>NC_138149.1:1812400-1829900 GCF_964199315.1 Orbicella franksi | reverse complement strand
CGTCAACTCCAATTTAAACCGACTACTCGCAACTGGCAACTTCAACTCGCAAATTCGTAACTCGCATTCTTCCCACTTTCAAACTTTACACCAAATTAAAACACAGTGTTGATGTGGTTTCTGCAGGTATAAAAGATGGTACCACTGTTATTTCTACAAGCCATTGTTGTTTTTGGCGCAGCACAGATAAGTAAGCCATTTGCTTCTTTAGTCTTTCTGCGATTGTGTTTTAACACTGTGTTCCCCGTGGCCGTGATCGTTAAGTGTAGCACCCTGCCGGCTGCTGTAACAAACTGATGGTCCATGGCAAATTTGAACGCCTGTGGTTTAATGTTTGTCTTGCCTTAGTTCAGTGGTGCGTTGTAGGTGAAACAAGGAACAGAGACGTAGTAAACAACTAACTATATTTCTGCCATGTGCTATCGCCTTTAAATGAGCTAGACATTCCTAGTTTGCAGCATCTTACACATATATCATGACAAGATCTGTGGTAAAGCAGAATTCTGACGAATACAATGGAAAATGCAGTATAATAAAATTGTTTCTTTCAAACGTTCAACCGATATAGTTCTGCCGGATAGAGTCGTTCTTTCGGTGGAGCATCCACAGTTAACCCTTTGAGGACCAGATTTTCCCCAAAAAAATACCGTTTTTAACCGTTTAATCAGCTTTTTTGGCTGCCCTGACGCTAAATGGGCCTAAGTTTTGCTAAAAAAAAAAAAAGCTATGTTTTACCAGATAGATAGATTTCCCGAAGATTAGGTACAAAATTGTGCAATATTTCATTTCGTTGCATGTGCATAAGCCAAAATTTGGACCTTGATCAATTATAGGCATAGTGGACCATTTTACCAGCAGTTTTCCACCAAAACTGATAACGTTGTTGTTCAATTTGCTACGTCAGAATGTCGTCGATATCCAAAATCGACCCTTGTACGGAAAGGTCCATCCTAGCTCTACTGCTTATCAAGAATATCTGATGACATTTAAATTGAAGACGTCACGAGTGGTACAAAGAGCACGACCATTCATTACGGGTATAGGCGTAACTGGGCTCAAAGGGTTAAGCTGACCATGTAAAGGCGTCTCTCTCAATAAATACTCATGCATGGTTTGTTAAAGCGATTTTAGATCAAAAATAATGCTACTTTGACTTTTTGAAACGCAATTAACTGCTCCCAACAAAGGCTTAACAGAGTCTCTAACAAAGGTTTTGAAGAAAAGAGGTCGTCGACACATAAGCTTCGGCCCTCTATGGTTACCCTGCCGGTTTCTGGGCCCTTCAAAACCCAAAGGGTATAGTGAGTCGGACAAGACATTAGAAAGGAATAACCCACATAGGCTTGTCTACATTCATGTCATGATAATCTTCAAACAAGTCCTTTTTTCAGTCGCGACTGATTTCCTATCAAGTTGTTATAAAACAGATTAGGCATAATATCTACAATGGAACCCTCGCCTCACGGCCTCCCCGTTTGATACGGTCACCACGTTAATGCGGCCTGGTCACCCCGTTATTACGGCCTGGTCACCTCGTTATTACGGCCGCTTTATTCTGGCCCGAGCTTAAGCCCAGTCGGTCGTTGTCTTATTTAAAGAGCACCTTTAATACGGTCACCCCGTTAATACGGGCAGATTTTTGTGGTCCGTTGGTGACTGGATTAACGGGGTTCCACTGTAGAACGATATCTAAGAACAAATATCAAGATTTGAGGGTTTTACTACGAATTTTTCTGAATTGATCAACTTCGTTTGAATTTGAATTTAATCCAAACTTTATGATTATTTTCAGCACCTACCCGCGGAGGTAAGTATAATATCTAGAAAGATAGTGGATTTGTCCAAAGTCGGCCGTTCACGCTGGAAAATTATTCAATACTTTTGTTTAATTTAATTTGCTGCATTTCCTCATTCGGATTATTAAGCATTTGTTTTCTGAGGTCAGCAGAGTAGAATAGAGTATGTTTTCGTGTTTACAAAAGACTGCAATGATTCTACGACCCTTTTATTAGTAAGAGAAAAAAGTACTCCTCAAAATTAATAGTGAAGCGAAAAAACTATATAAGGTTATCTAATGATATTGGTAAATATAATATTTTTGGACAAAACAGAAAAGAATAAGCAAATATAGATCAGATACCGTACAATAATGAATCACATCGGTAATTATTGTTATTTTTTCTTATGACTGTAACCTCTCTTGCTGTAACTAACTGGTATGGTTTTACTTGAAGTGGATGGTTGCACAAATTACGCAGTCCTGAGTGAAGCAGACCGCGCTCAAGGAAACGGAGAACCGCCTCATGACAGAGACGATAGTAGCTTGGTAACGGGTTGGTATCGTTTTCAAGGAGCTGCCGGGGATCAGATGCCGGACAAATGTGTACTCAAGTATCGCTGCGGTACCGAGCGTCCAGGTTGGCTTAATGGTGCACACCCGACAGTCGCTGAAGGAGTGGTGACACGTCAAGTCTGTTATAGTGGTTACGATAGCTGCTGTCATTGGAATAAGATCATTCAAGTGAAGAACTGCAACTCTTACTACGTGTATAAGTTACAGACGACATCTTCGTACTATCGCTATTGTGGAAACGCCGGCGCTGGTAAGTTGCATTGATCAGTTGTGTTAATAGCCAACCTGAATGGCTGAAAATATACCATGAGCCTAGAATATGTTGACAAACCTAGAATGTCGGACAAAATAAGAATAAATAAGGTAATATAACAAACCTGAACAAAAATAAAGATAAGATACCCCACAAAAAGGAATATAATTTTGTCATAACTCTAACTAACTGGTATGTTTTCACTTGAAGTGGATGGTTGCACAAATTACACAGTCCTGAGTGAAGCAGACCGCGCTCAAGGAAACGCAGAACCGCCTCTTAACAGAAACGATGGTGACCTGGTAACGGGTTGGTATCGTTTCCAAGGAGCTGCCGGGAATCGGATGCTGGACAAATGTGTTCTTACGTATCGCTGCGGTACTTCGCGTACAGGTTGGCTTAATGGTACACACCCGACAGTCGCTGAAGGAGTGGTGACACGTCAAGTCTGTTATAGTGGTGACAGTGACTGCTGTTATTGGAATAACATCATTAAAGTGAAGAACTGCAACTCTTACTACGTGTATGAGTTACAGAGAACACCTTCGTACCATCGCTATTGTGGTAACGCCGGCGCTGGTAAGTTGCATTGATCAGTTGTGTTAATAGCCAACCTGAATGACTGAAAATATACCATGAGCCTGAAATATGTTGACAAACCTAGAATATCAGACAAAATAAGAATAAATAAGCTAACATAACAAACCTGAACAAAAACAGAGATAAGATACCCAACAAAAAGGAATATAATTTTGTCATAACTCTAACTGGTTTGTTTTCAATTGAAGTGGATGGTTGTACAAATTACACAGTCCTGAGTGAAGCAGACCGCGCTCAAGGAAACGCAGAACCGCCTCATGACAGAAACGATAGCAGTCTAGTAACGGGTTGGTATCGTTTCCAAGGAGCTGCCGGGGATCGGATGCCGGACAAATGTGTTCTCGGGTATCGCTGCGGTATTACGTATCCTGGTTGGCTTAATGGTGCACACCCGACAGTTGCTGAAGGAGTGGTGATACGTAAAGTCTGTTATAGTAATCGCAGTGACTGCTGTGGGGGTAGTAACATCATTAAAGTGAAGAACTGCAACTCTTACTACGCGTATGAGTTACAGAGGACATTTTTTTTTCGCTATTGTGGTAACGCCGGCGCTGGTAAGTTGCATTGATCAGTTGTGTTAATAGCCAACCTGAATGACTGAAAATATACCATGAGCCTGAAACGTAATCTTCTACACACGCACCTTGCGCCTGGTAAAAGGTGTAACTTGCCGAGCACACCCTGCAAGTGCACTGTTCAAATATTCGACTTCTCACTGGCAGTTTACCCACCTTCCCCCCCCCCCCCCCGCCCCCTTAGCCTTGGGTAATAAACAACAACAACAACAATTTATTTCAGTATTCCCATATATGGGTACACGGTATTACCTAAAATATAATACAACTAAAACAATGTAACTAGCAGTGAAGGGGAATACAAGATAGACATAAGCGTTATTAGTAACTAAAACATTCACTCTGCATGTTATTTTGTGATGGGAATAATGACTATCATAATAAGGCGATCTAAGAAGTCAACATCCCAATTGTAATTAAAACATTATATATTTTTTGAAATGTTCTGATCATAATTTTGCAGGCTCGTCAAGTCATCCTTTAATATCAGCGCCCTCAGCCATTTCATCATCCTTTTCAGTCTCTCAGACAACACTACTCAGTGTGCTGCCAGCAACATTGACACAGAGGATCTCAGCAACAAGTGCAATGAATACACCGAGTATAAATACATCACGAGCTACTGCATCACGCTCGTCATTACTTGAAAGCAGTGTAAGTCAAGGTAAGGATTGAGCTTTGTTGTAAAATTACACTAAGATTATGAACGTTCCATTTCTCCTACTGCCACACAGAACCTGACGGGAAGATATTTGGCCCTCGGCTATTCTAATATATTCACGTCCCTCAATGCAAGCGCCAGCCTGGCTATTCCACTCAGTCAATGAGTTCATATGTTTTTGTTCATCACAGTGTATGCAGAATTTAAACTACATAATATGACTACAATTCTGCGCATTTTTTCCGTGGTTTTATTGACATTTTTATCTATGATGTGCATTTTAGATATCTGACATAGTAAAGCAATCTCCCTCCAAATATGTGAGTATCACCGGTATCACAAAAGCGATGTATGCTCCAAAACATCGATGGATGACACTTTAAAACTTATTTTTTCACACTCAAATTTGATTTCTACAACTTTTAACTTGATCCATGATGTAAAACAACAATTTTATTAGAGAAAGCATTACTGATATCCGCTTGATATTTTGCTCCTAAAAAAGCACCATAAGAGATAGAAGTCCCAAGTAAAATTTCCCAGCGTACTTGCAGAATTATTTTCTGCGTGATACTTATCAACACAGCCTAAATTGAAAGTAGATATTGTTGTCTTCTTGCTTGTCTGTATTTTGTTTTTAATTCTCTTTTCTCAGATATGTTTCAATTATGTAAGTCGAAAAATTTGCTTTTTCAATTTTGCTTTTTTCTGTTTTCAAGAACTTTGCAGGCTGCAATAGCTAGATCTTGACTCTGGTGCCTTGTTTACAGTACAGGTGTATGTGTCTTTATGTTTGATACAATACATACGATATGTGTAAACTAATGAAAGCTGTTATTTGATGGTGTTTAGATGGAAAGCCCATCCAAAGAAAACCAAACCTCATAGCTATCATCTATGGTGGTGCCGAAGTAATCCGAGGACAAAACGAAAACATCACGATGAATGCATCACTTTCCTATGACCCGGTTGTTGGACTTGGTAACTACTCCAGGATGAACTTCACCTGGCATTATGGTGAGATCAAAGGCAACTATTCTGGCCTACAGACAGTGTTGAGAGACTCCTTCACAGGAATAAGCCAGTCAAATGTTCATTATATTGGGAATGATTCTGGACTTGAAGTTACCATCAATACTGCCTCTTCCATGTTCCAGGACCTGACGACCTTAGTGGTTAAACTGGTGGTGACAAAAGATCATCGCAACTCAAGTGATCATCAAGTTATACACTTGAAAAAAGGGGATCCCCCTCAAATATCTCAACGGTATGAAAGTTGTTTCATTGTTTATCAACCCTGTCATTTCCCCCCTGGTCTGCAGTCTGCATTTGACCCCCGGTCTGAGGTCTACAGTCTGCAGTTTACACTAAGAACTATATTGTTGATTCTCTTCTCTGCATTATTATATGGTACAGGTAGTGGCAGATGCCCAGTAGATAACACCATGACTTCAAACCAAACAAAATAACCTAAGTGGCTATTAAGTCCAATTGGAGCATAGATAGATAAATTAGCTATTCAGAAATAAACAGAATTGAATAATTAATAAAACATTAATTTATTAAAATGCCACTGTACACCTGAGAGCGATGCATTAATTAACAGCACGTGCTACAGAAGACACAAGAGACATACATGGGATGTTAACAGATTTTTCAGTTACTTTATTTATTTGTTATTATTATTTTTTTTTTTTTCAATTTTTCACGGGTTACTGGTGATCCCAAACCAATGCTTGTCACTGGTTCTGGATGCAATTGGTACCTTGGATCACTTAAGTACTTTTAGTTATTATTTCTTCGTTTCCTTGAAACTTCTTTTGCCACTAACCGGCAAGATTCTTGATACTAATGTTAGAATAGCATGACATCCATGAGAAGAAAGAGCCACTTATTAGCACGTAGCCATGAAATAAACAAGTGCAGTTACTCAAAGATTGTGTTTAAAAATTGAGTAAATGTAGTCAGGAGATGACATAATCGATAATAGTGCCGTTTTTTGTAACTGACTTGTATATTTTAGCAAGACGTTTCGGCTAACTCTTAAGCCTTCATCAGTTGAAAAAACCGCTTGATGTTACGCGCGATTTAAAAACTTTTTAAAATTGAAACGTTGCGCGTGCTGTATGCGCGTGGCTCGAGAGAATTTTAAGTGCGTGCTAAGCACTTGTAGACTTCAGGGATGACTATGTGATCATTCCCAGCGTTCGGGTCTTTTACAGACATCCGAGCTTCTAGAAAAAGCCTCTGATGGTAATGTGCCTCATGTCCGATGACTTCAACGTTTTCAGAATCCATGTGATGATGACATTCGTGAACATGGCACACAAGTTTGGAGTTATGATCGAACATCAAGACAGCCTTTTTGTGCTCGGAAACCTATATCTTCAGTGATCTTTCGGTCTGGCCATAGTATAGAAAATCACACTGACTACAATTGATTTTCTACACTACTCCAGATGATGGAACTGCCGTGCCGTGTGGAGTTCAAGTGGAGGTCTACAGAAAGCCAACACATACAGACCGCTACCTTGATTTTCTCTCTCACCACCCCTCTGCCACAAAAGATCAGTGGTTAACTCGTTACTCCTTCGTTCGAGAAACATTCCCTCGACGAGTAAAGGGAAACGCGAGGAAACGTGACGAGTAAAAGCGGTGCTTCGAGAGAACAACTACCCCTCTCGCTTTATCAACGAATGTGAAAGAGCACTGTCAACAAAACCAACTAAGCCTACCACATATGGTTTTGTAGTACTTCCTTACGTTAAGGGCGTCTCCGAAAGAATTGGTCACTTACTAAAGCAACAAAGTTTACAAGTTTCCTACAAGCCGCAGAGAACCATCAACAGTCTTTTTCCTCGACTTAAACAGCAGGATGAAACCGACAGCCCATCATCTGGAGTAGTGTACAGAATCAATTGCAGTCAGTGCGAGTTTGTATACTATGGCCAGACCGAAAGATCACTGAATATGCAGGTTTCCGAGCGCAAAAAGGCTCTCTTGATGTTCGATCATAACTCCAAACTTGTGTGCCATGTTCACAAATGTCATCATCACATGGATTCTGAAAACGTTGAAGTTGTCGGACATGAGGCACATTACCATCAGCGGCTTTTTCTAGAAGCTTGGATGTCTGTAAAAGACCCGAACGCTGGGAATGATCCATAGCCGTCATCTCTGAAGTCTACAAGTGCTTAGCATGCACTTAAAATTCTCTCGAGTCACGTGCATACAGCATGCGCAACGTTTCAATTTTAAAAAGTTTTTAAATCGCGCGTAACATCAAGCGGTTTTTTCAACTGATGAAGGCTTAAGAGTTAACCGAAACGTCTAGCTAAAATATACAAGTCAGTGACAAAAAACGGCACTTTTATCGATTACTCAGATTGTTTGTTTGTTTCATATGATAGGTCTCTCCTCCTTCCTAGAATATAAGCTGTTCAAAGGCAGTATACATGAAATAATATTTATTTTCATTTGATTTTCAGATGTATAATAAATTGTGAACCTAAAATCAGTCCATCAGTTAAACTAAGTATCCAGTCACAGTGCTATGGACCGCAGTGCTCCGACATATCCTCATACCAATGGATACTTTATGAACAATACCCATCTGCCACAAATAATGACACTGTTTGGAGGAAAATACAAGATTTGCAACTTATCACAACTACATCCCTCGATTCTAGCAGTATTGTAATCAAAGAGGACTCCCTTGATGGCGGAAAGTACTACCGGCTGGTAGTGTTTGTTCAAACTATGGACGGTCAACAAGGAATGAGTGCTCGCGACATCTCCACTTCATCACCACCTACAGGGGGGACATGTTCCATCACTCCATCAAATGGCACCTCACTGAAGACTGTTTTTAACCTGAGCTGTAGTGACTGGCAAAGTCACAGCATCCCCCTGTCTTACTTGTTTCAATATCAACTACAGAATGGTCTACATGGGCTGTTGTACTACGGCTCTAGTAATGGTGTTAACTCATGGCTGCCATCTGGAAAGCTGTCTTGGAATTATACTGTGAAGTTCAATGTCACAGTGACTGATACAAATGGCGTGTCTGCTCCAACGGTTCATCTGTCTGTGCAGGTATAGTATATCTTTGATTATATTAACTCTTGCATCACATTGCATGCATATTAAATGGCAGGTTGTCACTTTTAACAACCAGTACCGGTATGTTGTCACATATTGCACACGAATGTTTCTGTAGGTTGAACCATTTACAGATCTAGGGCTCTTGAGACCAGATCAAATCAGCAAACGTATAACAGCAAATGACAGCGAGTTTAATAATGCAATCAAAGATGGGGATCTCAGCAAGGCAGAACAGATAGCAAATGCAGTCCTTCGAGCAGTTTTAGAAGATACTACAATGAATTCAACAAAAATATCCGAGGTAATGAACTAGCTTTCATTAAATTGCTATTTATTTAACTACATGCAGTTTTTTCTGCACCGTAGTTCAAAAGTTATCATTTCATCTAGACTATGAGTAGTCTCTGTCTAATTAGTCTTGCTTTGTCCGTCGAGTGTGACGCGAATGAGAACCGTGAGAAAAAATGGCTGCGTGAAATCCTGTTGGCAAGAAGCGCTTCTCGACCCACGGATTTTACACGACCAGTTTTTCCTTGCGGTCTATTCATGGTCTCGCTTGATGGACTAAGTGAAAGACGAACTACTGGTAGTCTACATATGATGAGCATAAATTTAATTATGAGTTGAGTTCTGTTTCTGTACATTTAAATCAGATTCACACAACTTCTACAGTTGTTACAAGTTGCAACTAGTACAGGTATTTCACAACTTGATTGGTTGACTGTTTTTTGATCCTCTCCTTACCTTGCTCTATATTGATGACCATGTGGTTATGAACATTTGATTTCCTTAAACAAAGTAATCTCTGTTCATCATGTTCAAACATGAGGAAATCAAAACTATATGATTTGTTCAAAACATAGCCTGTGTGGAGACGTCTACTTTCACAAGGGAACAGTGAGGTCTGTGAAGCCGGGCACGTTTCCTGACAATTTTGCTGTTGTCTTTTCACTGTTGGCTTCCAAGCTACTTAGCTCTATTCTTGTTTCTGAGAAGGGTAATGGTAATGGTAAAGGTAACTTAATTTATACACGGTAAATCCTTCAGCAAAGATTATAAAATGATAAAAGATCAACTTGTTATCCCTAACTAAACTAACTGACCTAAACTACATACTTATAAGAGCTGCTTTCCAAGGATGCCGTGTTTAAACTCATTCAAAACTGTGGTGATGTATGTTAAGGTTAAAATCATGTAAAGATGTTTTTGCATGAAGGTCACTGGATAGGCTATTCCACAACCTGGCTCTGCTGCAAGAAAATCCTTCTATAAGTAGTTGCATAACAATCTTATTTATGTATTAATGGGCTAATATAAATATAGATGTGGCCCGCCTTGATTAGCCCAAGCTACCTGCGGGTTCACGCTGTTGCTATTGTCAAGAGCCAAAGCCACTGTTCTGAGACTCATCATTTCCATGGCTAACAGCTGGTTGGTACACATTCTTGAAAAATGACAAATTTCTTGTGACTGTGCGATTCTCGCCTTCGGCTGTGATCATACTGCCCTTGTTGCTCACAACAGTCATGGGGGTAGGATCACACACAGTTCCACCTTTTGATACTGAAAATGGTCTCTTGAGCAGCACAGCCTCGCCAGGGGAGTTGTTGCAAGGTTTCACATAGGCCTTGTTGTCATCATGAGCTTTCATCTTGAGCTTCTGTGAGGAGTCGCTTCGCGTACGATCTCAGCTACAGGGTCAATGTGATTGGCTTGTGGTAGCTTGTTGCGAACTGGCCGTTTCAGCAACAGTACAGCGGGGGCAACACCATTGGTTGCATGGGGCTTAGTGCGATAGTTGCGCAAAATGGCTTGCAGCTCCTTTCTCCAATTTCTCCCTTCTACTTTGGCTGCTTTGATGCATTTCTTCAACGTTTTCACAAATCTCTCAACTTCTCGATTAGCCCTTGGCCAGAGGGGAGTAATCTTTCGAAGTTTAAAACCCAGCACACACGCAAACTTTGTAAATTCTTGTCTATTAAACGGCGGGCCATTATCAGATTTGACTACATGGGGAGCTCCAAATGTGGAAAATAACTGATGCAACTTGGGAATAAACAAATAAATAAATAAATATACATTCATATAGCGCCATTTTCCATTAATTGTCCATGGCGCTTTACAATACTTTACCAGACGTAGATGACACTGGTTCAACGAACGGAAATCTCGAGTAGTCATCAACCACTAGGAGTAAGGTCTGACCATCCATATGCGCAAAGGCCACACTGACTTCATCAAAAGGGCTGTCAGGTAATACTGACATCTGAAGCGGTTCTCTTGTGTAAACTGGGGTAACCACTTGACACGGTAAGCAAGCCTTGATCTTCGTTTCTACCATCTTGTCCATGCATGGGAACCACACCTTCTCTCGCAGAAGAGTCTTTGTCTTTACTATGTCCAGATGGCGTTCATGAGCAATGTCAACAATTCGTTCTTGCAACGTAGCAGGTACCACAAGGCGATCAGATTTCAACAAAACAGTGTCTGTACATGTTAACTGCTCTTTCACTTGCTCATAACGTGACAGTTCAGATAATGATACATCAGGAGGGGCTTTGTGCCAGCAGCCAGATGACGGCAGACATGATAGCTTGAAGCATTGGATCCTTTGCTGTAACAGACTCTATCTCAGACAATGTCACTGCTTTCGGTACAGCACTCCTTGCGACAAATGAAATGTGTTCCTCAGATTCTACATCATAGCTGTGAGATTCAGGATCTCAAAATGGTGTCTCGACTCGTAGCCGGCTGGGTTGGAGGCACCGGGGCGGTACTCTACAGTGAAACGATACTGTTGTAGCTCCAAGAGCCAGCGCTCGATCCTGGCAGATTGTTTGGAGGACGGGTTGTTGAACAAAGACACCAAGGGCTTATGGTCAGTGATGACCTTTAACTCTTTGCCATACACAAACAGGTGAAAGCGCTTGACTGCCCAGTAAATTGAAAGAGCTTCACGATCAATTTGGGGATACCTTGCCTGAGTGGGAGTAAGCGGGCAACTTGCATAGTGCAGCGGTATCACTTCCTTACTCGACTCTTCCTCTTGGGTTAAGACGGCGCTGCTGTAAACTGATAGGGCTACCATCGACGAAGATGGAAGTAGGTTTCTTTGGGTCGAAGTATCCCAAAGTGGTCTTGGTCGATAACGCTGCTTTCAGGCGTCTAAAGGATAACTGTTCAAAGTCCTTCTTGCTCAAAATGTTCACCGTCGCCCTTGGATCTGCCATTATGCAGATTGGTGTGTCCATTACCTTGACCTGAAATATGGGTTTGGCTGTTTGGGGTTTCTGTGCGCCAGTATTAAAGGTGTATTCTTCGCTACTATCACTTTCAGCAGTTGCTGGGGTTAAAGTCGAGCTTCGTCATCAGAAGGACCTTTACTATCCACAAGTCTGGCACGGTGCTTGCCTTTCGAAGGTTTTCGTGGGCGCGTAGCTTTCGAATGATTGATGGGTTTACTGCGGTATACTTTAGAAAAGTGATTTAATTTGCCACAGTTCATACACTTCTTGCCTTGAACAGGACACGTTCCTTGGTGTGGTTAACTTCCACCACATAGACCACATTTAGTGTTGCGAGAGCCAAGCTTGGGTGGACCATTGGAACTCTCCTCTCGATCGCCACTTGTCTTGTTGTTGCTACGGCCAACTGCGTGCGATTGTTGTTTCTCTATCTCGCTGGTTTGCTCGTGTGCGGTCCCCATTGAGCGAGCAGCCTTAAGCAGGCCCTTCAGGTTGAGGTTTTGCTCGATGGCTTTGCGTCTCAGGCGAACTGATGAAGTGCCTTGAATTATTTGCCGCTTTATTTCCAACTCGGTATTGGCGAACTCACATTTGCGTGCGAGCAGTTGAAGACGCGTGTAAAACTCAGTGATGTTCTCACCAGAATTTTGCGATTCCTGACGAAAGATGTACACGTGATGATCAACACAATTCTGAGGTTTGAAGTAATCGGCGAATGCTTTAACAGCAGTTTTGTATTCATCACTCTCTTCGGTCGGTTCTGCTACGGTAAGAGTTTCGAACACATCGCAGCTCTCTTTACCAACATAATGCAGTAGCCTTGCTTTCTTTCGGGATGCTTGGGTAATGCTCATCGCAGTGAACATGTTGTTCAAACGCTTAACATACGGGTACGTGCTGTGTCTCTCAGTTGAAGCTCAAACTCTGGAAAGGTCGGTAGGTTGATCGCTGTAGCCGTAGTGTAGGTAGGGGTTCCTGAAGACTGCGAAGGTGCTGAGGTCGATGAAGGATCCGATTGACATCCGAAAACATCGAAAACACAGTCGATTGGTGATGTGTTTTCTTGGTTGGTGCAGCGCTTCAAACCCGAAGATTTTCGTCTGCAATTACAGCGATCCCATCCTCGTCGCCATTGTAAGGTTTTCCTTCAGTGTTAACTCAAGATGCACAAGATAAACGAAAGATTTTAATGCGTTCTCAATCACCAGTCACATAGATCGCCATGCTGGCTGATAAGATCATCCCATAGTCCTTAGCGATACGCAATATGCAAATGAGCATTACACAATCTTTTTGCAAATGTTCTGTATATGACATTCCCAGTTCATATTTTGATTGATGTGCACACCAAGAGATTTCGTAGATGACACCTGCTTCACTGGATGGTGATTTATACTGAAAGAAGGAATTTCAAGAAATTTTGATATCTTCTGTCTCGACGCAACTAACATTAACTCAGTTTTTAAATGGGTATGGTGTGCTGCGTTATTAAGTGGAGTTCAAATGAAGTGTTATTAAGAGGAGTTTAAATGAAGTAAAGGTATCCGTGTCGAATCCGTTTGACTACGGTGTGATAACAAATATTTATAGCTCATAGCTAGGTCTACATGGTTTCCAATTTAGTACCTCTGTTGTGTAGTTTGGCATAATTACATTTTGCTTGGCGGTTTCCCTCCGGTGATCGATAACTCTCTAGAGCAGAATGCTACAAATAAGGGACTGGACACCGTACATGATTTCCCTATAGGGGCCTGGCACTAGTTTATAAGACCAGTGAGTTGTTCTTGTGTTATCTCTTCGTCCTTCTTTAGCAAGAATGATCGCTTTGATTACCAAGTATTTTAGTAAAATGGATGGATTCCTATTAGCCACCATTGTCAACAGTATTCTGTCTTTCTGCTACCAAGTGTCGTGAAAAAAACAGCACTCAACCGGACGTGTCAAGTCATTAAGAAACATACCAAACACTACACCACATATTAAACACCACATAAATAATGTCGAGTATCTTGTGTTGAAACACAGATAGCCAATCTATGGCAAGCCGTTTGTAGCAAAATTAAATCCTTGCAATATATGTTTAATCCTTTAAATAACGGTTTTATTTAAAGAGAAAAAGGCATTCAATCCAATGGTAAATAAAATTTTTGGTTCAATTCAATCTTTTAATTTTTATGATTCAATCCAATACCTGGAATATTGATTCAATCCAATACCTAAAATATTGATTCAATCAGGAGCCATAATCGGGGACGGAGACCGTAAGTCTCGGGATACGCGCGCACCTATGATATGGGACAATTTTTCTATTTTTAGAACAAATTGCGCCATCCTGACGTCATATATCCGCGCGGATTCACGCACATGTCGGGGGCTCTCGCGTGGATGTTGTCACGTTGCGTGATCAAATGGTGAGAGTTGAGAGATTCTCTTGCGTATTTTTCACAGCGATGACAGGGAATAAGGCAGGGAATACGAACCAGGGCGCTTATATGTAGTTTAATGCTCTGAGCTAACGGAAAAGGTGGGTTTTTCAGGGTCGAAAACAAGACTTCAATCTCTCGCTGGGAATGAATAATAAGATCTGCTCACGCTAGTTGTAAGCTTACGCGTATGTTTTTGCGTTTGTTCTGACTTGAGACTATAGCAAGAAAACTCTCTACTCTGGTATCGAGTTAATTTGTGAGTTTCTCAAACAATGGCTCATCATAACCAAAACCTGTTTTGACGGTTTCTTATTGTTTCTGCCTGTTTGGTGAGTTTGCAAAAGTTTTTGAAAGGAAAGTCTGACGCGTACAATTAGCTCATTTGCATAGTGCAGCTCGTGCACTTTCAAGTCCGAGTCGGTGTTTTTAATTGTCAACAAATCTTGACAAAGATTTCTTTCGTTATCTTTTGTGCTGAGACGCTGTAACAAATTTCACGAACGTAAAAAAAGGCTACTAACAGCATGTGTGTTTCTTCAACATAAGCATAGTGAAGTTTTACACTGCGAAAATGAAATTAGACAAGGAGTTTTGATAGCTCGATCAACAAAATCGAAATCGTTATTCCAAGTTGATTAAAGAAGGCGTCATAGTAACTTTGCTGATTATTTCTGCTTTATTCACATATTTTCAGCTTAGCTCTTAATATGTTATCAATCTTAAACATATTTAAAAACTATAGAGTTATTGTTTGAGTTCGATGTACGCTTTCACACGAAAGTGCGGCGGAAGTACAATTTGTCATGTTTACTGACTTTACAAAACACGCATCGGCGGGCGCTCTCTTTCATCGACAACAGAGAATTTACTGGATTTTTACACGAATAAAACTGAGCAGTATCTACGGACGTAAAGTCATTGGGCCTTGATGAAACATCAAGCGTTGCTTACAATTCAAGCGAAACTCAAACTAGCAATTATTTTGCTCTACTTTTCGGTCGCGATAGACTGACAAATTCCTCGCAAGCGTGTGGCAAGAGGAGCTAGGAAACTCTGAAGTCCTGAAGCTCTGCTATATCTAAATATATCCAGCTAGTTTTTTGCTGTGTAATGGAAAAGCTGTTAATCTTCAACATATGTGAAATTTAAAGTGGAGTAATGTACTGCTCATGTAAAAGAAGCATTCGTCGGAACACAACTTGGTCAGCGATATATGTAAGCTTACAGCGGAACATACCTAAACTCGACACTGTCTTACTTCACTCAAACTGGAGCAGCTTACGACGAAAATACTTAAGCAAAATTCCAACAGACGTAAACGCGTTGAGTTGTGGGCCAAAAACATGAAAAATTTCGGGAATTTCGGACGCCATTTCCCCTGCGCGACATCCGCAAAAATCCTCGCAGCATGTACGCGCGTGTGCCGCAGGCGATGGCGCAATTTGTTCTAAAAATAGAATTATTGTCCCATATCATGGGGACAACCCCAATACTAGAAATGGCGCGCGCTTACGGTCTCCGTCCCCGATTATGGCTCCTGATTCAATCCAATACCTAAAATATTGATTCGATCCAATACCTGGAATATTGATTCAATCCAATACCTCAAATATCGATGCAATCTTCCTGGGCCGAGCGCGGCCAACAGGAACGAGAGTAACTGAGCACTAGAGAGCACTGAAAACATGGCGGGCGAAGGAGAACTAGATTTAGAAGTTGAGTTTCCTAAGTTTCTTGCAGACATCTTGGATAAAACGGAAATAATTTTTGAGAATTTTGACTCAGAAGTTGGAATCATGGAAGACCATTTCGTAAAATTCCTGTTGAGGTGCTCGAGGAACTTTGAGGACTAGGATTCATCTGGACAACGATAACAAAGATGATGGGAGTTTGGAGATGGACAATGAATGAGTTGCCAGTAATCGGATACCCGTGTTTGCGAAAAGAACTCTGGGATCGTTAGGGGGCAAACATTGCAAGTCGCTAGAAGGAAATTTATGGCGAAAAGCTGTTTCGACGCCCAAAAACATTGTTTTGGGGAGAGATCAACGCTTTTTCGCCTTTGTTTTATCGCAAATGGATTTTGGCAATGTTGATACATGGAAAATGTAAGTTTTTGTTTGAATAACCGTGAAATAAGTGATAAAATTTACCGATAAACTCCCTTTTGCTTGCGTGAGGTTTATTGTGAAATACGTTGAAGAGAATATTGAAATTTCAATACACGCCTTGATTTGCATGTTCATTCGCGTGTAAAAAAAAAAAAAAAAAAAAAAAAATTGAATTAATTATCGTCGGTAATTGCGAAATCGCCTCGACCACGCGTGGCGGGAAAAACAAGTCATGTGACTTATGTTTTAAAAAGAAAATCTTATCATGTAACGGACATTCGAAGTCAAGTCAATCAACAGTCGCGAGCAAACATCAAGATAGCGATCAAAGGGATCCGACACCCAGGAACACAAATTGTAAGTTTCGAAATCGTTTGTCGCTTCGATTTAGAATGTTGTAAATAATAATTTATCTTGTAATTATTTCAATTTCAGTTGACTACGATGTAACCACGGACGCAACGAGCCGTGTCTCTAGTTCAAATAAATCTGACAACGTTTGATCCCTGGTGGGCTAATTTTCAAAGTAAGTAGCGCCTTTAACCGCAGGAGCGAACCAGTCAAAATTTGTCATCGAAGATTACGCCGAATCGCGAAATTATCGACAACCGCCGAACTTCGTATCACAAGTTCAAGTTGAGCCGTCACAGATTACACCGAATCGTCGTGCATGCTCTCGAATTACACAGGATCTTCATCAAGATTACGCTGAACTGTCTTTGCTAAGGACAAGTAAGAATATCTGATTTGTTTGACATTTTCATTTCATTTTCATCTTCATTGCTGGATTACCAAATCAAGGACGACGACCTCGCTGGTAGTAACATCGCATGAAAACGAGGCTGGAGCTAAAGCCTACACAAATTGAATTCTTCTCAAAATGCCGCCTAAAGTAGACGTCAAAACCCTCGCAGGAAAGATGGAAAATTCTGTAAAAATCCTGTACGAGTTAATAGAAGAATTTGAAATCATTTTCTCGGTAAAACCAGAAGTGAAAACACTTGAAACAGCTTTTAATCAAGTGGAGACAAGATACAGGCTTATCAAAAAGCAGCAAGAAACCATTTTAGACAGACTGGTTGATGATAGCACTGACACTGACGAGGAACTCTTGTTAACAACCAAAAAACTTGGAGACAAAGTCAAGGCTGACTTTCTTCAAATTGCTTTGA
>NC_138149.1:1429900-1807400 GCF_964199315.1 Orbicella franksi | reverse complement strand
GAGGAACTGAACACTTAATTAAGCCTATTCAGAGAAACAATGAACACTGACGCTATTTTCTCATGCTACTCATCATTGAACACTATCACGTTGTAGTCGTTGCTCAATTAGAACTTATTAATTAGACCTAATTTCCGCACTGGGGCGGAGTGATTTGCATGTTCATTCGCGTGTAAAAAAAAAAAAAAAAAAAAAAAAAAAGTTGAATTAATTATCGTCGGTAATTGCGAAATCGCCTCGACCACGCGTGGCGGGAAAAACAAGTCATGTGACTTATGTTTTAAAAAGAAAATCTTATCATGTAACGGACATTCGAAGTCAAGTCAATCAACAGTCGCGAGCAAACATCAAGATAGCGATCAAAGGGATCCGACACCCAGGAACACAAATTGTAAGTTTCGAAATCGTTTGTCGCTTCGATTTAGAATGTTGTAAATAATAATTTATCTTGTAATTATTTCAATTTCAGTTGACTACGATGTAACCACGGACGCAACGAGCCGTGTCTCTAGTTCAAATAAATCTGACAACGTTTGATCCCTGGTGGGCTAATTTTCAAAGTAAGTAGCGCCTTTAACCGCAGGAGCGAACCACGCCTGATCTCGAGAGGCTACCCGGAACAAATGGTAGAAAAGACCTCCGAGAAGTTAAATATTAAGACAGAAAAGAAGCTCTAAAACACAAATCGAAAATTGCAGAAGGAACTACTGCCCTTTGTGTCGGGCAATTTCACTCAACCGTCAATACCAAACTTTGGAAAGCATAATCACGCACAAATGGCACTCTCAAATACAAATACTCAGAGATATATTCAGGGAGCCACCCTTGATCTGTTATAGAAAAGGAAAGTCACTGAAACACGTGCTTGTAAAAGCAAAACAAAGGCTTTGAGCAACACTAGTAGCCACACAGCATGAGTCGCGCAGACTCATTTGTCATTAAATCAACCCCAGACAGTACAGTAATCGCCACCGGGCTTATTTCCAGTATTATTTGTACGACTAAGCTTTCAAATAAGCCAAAAGTAGCCTGTACACAACTTAAAAGGCTTTACGGGGTTATTTCCTCTCGATTTACACCTAATTAATTTTGTAATATTTTCAGACCATTACGCGATGTAAATTTCACAATAAACTTCACGCAAGCAACGGAGTTTATCGGTAGATTTTGTCACATATTTCACGGTTATTCAAAGAAAAACTTACATATTCCACATATCAACATTGCCCAAATCCATTTGCGATAAAAACGACGACGAAAAAGCGTTGATCTCTCTCAAAAATCGTTTTCTTGTACCTCGAAACAACTTTTCGCCATACATTTCCTTCTAGCGACCAGCAATGTTTGCCCCCTGACGATCCCAGAGTTCTTCGCGCAAACACGGGTATCCGATTACTGGCAACTTATTCATTCACAGAAGATTGACAGAGTATGGCTGAGAAGATATGAGGGGTTTCAACAGCTTACCTGATAAGGAACCGAAATCATTCAAGAGTATGGATATAATTTCATTGCAGGTTTCTTTAAGTCCATTGGGTTACGGGTTCAACAGAGAAGAATAAGAGAAAGGTTAGCAAAATTAGATCCCCAAAATACTGTCTTGAGATGGGGTGCGTAAATTCGCTTTGGCATCTGGATGGACATCACTTTCTGATCCGATGGAAAATACTAATTCGGCTGTATAGACGGATTTTCTCAGAGAATAATGTTTTTGAAATGTAGTGCCAACAATAAAGCAGAAACAATTCTTGAATTGTTTCTGGATGCCGTTAAGAGAGACGGAGAATTTTGGCCTTCGAGAGTACGAGTAGATCATGGTGTTGAAAACGTTGGTGTGTGCGATACAATGGAGCAGGTTAGAAGAGAGGAGAGGGGCAGCTTCACTGCAGGGCCATCAAAACAACCAACGAATTGAAAGATTGTGGTGGAGGGATGTTTCCATTGTGCTTCCCACTTGTACTTTTACACTTTTTGTAGTATGGAATTGTCAGGCATCCTGGACACTGATAATTCAGTGCATCTTTCCACCTTACACTTAGTTTTTCAACCAAGGATAAACCTTGCTCTTTGCCAGTTCACTGAAGCTTTCAACCACCAAAATGTAAGAACAAAAAAAAAAAAACTGGTTGCCATACCAAGTGTGGCTTAATCATATGATGCAGCCTGAAAACGCCCTTTCAAATGGAAAGTCATATGATTTTGAATACTATGGTGATGATCCTGATGGTCCAACTCCATTGGACAGTGATAACAATGTTGTAGTTGAGGAAATTGACCTGGGACAACATGATTCAGTGCAGTCATTTGTATTGGAAAGGCTAGATCCCTCAAAATAATCAAGTCAAATGGGAGTAGACATCTTCCAAGAGGCTCTAGAACTAGTGACAGTTAAACTTGGGCAACTGACAATTGCATAATACTACATGCATAATACTACATGTTTTTAACTTTATTTTTATAACTATTTTATACTATTAGACGTTCTTTATTTTTAGAAATTGTATTTAGCAGGGCCCCTCTGGATACCAGCCACTGTGCTGAATGGGCCACCCTGCATAAATAAAGTTTTACCTTACCTTACATGTGTGTGGGCTGGGTAAAGGAGATTATGGCCCTTAAAGTATTTTGGCAACTCAATTCACAACAGAAAACCTACCCTGTATCAAGTAAATTATTTTCTCATCTTCCTTTTCATTGATATACAAAACTCAGAAACTGCTTGAATTACAGAATGCCTAACTTCTAGCAACACAACTAAACTGAAGAGAACTCCAGGCATTTGATAACTGCCATGTGCACTTCTCTGCCTTGTAGATTTTTCAGGTGCTTATCAAAACAGATGTTAAAATGTTGCAAGGTTAATTTGTTACCTCATTTTCAAAAGTACCCAGGACACAAGACTAACCTCTTGGTGCACTGGCGTAATGGCTACTAACAGGACTCATGTCACTAGCCAAAACTAACTTTGCACCAGCCAGCCTTTTTCATACACAGCTTCACTGACTTTTTTATAAGAGTGGTCAATCTTGAACATTTCTTGTTGCATCTAAAATGTTAATAATAATCACTGAGAAAATTTCACTCCCACAAACACGAATCCTGCTTTTCTTGAATATGCTTATGTTCAATCTCTGATGTACTTTTATCAGTGTTGCCATTTTCTTTTATCTCCCTTTAAAAGTTAAATATTTATCATATGCTTATTAAGGCAATTATTTCCACAAAATCCACTCATAGTTTCCCTGTTTTCATTAGTTTCTATTCTCTTCAGTTTTACTTTGTCAAGATAATTCTCAATTTTGTTTTCATCCAGTAGACCAGTACTCCATTCCATCATGATTGTCACAATGGCTAGTGAAAGTGCAAAATCTACTATTCAAAACTGAAATGTGTGGCTAGTTGGCAGTAGTGTTAGCCTTGAGCCCTGGGTACCCGATAATATTCACAACAAATTGGTGCCATGTTTCTCATAGAATATCAAGAAAAACATCGTTTTTAGGAAAGAAGTACCACATGTGGGTTAAATAATGCAAAACATGGGACAACAACATTGAAAAACTTAAAACACATCCCAATGTTCAATGATTGCTGTCTTGTAAAATGTAAAGGTTCTTATTTCAAAAATAACTTAAAGCCAGGTTTACACAAGCAGTTTTTGTGAGAAACATGTTTGACTGTGCACACGGCACAGCAAAAATTTTGTTTACAGTTCAAAGTTTAGTGTGCCAGTAATGATTGGACAGCAGAAATATGCACAATACCAAAGACCAATGTGGTAGCAAAATTTGCCACAGTTTATGTTATTTGCCACAAAAAGCTAGCACACACAGCTTTTAATAAACAAATATGTTTGTCACATAAAAATTGGTTAACTTACATCTACAAAAGCGGCAGTAATGGAATCTAAATTTTCGGTGTCCCTTGTGTCTCGGTTGTAGCAATGTCTCATTTACCTAAGCAGACTAATGGTTTGATCAAGAACTTCGACGTGCGCTTCTGCAACTTCTGAGTCAAAATTCTCAAAAATTATTTCCGTTTTATCCAAGATGTCTGCAAGAAACTTAGGAAACTCAACTTCTAACTCTAGTTCTCCTTCGCCCGCCATGTTTTCAGTGCTCTCTAGTGCTCAGTTACTCTCGTTCCTGTTGGCCGCGCTCGGCCCAGGAAGATTTCATCAATATTTCAGGTATTGGATTGAATCAATATTTCAGGTATTGGATTGCATCAATATTCGAGGTATTGGATTGAATCAATATTCCAGGTATTGGATTGAATCAATATTTTAGGTATTGGATTGAATCAATATTCCAGGTATTGGATTGAATCAATATTCCAGGTATTGGATTGAATCGTGAAAATTAAGAGATTGAATTGAACCAAAAATTTTATTTACCATTGGATTGAATGCCTTTTCTATCTTTAAATAAAACCGTTATTTAAAGGATTAAACATATATCGCAAGGATTAAATTTTGCTACAAACGGCTTGCCATACCAATCACAGTCAACTTTTAACGAGGCTAATTGTCAAGCAACCAATGAATGAGTTGCCAGTAATCAGATACTCGTGTTTGCGCGAAGAACTCTGTGATCGTTAGGGGGCAAACATTGCTAGTCGCTAGAAGGAAATGCATGGCGAAAAGTTGTTTCGAGGTACAAGAAAACGACTTTTGAGAGGGATCAACGCTTTTTCGCCGTCATTTTTGTCGCGAATGGATTTAGGCAATGTTGATATGTGGAATATGTAAGTTTTTGTTTGAATAACCGTGAAATAGGTGACAAAATCCACTGATAAACTCCGTTGCTTGCGCGAGGTTTATTGTGAAATTTACATCGCGTAATGGTCTGAAAATATTACAACATTAATTAGGTATAAATCGAGAAGAAATAACCCAGTAAAGCCTTTTAAGTTGTGGACAGGCTACTTTTGGCTTATTTGAGAGCTCAGTCATACAAATAATACTGGAAATAAGCCCGGTGACGATCGTTGTACTGTCTGGGGTTGATTTAATGACAAATGAGTCTGCGCGACTCATGCTGTGTGGCTACTAGTGTTGCTCAAAGCCTTTGTTTTGCTTTTACAAGCACGTATTTCAGTGACTTTCCTTTTCTATAACAGATCAAGGGTGGCTCCTTGAATATATCTCTGAGCATTTGTATTTAAAAGTGCCATTTGTGCGTGATTATGCTTTCCAACGTTTGGTATTGACGGTTGAGTGAAATTGCCCGACACAAAGAGTAGTAGTTCCTCCTGCAATTTTCGATTTGTGTTTTAGAGCTTCTTTTCTGTCTTAATATTTAACTTCTCGGAGGTCTTTTCTACCATTTGCTCCGGGTAGCCTCTCGAGATCAGGCGTGTATTGAAATTTTCAATATTCTCTTCACGCAAGCAAAAGAGAGTTTATCGGTAAATTTTATCGCTCATTTCACGGTTATTCAAACAAAAACTTACATTTTCGATGTATCAACATTGCCAAAATCCATTCGCGATAAAACAATGGCAAAAAAGCGTTGATCTCTCCCCAAAACCATGTTTTTGGGCGTCGAAACAACTTTTCGCCATACATTTCCTTCTAGCGAATTGCAATGTTTGCCCCCTGACGATCCCAGGGTATCCGATTACTGGCAACTCATTCATTAGCATATGGTCCTTGAATTCTGGAAAATTAGCAGAATACTGAAACTCAATTAGCGATGGCGCTTCTTAGACATCAATTTTTCTGCATGAAGGGAAATTACAGTAGAAGGTTGCATACAGGCTATACCTACACAGTGGCCTTGACATGCTTGAATTAGCAAATCAAATTAATTTGCACGTGATTATCTATATAATATAACTAATTACATTTTAATAATCAACTTTATCTATCAAGGGTAGCACCGAACAGTAGTAACTGAAAAAACCCTCGTATAAATATTTACAGAATAAAAAGATGAACTATTAAAAATTAAATAACATAGAATTATTATGATTATGATTATGATTATGATTATTATTATTAACATATCAGGAAATATGCTTTAAGTCCAATGCTGAACAATTATTTGTTTCTGGAATGTGCTGAAAAAATGTCTGTACAGAAACTCATCTGGCAATGTTCTCCCTACAATTTCTATAAATTGCAGATTCAAGACTCCATCATTGAAAAGATTGTCTCACTGCAAGTGAAAAGTCTTCCAGACCTTTTGCAAAGCTCCTCCATTATAGGGTCTGCTATTCAGGAAACAGAAACAGTGTCTGACACGTCACTGGTGAGAAAAATAAATGTTGAGGCAGGGTATAGCAGGAGGATGCCGGGTTGTGGTAAGGGGAGATGAACAGAAAAGGGGATTACCCTTTCCTGGTTTCTCTAAATATTTCAATCTCCAATATCTCACCTTGAGGAATATTGCATGATCACAGAATGCTTTAAGATCAAGCTTATTTCCCTCTGTTCTAACTAAATAATAATATTTATAGATGTTTTATCATTGCCATCCATGAATGTTCATTAATTTCAAGAAACATTTACTTTGATTGTTAAGTGCACCAGCTGGGTTGTTTCTGGCGTTTAAATATCCAGTTAAACAGTGGCATAAGCATTACATAAACATTATCCCATAAACACTATCCCATCATTTCAACTATATGTTCAATGTTTCTTAGCAATGGCCCTGATGACAACCACGATTTGGGTCGTCACGTCCCACTTGATGCGCTTACATAATCTTTAAGTTTTGATCAATGTCTCGAATTGCGAGTTTGGGACGTCTGTAAAGAGAGAATCATACTCCGATATCAAGTCAGGCATGTGTAGCCATTGTTAGTTACAACAGGCTGTGAAAAGCTATTGTAGCCTCAGATTCAGCCAAGCAGATAACAACTTATTCTGCTGATTACACTTTATTTTGATAGGGATCCTCATTGTCTGCTATTGATTCAATGGCATCATTCTTATGGAACGCTACTCAAGCAAAAGATGTGGTCAAGATACCGCTGGTCACCCAATCTGCAGAAAACTTAGGTTTCTGTCTTAACAGCTTGCTGAAGGCAGGAGCAGTCATTGCATCAGGCGATGTTCATTCTGATCTTGAAGAAAAGGTTAATATTCACCGTCTTGTATTTCTAACGGGTGTCAATTGTTACTTCATTGAAATGTACAGGGACACACTTTGATCTATAACTTCGATGATAATTACCTAACTTGCATTTTTCAGTAATAATTAAGTGACAAATTCTTACACTAACACTCCTTACATGCACAGTGGTTAAATTTTCCCCAACCTTGGCACTGGTTACATGTTTTCCCACACATGACTTGCCTTACATGTTTTAATATTCCTATGTTTGGTGCTGGTCACATGTTTTCCCACACATGACTCAGCTTTCATGTTTTCCCATGCTTGACACTGTTTATACATGTTCTCCCACACAACTCGCCTTACATGTTTTCCTATGCTTGGCACTGGTTACGTGTTTTCTTACACATGACTCGCCTTACATGTTTTCCCATGCTTGGCACTGGTCCGACATGTTTTCCCACACATGACTCGCCTTACACATTTTCCCAAGCTTGGCACTAGTTACATGTTTCCCCACACATGACTTGCTTTACATGTTTTCCTATACTTAACACTGGTTACATGTTTTCCCACATGACTCACCTTACATGTTTTCCTATCCTTGGCACTGGTTACATGTTTTCCCACACATGACTCGTCTTACATGTTTTCCCAAGCTTGGTACTAGTTACATGTTTCCCCACACATGACTCGCTTTACATGTTTTCCTATACTTAACACTGGTTACATGTTTTCCCACACGACTCACCTTACATGTTTTCCTATCCTTGGCACTGGTTACATGTTTTCCTACACATGACTCTCCTTACATGTTTTCCTATGCTAGGCACTGGTTACATGTTTTCCCACAGATGACTTAGCTCACATATTTCCACACACTTGGCACTGGTTATACGCATGTTTTTTCATTGCTTAGCTCTGAAGCAATCGCCAAGCCTTTCCCACCTTTCTACTTGTTATAGGTTTTGCAGCTGGTCACATGTTTTCCCAAGCTTGTCAGCATCTGCTTCAGTTTTTTTATCTTTGCCTGGATTGATTCATTGTGTAAATTGTTGTTTTTCTTGTGATAATGGTTGACCACATGTGAGTACCTTGGAGTTTGATTTAGAAAACAATTCTTTTTTTTAGGGTAAACAATTAGTCATGAGATCCATTGACATCCTCAGCTTAGTTGGAGATGCAGTGCTGGCCCTAAGGGTTCCAGATGAAGAAATGATATCGATTGAGACAACAGGACTGACCATGACCTTAGGACGCCATAGCCTGGATAAACTTGTAGCATTAAAAATTGGAGATAAAGATGCTGGATTTTTTTTGCCGGCTGAAAAGAAAGCATTGGAGTCCAACGGAACACAAAGAACAAGTTTTGTGGACACTCAGGTATGCATATTGTATCAAGCAACAGATGATGACCATCCCGAGGGACACAAGCTTTACTTACTTCTGACATTTCTGAGAAGTTTGGTTTGAGTTGTTTCCCTTGACTACATCTCAAGAAACACTGAGAAACTTATTTTGTTCCGTTCGTGACCCGAAATAAAGTGTACAATATCCACAGTAGTAAGATATTATTAAATTATTATCAAATTATTATTAGTAGTACTTCATGGAGTTTCAGAAAGACACTAAACAGAATGTTTTTTGAGTAGCACCATGGCCTTGCACGTGGTGTTTAAATCTAGGTACATTTCTTTTGTATTGTAATGACGGATTTGACTCCTTATTGAAAGCTCTAGATCTCTTTCCTAATTTCCCTGACAACAACTAGCTTTGTTTCCCCTCGGACTGACAAAAATGTTTTTACAAGGTTATATATTAATAGAGTTAGGGACCAGGCTGCCTGAAATAACTAAAGAATTAAAAAAGGACAGGGAGCTAGGTCTACAAATATTATATGCCATACATTTTTAAACACAAGTTAGTATTTTTGTATTTTATATTTTATGTGTTAGTGTTGCCAATTAGCTATTTTTAGCTAAATATCTCTGACGCATTAGTTAAGTCTATGTATGTATGTATGTATGTGTGTGTGTATGTCTGTCTGTCTGTCTGTCTGTCTGTATGTATGTATGTATGTATGTATGTATGCATGTACGTACGTATGTATGTAAACAGGATATCTCATATGGGACACCCTTTAAGAGTGTGTCCATGAGAAAACCAGGCAGGAGGTGACACAGCTCAAATCACCGATTTCGCTCAAACTTGCCACAAATGTGGGGTTTGGTGAGTGAATTGTTGTGGGAAAAAAAGTAGGTAAAAATATTTTATTCCCTTCAAGTTACGGGGACCCCCTGCAAAAATGGCCATTTGACACTAATTTATGCATATTTAATTAGCCATCTTTGGTTTAGTATTTCTACAACAAGAAAAACCATGTGAAAAGGAGATCCACTGGATCATGTTCTACTGTACAACTATCAGTCTGAGAGCACAGATATTCATTTCAACTGGGTAATTTGACTTCTCTCCGTGGCTTCATCTTAAGTAAGGTACATATTTTGTAGTGTTGTGAATAGCCTCTAATTGATGGCAAGTATCTGCCATGGGCAAAACCAAATACACATTATTCTAACCTGGATACTGAGAGCAATCAATAAAGTTCTCAAAAAAGCCATAAAATGTTTAGGGACTTCAATATTTTTTTCTCTGCTGGCGTACTGTTTACATACAAGTTTACCATTTATGGCCATTTCATGAACATCCACTAAAACACAAAAAGCCATTTCTCTGTCTTAACCTAACTCGAAATCAACAAGAAATATCAAGCTAAGCATTTTCCTATCGATTACGAGTAAAAATTTGGTGAAAAGAAGCGCTTGGGACACTTCTTTCAAATATTTCGTAACTTTACAACAAAATGTATGTATAGTACGCAGCTCTTACAAGGTCTCTCCTGATTGGCTCGATCAAACAATCGGAAACAATAGGGTACTTAAGATTCAACACGGCAGACGATAATCGCGAAGCGCGAAATTGAACAGATTGAGTTGTTTTGGAGCGGTGTGTTTTCCTCTTCAGTTTTTAAAAGCCTGGCAACGGTTAATCTATGAACAAAGAATTATAACAGGTTTGCATCACGTTTCCATTTGGGTGTTTTTGCGTTTTGAGTGCAGATTTTCTCCAAGCATTACACGTTAAGGGCCCATTAACCGATCTTTTCGAGCCGTTGCTAAGGAAAATTTAGTCTCATCTAACCTCCTCATTTTTAGTTAGTTCAGAGTTATTTCATGTGTTTCAACTTTTTCATGACGAGTAACACTAGGATGACGTCATCAGGCCATGCCCATCGTCATGTGACTAATACAGAAAAAATGCAAAGGCTCTCAGGCAAATTACTTTCTCGGGATTTTTTACATTGATTTAATATTTTAAATTAAATCCTCATTACGTTATGCATCGATTTTGTTTCATTTCTAAAAGGTCAGATTTTGAGAGCATTTCAAAATATTGAAAAATTTGTAATTTTCTGCAAAAAGCATGATTTCGAAAAAGGAATGCATAGCTATGTTGCCAACGTTGGCTTTATTGGAAATTCGTCGAAAAGGGCTGGATTTAATAAAAAACCGCGTTTCCTTTAGCATTTAAAGAAACCGGAAGTGCGCGCGATATCTATTGGAAGTTACCCTATCAGCGCATGCGCAATTTACACTACCAGTGCACTTCGGTAAGATCAGACAAAGCCACACAGAGTTAGTTTTTCTCTTTCTATTGTTCTTGTTTTTCTGTCTTTCTCTTATTTTGTCTTTGCTTGTACTTTTTTACTTTGCATTTTGCGAAACACAAAGAAAAACATCTAAAATGTATGCGAATTTGCAAGTTTTTGAGTACTCAGGTTGACGTAAGTGACCGGAAGTGAAATTTCACCTCTTTAGCAACGCGCGCGAGTGCGCGCATGAATCGGTTAATGGGCCCTTAAGAATTGAAGCAGATTATTTCCCACGAATTATCAAAACAGCTCTAAATATTTTAATATTTAGAGCTAAGTTTAAAAACTTATTTGCAGATAATTCTTGCAAATGTTAACCAGAAGTATTATTTTAGTTTAAGTAAGCTTACATTGGGAGTACAAACATAGTAGAATTTTAAGCTATTGATGGGTCTGTTTGATCAGAGTGACCTTATTTAGTTTTACCAGATTTGACTGTCTATTTTATTTGTTATTTGATTTGTTTACAGCAGTTTTCAATAACTGAGTGTCGTAAAACCAAAACTAAACAGTTACTCATCAGTTAGACTAATCAGCCAATCTAAAACCATAGCAAAACCAAAACCTTATTATTGCCTGATTACTTTTGCCACTCAATTGAAAACCACTCTATTCTATTTAACATTTAATTTGTTTTCTGGTTCGGTCTGTTTTTTGTGATCAAATGCCCTTGTCCCTACGTACTAAGCTGGGCGTTAACCAAGGCATTTTCTCATGAATAGAACTGAAATTAGGTGAAGTAAATTTGGAGTAACTTTGTACTGTTAAGTTTGATGCAATGAATTAATTTTAAAAATGTGATAAGAAACCAAGGAAATATAAACGAAGCTGCTTAAGCTTAGCTTTTGAACTGTTTTTTCTAAATAGAGACCTGATGCAATATTAGCATTCCATAGACATAATGTTTCGGGAGAACAAAACCTAAGGTGGGCAGTAACATGATTGTATTCAGTGAGGGATGCTCCACGAGTATTTTGATGTCCATCATTTCCAATATTTTATATAGCAAATCCCCTGCATTTTCATTTGGTGGGATTTGGTGGGATTTGGTGGGTTTCTGACATGGACAAACTAGTTTCATGTCTGCCAGTTGACTCTGGTGCCCTGGGGTTTGAGGGATTGGATATGGGGACTTTGCAGATGAGCTCCCAGTTGAGGATCTTGGAGGATCTTCTTTCCTTACCATCACCACAACTCCATCTTCAAGACTATCTTAATTTTATTTCTCACTTTATCATTATCATCTGTTCTCATCACGCCAGTAGGCGCATAAGGCTGCCATGTTCTCAGTCCAACACTGTCCATTTTGCACACCTAGCCTTGTTACTTTGTTTCTACACAGTCTTTCTTCCAAGTGGTCTCAGTTCTCCTTCTCACCCTTTTTCCTTCTGGTACCTATCCCAATGCTGTGAAGTAGTCAGTCATTTCCACCCTCTCTCCTAAGTACTTGTCCTAACGAATTCTACCTTCTACGTTGTACCTTGTAACTTACGTCATTCTCCTATCTCATTTAGTGGATGTTTTTAAAATTGTTTTGAAGGGGGGGCATGTATACACTGTTCATCAGTCGTTGATTTACTGGTGGTTGTCGAGAAGTTATTTTCAATTGGCAGTTGTAAAGCGTTTAAGTGACCGTTCCCGTTGTGGACAGGTGGCTGTTGTGAATGTATGGACTGTCCGCTGGGACAACAAAAAGTGGCTGTTGTTAGAGAGGGGGCCGTTAGTGGAGGTTCAACTGTAATCATGCTGTTGTTAGGTGTTGTAATTGCGCCCTGAACACCTCACTGACTGGCAAACAGTGTTAGGTACTTTTCCATGTCGATGTTAACGTATTCCAGTACTAGCGCTACAAATTCATTAAATTGCAGTCCAACCTTTTCCAGCAATTCTATCTTGGATTGTATCATTAAGTTTCCCGAGAATTTCATCCTTTCTGAGAATTGGATTGATTCCAATTACCTTTAACCTTTTCCAGTATTTCCACCCACTTGTTTCTTAAACTGTCCAATGTTTCTTTTTGGCTTATCCAAATGATCAGACAATACCAGATGAAAGTTTTCCAAGAGCATGTATGCTCCCTTTTTAAAACCAAAGGCATTAGATAATCTCTGAAAAGAGAGCTATGCTCTATTTCAAGAAACCATTCACAAGAGATTAGTTCCTCGGTTAGAGAGAAATTTTCCTTTGCTTCGCTATGATGGCAGGCAATTTAAAGCCAGTTATAGCGGCCAGACAACACAAAGCTTAGAAACATTTAAATGCCTAGGGTTGTCCAGGTGCGTCAAAAAGCCCGCCAAAGTGCTTGATGGAAGTCGAGTCAAAATAAATATAATATAAAACCGGCATAAATCAAGGCAAACATGAAAGAAAAAAAACACAGTATCTTTAACACTGTTTGAAAAATACAGTAAACACAGTCAACTATTAAGCGGCCACCCCTCAGTGTCAGGCGGCCTGTGTAATTTATCGAAGTCCTGAAATTATTGTTTGTAAACGACTGCAAGAAAACCCTATTAACCGGCCACCTATATTAAGCAGCCGCGGCCACCTTTTGGTCATCCCAATTTGAAAGCCGGAGAGCGGCCATCCAAAATTTAATACACGTATGCAGTTTGGCGAAAAGGCGATGAAAGATGGCAGTCTGTGATAGGGGTAACCCGAAAACACTGACCCCCGGTCCGCGGACCCCCACTATGGACCGGGTCCGCAGACTACCTGTGGACCGGTCCACGGACTCCCCCTACGAACCCCCTCTACGGACCATCCCCCAAAATATAATAAAAATAATAAATAAATATTTCAGTTGCGGGTTGTCTAATAGATTACTCGTGACGGCGAAATTTCGAACGTTACATTGTGCAAATGGGCAGGCCTGGATTCAGGCTTGGGTGCAATTTATATAATTACACATTGCCATTTCCTTTGCTTTGGCCATAAAGTATACGAAAGATGCGTACGGGGAAGCCTCCGGGAAGCCTCAAAATTTGTGTTCTTTCCCCTCTGCCATTTTGTTTAGCCCATCCTCCCGTGGGCTCGTGAACTCGTTCCAGGCTTCACAATTTACTCAGCGGAATATCAGATACAAAGAAGAATAAACGGCCTAAAAATATATCTTCCATAGCCAGATTGAGCCAAAAATGGAAGGTAAGAACTTTCCTTTTTAACATTGGCATCTCCTTACGCTGAAAACGGCTTTTAGGCAATTTCTTTTTGGGAGGGGGGGTGGGGTGTTAAAAACCCAAGTCTGTTACATTTGCACAGTGTAACACTCGAAAAATCACCGACACGAGTTTGAATCTATTAGACAACCCATAAGTGAAATCTTGATTTATTATTTTTACACTATTTTGGGGTGGTCCGTAGAGGGGGTCCATAGGGGTAGTCCATGGACCGCTCCGTAGGGTAGCCCGCGGACCCGGTCCATTGTGGGGATCCGCGTGTTTTCGGGTTGCCCCTGGGATAGGAAGTGATGACTAATAACATCATCCAAGCACACATTTATCATGATTGTCTTGACGTGATTCCGTGTCCAACAAGGGCAACAGGGCAACAGGGCAATAAGGGCAACATGGGCAACAGGGCTACAGGGCTACAAGGCTACATGGGCAACATGACTACATGGCTAAAGAGCTACAGGGCTACAGGGCTACAGGGCTAAGGGCAACATGGGCTACAGGGCTACAGGGCTACAGGGCAACAGAACTACAGGACTACAGGGCTACAGGGCTACAGGACTACAGGGCTACAGGGCTAAGGGCTACAGGGCAACAGGACTACAGGACTACAGGACTACAGGACTACAGGACTACAGGGCTACAGGGCTACAGGGCAACAGGACTACAGGACTACAGGGCTACAGGGCTACAGGGCTAAGGGCTAAGGGCTACAGGACTACAGGACTACAGGGCTACAGGGCTACAGGGCAACAGGACTACAGGACTACAGGGCTACAGGGCTACAGGGCAACAGGGCAACATGGGCAACATGGGCTACAGGGCAACAGGGTTACAGGGTTACAGGGCTAAGGGCAACATGGGCTACAGGGCTACACGGCAATAGGGTTACAGGGCTACATGGGCAACTTGGCTAAATGGCTAAAGGTCTACATGGCTACAGGGCTACAGGACTACAGGGCTACAGGGCTACAGGACTACAGGGCTACAGGGCTACAGGGCAACAGGGCAACATGGGCAACATGGGCTACAGGGCAACAGGGTTACAGGGTTACAGGGCTACATGGGCAACATGGACATCATGGGCAACATGGACAACATGGGCAACATGGACAACATGGCTATAGGGCTACAGGGCTACAAGGCTACAGGAACACAGGGCAACAGGGCAACATGGGCAACATCGGCAACATGGCTATAGGGCTACAGCGCTCCTAGAACACAGGGCAACAGGGCAACAAGGGCAACATGGGCTACAGGGCTACAGGGCTACAGGGCAACAGGGTTACAGGGCTACATGGGCAACATGGGCAACATGGCTACAGGGCTACAGGGCTAAAGGGCTACAGGGCTACATGGGCAACATGGGCTACATGGGCAACATGGGCAACATGGCTACAGGGCTACAGGGCTAAAGGGCTGCAGGGCTACAGGGCTACAGGGCTACAGGGCTACATGGGCAACAAGGTTAACATGGGCAACAGGGCAACAGCGGCAACCGCGCAACAAGGTTAACATGGCATGGGCAACAGGGCAAAGAGGGCAACAGGGCAACAAGAGCAACAAGGGTAAGAAGGCAACATGGCCAACTGGGCAACAAGGGCAACTGGGCAAATCTTCATCCTTACTTGCATGGAGCATTTTCTATTTCAAGAAAGTAACAAAGAATTTCAAGGCTAAACTAACTTAAATCAACCTATGCATTCGACCTACGCTCTTGATATCCTTTCCCATCAATTTTTTTTTATATTACCTTCTATATTTATTTCTTGGTATTCATTTCTTAATATTTCTTTAATTAATCCACTTCTTGTTGATTATTTTTTCATCCTAAAACTACGTCAACCAATCAGAGCGAACCTTGTAAGAGCTGCGTACCGCCTGAATGTATCTTAAGGCCCGGTCCTGAAACGCCGCTCCACTCATGTGCCGAACCAAACTTGATAAAGTTCGACTTTAGAGCGACTTTGGAGCGACGGCTGGTTCAGACGGCGTACTTGCGTCGAACTCAATTCGGGAAGCCGGAGGTAACATTTTTCGACGCGAAAATATGCGCTCTGAATTCACGAACTCTGTCCAAATAGAAAAGCTGTGACTAACATTTCGCTGTTATCATGCTGTTATAGCAATATTTAGGGAAGCAAATTCAAACTCAAGGTTCAGTGTTTGTATTTAGACAGGTTTTCGCCCGGTTAAATCGACTTGTTAAAGGGAAATCTAATAAGCTGGGCTATTTTCACGAAGAAAAAGCAAAAAAATGAATTTGCGCTAAAGAAACTCGCTTATACAGTCCCATTTCTCATAAATCGAAGGCATCCTGGTATTTTGTTGTCTATTTTTAGCGACGACTTTGAGCTTCATGGATGACTGGTCACGCCACTCAATTTTGAGCCAATCACGAGTCCCGTTATATGAAAAATACATTACAGTAATTTATGCATTAGGTTCGACACATGAGGAGAACGCCGTATGAATCAGCTGCCGCTCCAACGTCGCATACTGCGACAGACCCTGCCGAATTTAATGTTGTTTGCCGCACCAAATACGTAATTTCCGTAGCTAGGGGGACTGCAGCCCCCTCGCCGCCCCCCCCCCCCCCAGCTTGTACGCCTATATGCTTTAAGATATAGCTCCGAAAGTATTTGAAAGAAGTGTCTCGTAATCGATAGGAAAATGCTTAGATTGATATTTCTTGTTGATTTCGGGTTAGGTTAACACAGAGAAATGGCTTTTGTGTTTTAGTGGATGTTCATGAAATGGCCATAAATGGTAAACTTGCATGTAAACAGTACGCCAGCACAGAAAAAAATACTGAAGTCCCCAAACATTTTATGGCATTTTGAGAACTTTATTGATTGCTCTCACTATCCAGGTTAGAATAATGTGTATTTGGTTTTGCCAGAAGCATATCACCTATTCTAGGTGATATGCTTCTGGTTTTGCCCATTGCAGATATTTGCCATCAATTAAAGGCTATTCACAACACTACGAAATATCCACCTTACCTAAGATGAAGCCATGGAGAGAAATCAAATTGACCAGTTGAAATGAATATCTGTGCTCTTAGACTGATAGTTGTAGCACATGATCCAGTGGATTTCCTTTTCACATAGTTTTTCTTGTTGTAGAAATACTAAACCAAAGATGGCTAGTTAAATATGCATATTTAGTGTCAAATGGCCATTTTTGCAGGGGGTCCTCCTAACTTGAAGGGAATAAAATATTTTGACCTACTTTTTTGCAACAATAATTCACTCACCAAACCCAACATTTGTGCCGAGTTTGAGGGAAATCGGTGATTTTAGCTGTATCACCTGCTGCCTGGTTCTGCCTGGTTCTGCCTGGTTTTCTCGCGGACACACTCTTAACGTTATTAATGCCGGACAGTTGATGAAAGTTTTTGTCCTTTTTGCAGATGCTATCAATCCCATTCAATCCTTACACCTGGGACAGTACTGAGCAAAGAGTCAACTCTGATGTCTTAGCTCTGGACTTAAAAGATGACACACGCAAGCTGATCAAAGTATCAAATCTCTCAAACAACGTTATCATCGTTGCACCATTACAAAACCAGACGGTCTCCTTCGAAAATGGGCCGTATTTCAGCCAGAATGATTATCTGCGTTTTCATGTAATTGATGTTGAGTACGAAAATACCCTGATAATGATGGAAATCACGCCTACTGAGGCAAATACAAATCTGTTTGTGTACTTGCGATATGGTCAGCGGCCAACCACCCAAGAGCATGACCTCAATGCCACTGTCTCGAAGAGCGAAAAGTGTGTTTGGTCACCAGGTGCGCGTGGCAGAAAGGATGGCAAAACTAAATGTTCCCAGCTAACGAGTCCAATAGAAACTCTCGCCAAGCGACCAGGGAAGTACTTTCTTGGAGTGCAAGGCTATAACAGAAGTAGAACAAACTCTCACAAGAGGGAGAAAAGGTCATGTTTCAGAAATAGACGGCAAAAGCGTTCATGTGTCGAGGTCAAGGACCCCCCACCCAGTTCCCGTCAGGACGAAAATGTGACTGTGGTGCCAGTATACGATTCTAAATCGGATCAAAACTATACTCTGAGGGTAGCCCTTGGGAGCTGTGTCTTCTGGTCAGAGGAGAGGGAAAAGTGGATAGCAGAGGGCTGTCGGGTGAGTGGTATAAACGTTCTTCAGTCAGGTCTCATTTGTCATTTTCAATTTTGCAATCTTGTGATCTTTAGAAGCCTCAGCTTCTGAAATTCTGATATGAAAGAGTACTCCGCGGCAACTCTCCAGGGCATTTAATAGTTTTCGTAATTTGACGCAGGCTGTAGCACTCTAGTGCTTGTTTACGACAAATTTGCCTTCTATGAACCAATCCGAAATGAAGTAATTATTTCAAGTTTGTGGTGAAATTCTTTTTATGTTGAAATTTTTAACAGACTGTCAGAGAAAAAAATAATTTTGATAGGACGTTTTACAAGCAACGTGATCAGCTTTTGCTAGCCTACGTACTACAAATGATAATGTGGAGAATTTTAAATGATTTAATTTAATTTCGATTTCTTTTTCCGTTTATTTTTTACCAGGTTTTATCAGCAACATACAACGGATTTATTAATTGTTCCTGTAATCATCTGACTTCATTTGGAGGATCTCTTTTGATTAAACCGAATCCCATTGATTTTGACAAGGTCTCAGTGGAGTTCAAGGATCTACAAGAAACTGGAAACGTTGCAGTTATTGTGACGATCTCTGTAGTTCTCCTGTGTTATATTGTCGTGCTGCTTATCGTCAGAAAAGCGGATAAAAAAGACGCCAGAAATGTAAGCATTGATGATGACAATTTCTTTCAATAGAGCGCATAATTACAGTCAAGGCTGTAGTCTTCCTTATGGCCCTACATATGAAACTAAGTTACAACATGACTTATTACAGGAAGTTTAACCATATCGATTTATAAGAATTAATGTTGGGTTCAACTGTAAAATCCGCTGTTTTGAACATTTTACAAACTTGCCGGGTTCTACCCTGGAATCCAACGATTTCAGTTCAACAGTTTTGGAATTCATACAAATGTAGCTTGTAAAAAAAGTGTTTTTGTCCTGCCGAAACGCCCGTACATATTTCTCATAAGAAAACCCGTCCATGCGGCCACCATGTTAATACGGCCAACGATTACGTTCTGAAATCCCAACTTACAACCAACCAAATACGCATTTGTTTTTTTTTGTTGTTGTTGTTGTTGTTTTTTTGTTAAACAAAAGAAAAAATATTGAGCGATTCTCTTGTTTATTCAAACGCCTGTAACATGTCATTGACCTCTGTCGTTAACAAATCAAACACAATTTCCTTCACAAAGATGTCACTTAAAATAGATCCCATTAATGCTGTGAAATTTTCATGGCCCGTTGGTGACCGTTTTAACGGGGTTCCAGTTTATTCGTTGTTATCATGATCTTAGCTTGAGCCGTTAAAACTTCAGGTCTAGTATCTCACAGCACATATATTAATGAAATCCACTTTGATTCCTAGACTAGTCTGCCAGTGCATCTACCCTCCACAGCAAGCTGCTCACACATCTATCGGATAATCATTTCCACGGGCGTGTGGAGAAATTCAGGTACAACAGCTAAGGTTGCCATGGAGATATACGGTAGTGAAGGAAGCAGCGGAATTATTCAGCTCAACTTAGACGAGCCTGGCGTGGATAATTTTCTCTTTACTCGTGGAAACACGGATGTGTTTGTTCTTAATCTTAGTCAGTCTCTTGGTACGATTCAGGCAGTGCGAATTGGTCATGACAACTCTGGGGAGAGCCCTTCCTGGTTTCTAGAAGAAATCGTTGTCATTGACGAACAGGTGAATCACGCTTGGGCATTTACCAGCAGCCAGTGGCTTGCCCTGGAGCGAGAAGACGGTCGAATTGAGCGAATCATTGAACAGGCGCCAAATGAGGGCACTTTTAGACACGAGATGCTAAAGCGTTGGTGGAGAGGTCTGACTGAAACCCATCTTTGGGTTTCAGTTCTAGCGAAGCCGAGGAGAAGCCGCTTTACAAGAGTACAGCGAGCGTCCTGCTGCCTGTCAGTGCTGCTTACAGCCATGTTTGCTAACGCGATTTTCTATAAGTTGGAAGGTAAATCTGAGCAAGTGCTACAAGTAGGACCCCTGAAATTCTCGTGGGCCCAAATCATTATCACTTTTAAAAGTGCACTTATCGTTGCACCCATAAACATTGTGACAGTATTCCTTTTTCAGAAAGGAGCAAGTGAGACTCAGTGCTGTCGTAAAGCGAAGTGGCTTACCTACCTGGCCTGGTTCTTCTTGTTTAGTTCTTGTGTTGTTTCTGCTTCGTTTACCATCTTCTACAGCTTGATTTGGGGAAAGAGCACCAGCGAGCAGTGGCTGACGTCAGTGCTTGTATCACTGGGGAAGGATGTGACAATTACAGAACCTGCTAAAGTGTTATTCATAGCGATATTCCTCGCCGCCATTGTCAAATGGAAAAAGAGTAGATCTGAAGGACGCCAAAGCCACGAAGCAGCTAAAAGTAGCCCCTCACAACAGCGACTGTGGAAAATGAAGCTATCTGAAGTGGAAGACATGAGGAAACAACAGCTAAAGAAAAAGAACTTGTCGATTCTTTACTTCGAGCTTGTCGTTTACGTCCTGTTCATCTTCATGGTGATGGTCATGTGTTATGGCAACCGGAATAGTTACCAATATCACATGACAAAGTCCATCCGGGATGGGTTACCAAACTTTGAAAAGGTAAGTACTGTCAACAATGAAACAAGTCTGGTTTAACTCCAAACTGAGTAAACATGTGGATTCGTTTGGTTTTTCATTTGTTGAGCTGTTCAGTTCAACGAGCAGTACGAACAGTAGGCATAATGTTTAAAACCAAAGCGAAATGTTCTTCAATTAATTCAACTAAGTTAGAGCGGTTTTCAATTGAATGTCGAAAAGTAAATTGGTTTTGTCGTATCATGCTACACGATTGGCTTAAAAAACTCGCGCCATTTTGTCATACATAACCAATCGAGACTCGCCCGCATATGTTTTCCCGCGCGTCGCGTCAGCTTCATGTATTTACTTCGATTATTGATTGGTTCGTTGGTCTGTGTCCCTTGTGACTGGCTTAAGTGATTACTTTGGTTTTGGTTTTACGATATTCAATTGGAAACCGGTCTATGCTGTTAGAGAGGTTTTCAATTGAGCATTGAAAAGGAACTGGCTATTTGGAATAATGCGGAATTAATAGTGATATTTTTATTCTGGAATAAGGTCAGTCGAACGCACCCTGAGAATGAGTCCAACCTATTTTAGAGCTTAGAACGTGGCGTCACAAGACCTGCGGAATGGAAGCGATTTCGGCTCGGTCCATACCCTTGGGGAAAGAAAGGAGCAAGTGAAATATTACCCCAGTATGGACCTCGTGTTAGTTCAATAACATTCGTATACCGTAAATCCTCGAATCAGCGCCCAGGGCGCTTATTTCAAATTTAGGAGAAGACGGGGCGCGCTTATTCTAGGCGGGGGGGGGAGGGGGGGGGGCGCTTATTTAACTTTTCCCAAATCTTGGCCTGCAGATAATTTTTTTTAATACATCTGCGCGTAAACAACAACATAAGCTGTTTATTGACATAAAAAGCTGATGCTAAAGTTTAAATCGCGGCACTGTTAGTACTTCGTGTTCAACGTGTTCACTTAACGTGTTCACAAACTGAAACAATGTACAAATCTAAGCTCTACATGACGAAAACTATACATCCTTTGTTGTCTCATTACTCGCCCACAAAATGGGGGGGGGGGGGCGATGGGAGGGGGGCGATTATTCGAGGAGGCGCTTATTTTAGATTTCGGCCGTTAGGAGGGGCGCTTATTCGAGGGGTGGCGGGGGGGGGGGGCGTTAATTCGAGGATTTACGGTATTTACCGGTCCATTTACCTTTTCTCTTTCTCTTTTCTCTATGATAGGTTAACGATAAGGAGAAGCTCTGGAGCTGGTTAAATGACGCTTTTATCCCAGGTGTGTTTGCGGGCAGATGGTACAATGGCCAACAAGAGAATCAAACCGTGTACATTGGAGACAAGCACTCAATCCTTCTTGGGATGGCTCGAGCTCGGCAACTAAGACTTAAACCGAGTAAGTTTTAGTCTCAAAGCACAATGTTTTGCAATGGCAATAATCGCCACTTTAATTGTATCCGGAAGAAAGTGCATACAGAGGCTCAGATAATGGCTAATCCATGGCGGTCTTAAAGGAGTTACGTCTCGGTTTGCGCATCTTGACAAGTTTTGCCTAAATATTTTAAGTGCGTCCTTTGTAATCCGTTTTAATCTTTTCCATCCTTTACCACCCTTGTTCCTTTACTGTTTATTATTATCTCTTTGGTGTTTCTCTACTTTAATAAGCTACTAGTATCCGGTTTCTTTCAATTTAAAGGTAATTTTGCATGTGGCCAAAATTACTTAAAATACCGTGATTGAGCTACTTCAGTCACTATTCTGTGAGCTGACGACAGATAAACAATAGCCTCCATTTGGCGCGGAAATACTCTCGGATATTTGTCCTTGGACATTATCTGTTCCGAGAAGCGAACGGTTCTCCGAGAGTGTAGTTCGAGGAACACTGTGAGCTTTGAGGAATAGATAATGTCCAGGGACAAATATCGGAGAATATTTTCGGGCCAAATAAAAACTATTGTGTTTATTATCCTTTAAATTTTTTTCGCAACACGCGCGGATTTGAAAATTGGGGAATATCACTCGGATATTCCCCAGTTTTTACTGGGACGAGTATTCAGTCACGTGACGCGTTTAGACCAGTCGCGCGCGAGTGAAAATACGTGATGGATTATAAATATATCTTATTAGATGTTTTGGTGGGTAGTGTCGCTGTATATTTTTACCAGTTGTGCCGTATTTTGACGAGCCCGTAGGGCGAGTCAAAATACAAACAACGAGTAAAAATATAAAGCGATACTACACACCAAAACATCTAATAATAGAACTATTATTGAATTCGGTTTGTCGCGTTTACTATTGCTTTAACTAAAACTGTCCAAAAGCAAATATACTTGTTCCTTCAACATGTTGTTGGACCCTTGAAGTGTGAGAAAAGCAGTCCATGAGTTATATCTACTTGGAAATTTCTCAAAGTAGGTTAATTCTGATTGTAGCATTAGCTATTGTGTTCTTATTAACCTCTTTGCAGTAGAACAGAGCCTTCTTTAAGGCATGAACAGCTATTTTCTAATAATGGTTTTGTAAACATTTTCAGCATCCTGTAAAGTTGATTATATGACGAGAATATTTCCGGTGTGCTACGACGGATACGGGCTAGAAAATGAAGATAGAACCCCCTATAGTAAACCAACCTGGAAGCCCATCGACAACTCTTCGAGTCACGAGGAGCTACTTCGACTTTGCCCGAAGCCCTGGCGATACCAGAATCCGGGGGAGAGTGAAACTGTGCCCAAGTGGGGACAATTCTCATTTTACCCTGGGGGAGGATTCGTGGCTGACTTAGGATACGAGAAGGCAACAGGTTTTAGCATTATTAAGAATTTAAAAACTAATGACTGGCTGGACAGACAAAGCAGAGCTGTTATTGTGGAATTCTCAGCCTTCAACCCGTCAGTAAATGTTTTAGCTATTGCAACGTATTTCTTCGAAGTTGGGGCGTCAGGACACACGGCAACGTTCAAGAGAATTGATGTTCTCTCTTTGCCCTCCACTCAGACCGCCGCTAAACAGTTGTATATGATCTGTGTTCTTTTATTTATCATCTTCGTGCTGTGGTACCTTGGACGAGAGGGTTACAAGCTCTACAAGCGGGGTTTCCGGTATTTTAAATCCTTCTGGAACTGGGTAGAACTGTGGCAGTTGTTTTTCTCCGTGCTAGCTATTATTATGTATGTGGTACAATCGGAAAAAGTGTCTTCGGTCATCAGAAAATTACAAGAAAACGTGTATGGTCATGTGAGTTTCCAAGAAGCTCTGGTTTGGCGCGAGGTAGATAATGTCGTTCTTGGTTTATTGGTATTTGTAATCTCTGTGAAACTCTTGCGCCTGATAAGATTCAATAAACACGTTGCTGTGTTTTCCATAACATTGAAGAACAGTGCGAGACATCTCGCATCTTTCAGTGTTATTTTCTTAATTCTTTTCATTGCCTTCTTGCACTTTGGTATTCTGATTTTTGGAGCGGGATTTGAGCGCTATTCATCGTTTCTAAAAGCTAGTTTTTTCCAAATAGAGTTGACTCTGGGTCGAGTGAAAGCAAGGCCAATCCATCAGTTAGAGCTCACCAACAAAATGTTCGGAAGAGTTTTCGCAGCCATGATTCTGCTGAGTACCACCATTTTGGCGATGAACTTCTTCATCGTCATACTGAACGACGCACTTGCAGAAACAAAGAACACTGTAAAAGAAAGCCCACTTTACGACCCAAGCGTGGACGAATGCAGCTGGAAGAAAACAAAGCAACGCCATCAATTTTATGATAAGATAAGCAATAGTTTACGCCAACGGAAACTCGAGGAAACGTTAGCCCGGTCTAGGAAAACAGAAGATGAAACTCCCGAAGTTAAATCCAGGAGCAGTAGAGCAATTAACTTTGATGTAATCAGCCAACAAATTAAAGCCTCCAGGGAACAAAAGATCGAAGCATCAGGAAATGTGAAGCAAAACAACTCGAGAAAAAAGTCCTTCTGTGATCAAATCAGTAATATTATTGTATATCTGAAGCGTGCAAGGAATGAGCATCGCTGCCATCTTAATAAGAAGGAAAAGAAAGTGCGTTTCGCAGAAGTCGTCACTAAGTCTCAACTGAGAAAATTACAGGCGACCAAGAAAGATCTGTTCCAGCGCTTGGACAGTATAGTCCAAGAATATTCCAGGGAGGCCGAGCAGGAAGAGAAATTTGAGTTGATTATGGATGAGATGGGTGTTCATAACTCTTCGGATCCCATGGTAAATGTTACAGCAACTTCGAATGAGTCATTCAATCGAACTCTTAAACAGTGAATAACGAGCGACCAGTTAGCATTCCCGACATCGTTGAGTGAATGAAAAAAAATCGAACTGAGACCATATTAAAACTTTCATTGTACATATTGTAACTGACTGAAAACAAAGAATGATTTCCTTTAAGTAACAAACAAAATATGCTTTGTAAAAAAAATTTGATTTGGATTTCTACTAGTTCGTCCAGAGTATGCATTCTAACTTATCCACTGTACTCCAGGAATTGTTCGACCTCATTAAGCTTTTAGTGGGATCTTTGCAGACATAACCACATTTGTAAATAATTAAATTAATCCTGGTACGGACTGAAAAAAATGTAAAAACTTCACCAAATAATTGTGTAATTTCCAATCATGACAGCATTGTAGCTAACGACTACGTTGCTATTGACAACTGCCCTGTATTTCCAGCCTTATGGTTATTTTGAGCAAACAATACTTTTTAATTTTTCGCTTATTAGTTTAACTTATGTATAAATATTGTGTAGAAATAAAGTTGTTGTTGTACTTAATTAAACCACATTCTGTGACGAACTACGATTTTGCCCAGTGGGCCGCCAAAGCAGCCTTACTCGCATTTTTTATTATCTTCCGAAGAAACATCTAAGCAACGCAAGTGTGAACATTTTTTGTTTATTTGGAATCTTTCATTCACTTTTTGTTTTCTATTTAATCGATTATTTCTTTGCTTTACCAATTTTGGCTTTTTGTTTTGTTTTTCGTTCTATTGGAAGATCATAAGGCGATTTTATGTTACAACACGATGTGACAGCGGAGATAGTGCCCCTTAAACAAGCAAAAGAAAACTCGGTCGATGTTCAGCCATCTTAACCAACCCACATTTGGCTTCAAAGGGAATGTTGTATTCCTTGTTGTTGTTTTGTTGTTGTTGTTGTTGTTATTTGGCACTGACAGAACTAGTGTGCTTCAGGAAATTTTGTTAACATTTCCCTTAACGACAAATAATTTTTTCAGGATCTTCTGAAAACAACGAAGCCTCCTAAGGATTATGCGCTGAACGTTTCTGAACTGTGATTCACATCACATTCATTTATCCGAGTGACTTGATTTTTATACGAACTCGCGCGATTGGATGATTCAACGCGTTTTTCTTTTGGCGTACTTGACGAACTTTCGTTTATGCAGTAAACTAAGACATCTTTATGGCCATTTTCCGCGGCTAACATGAACACGGAACGCCCACAATCCGTAACAGCATCAATGTCGGCGCCATGTTGTTCGAGAAGTCTCACAATATTAGCATAACCATTTTGCGCGGCGTAATGTACAGGTGTCATTCCACCGTGATTATTTCCCAACTCATCAAACCCTCTGTCTCTTATGACTCGTGTCTTCGAATTTAAGCAGCTACGGTTCTGAAGTAGAAACAGAACGTTCTCAGTCCTGCCTGTCGCTGCAGCGTGATGAATTGGAAATCGGTTTTTCCAGTCTTTAATATGAATATCTGCTTGTAGTTCTTGAAACAGCAGCTCGAGTACCTCGCGCGAGTTACACCGCGCCGCATGATGCACACCATGTTGGCCGTCGTTGTCAATATCATGAATACGAGCTCCCCTCCTCGCCAGAAATTCGAGAACCTCTCGCGTGTTACCTCGGCAAGCGTGGAGAAACGGCGTTTGTCCGGAGAAGTCCCTCGCATAAAGATCCACTCCATTGGACAACAGAAACTTTATGACATCAACACTGTTATTCAGGCAGGCCCACATTAGTGGTGTTTTACCTCTTTCGTCTGTCTCACTGAAGAATCCTTGAACATCGACACAACTGCGTCGATTCTGTAGAAGTCGTTGTAATTGCTGCACGCTTCCGCGTCGAGCAGCTTCGTGGAGAAGAGAGCTTGTCTGAAAATTACGCGTTATATGACCAATGCAGCAAAATAATTCACGTTGTGTTTGGTTGTCAATAAGGTCCTTAAGAAATGAATTAATTAACTTTTCTCCAAGAGAGATAGCGGCGTCAAGGTTTGTTGGGCTACAGTGAATTAGGACGCCAAGAAAATCCAAACTCACTTGATCCCAGATGCCTTGTCGTAAACTCGATACAAGAAGAGCGCTTGTTTCGTTTATTTTACCAAGAGCAATTGCTTGAAGAGAAACCTGTAAAAAACATATGGGTATGTCTCTCAGTATAAATATGCTCGGATATTTGGCTGCGTGTATTATCTGTTCCGACTAGAAGCAAACAGTTTTCCGAAAGCGCGCAAAACTCAAACTGTGAGCTGCAATAAAAGATATGATAGTAAAGGCGGTGGAAAATTTCCTTTTTATTCCTTTTATTTAGTTTCATACGATCGCTACCGATCATTGAAGACACAGGCGAACCTCCCGTAAGCGACAAAATGTCAAGCTTAGGTGGTCGCTTATGGGAGGTGGTCGCTGACGAAAGCTTGAACCAAATTGGGTGGAATTTTTTGCCTCATTAGCATATGGTCGATAGGCTGAAAAATGATGACGTTCAGGAAAAATGCAATTTTTAAAGAAATATAAGATTTAATGCCCTTGAACACTTGTACCAGGCATTTGAAACGATCTTGCTGAATTTGCCTCTAGATGAGTAAGCGACCGCGACTGTTTTTATAGCTAAAAGTTTGAAATTTTCTTCTGTTTTTAACCTCCCATAAGCGACCACTTGACAGATAGTATAGAGGAATTTGGATAATAAGGTGTTGTAACATTATTGTATACCTGGTTAGTACAAGAGACGGAAATTTCTGAATGGCAAGAACCGGATTTTTTTCGGGAAATTGACTTTTCACACGAATAAAACATTGTAGTGGCATTGGCGCATGGGGCCAGTCTCAGCAGTTACCATATGTTAATGAGGCAAAATTTTGACTCCATATGGTCAAAACTCTCGTAAGTGACCACCTCCCGTAATCGACCACTTAGGCTTGACATTTTGGGTGGTGCTTATAGGAGTTTCGCGACTGTATATTTCGCAGACAAAATTCAAAAAAGCGACTTGGGTCTTGTCTCGACCACTCGATCAAACAATCATCTAAAATCAGTAACACAATTCGACCTTGGCAACCATTCTTAACGATTGATTTCCAGTTAATAGATATTGGGCACTGACTAATAACGAATGTTATGGGTTAATCTTACGATTAGACAGGTGTAGATATGTCTAGTTTTAAAACATCAAAGAACGGTTTACGTATTCTACTTTGGCAATCCTCTCAGCTGTTAACTGGTTACGCTGTCAGTGAAAAGTAAAACCTGGGGCTCTTGTTTTATTTTTCACAGAGTGTCAGTTTGCATTCAATACGTCCTGCTTGAACAATCAAACTACATCTGAGTCAGAAACAACTCCCGTATACTCCTGTCAACCGCAGAAAATTATATACGTAAGACTTTTACCAAATAATGTTTTTTCAAACCCAGCTTTGAATTTTTTCGCGATAGAGGTTCCAAAATGACAAATAAAACTGTGTACAATGTCAAAACAAGTCAACTTACCGGATCCATCTACAAAAGAACCAGCAAAAATAATCTGGACTGTCTGTTTCGCCAAATATTTCTTCCCCTCGCTGCGCTGAGTGACTACATGTAATGGGGCGGAAATGAGTTTCTTTATCCAAAAACCGGTTCACTAAATCAGGTGGACTGACAGTCAAACCTTTTTGGGCGGCACCATACAGTAAGCGACACCCTTTGTGATTTTGATTTAGAGATTTTTGATATCACGGCACTCATTTGCAGTTAATTTCATATTTCAAAAGTTGTTTTAAGTCAGTCTCAATTTAATAGTTGTTTATTAGGGAGGAAGATTTGTCGTCGGAGAATGAATGTAATTGATGCTGAAAAAATATTTCAACATGAAGATCATCTGGTTGACATCAAATTCCTCATTAATTCCAAATTCTTGAAAACTAGCTGCCCGTGTCTTGTCACTGCCGCTAAGCACACTCAAACAAAAGAGTAAAGACATACAAAGACACAGTGGTCTGGACTATACTGTAGAGAATAATTACACAAAATAATTAATAATTACATTACAGGTCAGCGCTGGTTTGCTTGCCGAAAATATCTATAGACCCTCATAGATCTCAATAAAGGAAATTTAAATCAGAAATAAAATTTTGACCGGAAGAGGATCACATACATGTGTGTTTTGCATCAACCGGGCTCTTGAAAGTCACGTGCCTGATGATAATAATAATTTTATCCTTGATTTTCTCGTTCCAAGGCCTCATCGGCTGAGCTGAGATGGACAGGCAGCCTGGAAACGAGAATGTCATAAATTAGCGACACAAATATTTTGACCTTCGTTGCCAAACAGTGTTTACGAGAGTTTGCAGACTTTGCACCAGAAGTCAAAGCTAACATCAGAGCTTTAAAATGTGCTTTGGAATAGATCCTTGCAACTGAATTGCCCAGAACTTCAAGAAGTTAGATTCGCTCTCGTGTTGGAAAGAAGACTGACTTTCAACAGCATTTTACAGTGACTCTTGCTTAGAGCCGCAAAATGGCGCATGTCCTGTGTTTCGTTGAAGACTTTTGAACGGCAACAGATATATAACTGCGTTAGTTTTTCTTCAAATGGCTGCAAGTAGTGGATCTGGAGGAAGATCTCCCAGAAAACTGAGAGAAGTAGTCAATTCTAGCAAGGTAGGAAATGTTTAGCCATAGGTTACAGGTAAACCTAACTTAAGTGAGTAAAACTCTGCTTGCAGCCTGGCAAATAACATGGAAGCTTTCTGACAGTTATTTTCACCACTTCCCATGAAATCAAGTTATTTTATCTTTCATTGTTTTCACCAAAGATGAAATTTTATTGTGCTAAAGAAAAATAGGGACTAAATAATATATAAAGAGCGATTATGTCTACTGTTTGTCAGTTAACATTTTAACTAGCTTTAACTCATAGTGCGCTCGAGGAAGCGGAGTTTTGATCGGTTTAGCATGGCAGCAGCCATGGTATAAGGAGAGTCCAAGGACTCTTGTTTCTGGTCTTTCTGGCTCTAATTCCCACCGCGGAAAAGACGTAGGTAAAGTTGAGAACATTCTCCAGAAGTTAATTCTACAATGTCAAGAATTAGCTAGTACTGACTGACTGACTGACTGATTGATTGTATTGCATAGCAGTTTAGATTTGTTAAATTTATTGATAAATTAACTCCTGAACATTTTATTGAACAAGCATGTAGAACTCAGACCTATAAAAAATTTGCATCAGCAATTCAAAGATAATTCCACCTGAAGGCTGTTTTTGTAAAAAAAATATTATATTTTTTTTGTTATTTTAAATTCAGGCACACAGTACATACTTGCAAAATATTTGTATGGCCTCTCTTTACAGCAGCACTTTACAGACAGAAAATCAAATGTGATGCCATTGACTATACCAGGTTACTCACAATCCAGCCTTTCTGTGGCAGCCATATCGTAGCTCCTGTACAGGATTTCAAAGTACCTGAGTATGATATTACTTCCTATTTTGGTGTGTCATAATCAAACATGTACTACTTCATTTAGACATTACAGTGATCATGTATACGACATAAAATTGATATATCCACATAAATTGTCACAGCAGTGTTGGAAATTAGTGCTTGCCCAGTCGCCAATGTGAGTTTGGAAAGTGTTGGGCAAATGCAAATCATCGATCATTCGCCCATTTGGCGAGTACCATTTTCCTGTCATTTTCCTAAGCTTAAATATTGATAACACTCCTTTTTATTTGCCATTTTGGCGAGAATATCTCTTAAGGAAAACTTACCACTGCATGGATCTTTCAAGATGTCCACAATAATAATTAGCCAGAAGAGATAATGTTTGCCAATAATACAAAACATAGTGTTTCATAAATACAGCTTCAGCCAGTGATAATTTACATGACTGTTACATGTCTTGAGATAAAGGGACAATGCTGGTCTCTAGGTGAGTCCACAGTAATTAGGGCATTAATTTGCATGCTAGGAAATGAATTTCATGAAGATTCATCTTGAAATAGAAACTGATTTTGAAAATTGAAATAAAAACCATCAGTCTTGCACGTGCCATCAAGTTGTTTACTCCAATGGCTCGATGCTACAGTGTGTATATATATGTGAATTTGGTAGCACCAGCTGTTTGTTTAGCTGTTTTTCATTTAAAACTACGGAAATGTGGAAAAATTTCCAAGGAGTGTAATAAGTTGATAAAAAAAAATGAGGATAAAACCGTAAAATTGGTCTGAGATCTAAGGAGGCATCACGTAAATAGATCAGAACAAGAAAGCCCAACACGAAGTGGCAAGCTGTGATTACGAGATACCAAAAAATTGTATGGTTTGTGAATCATTCTGGAGATTTTCCTGGGGAGGGGGCGTGTTTCTGGGCGAGAGAAAAATTACACTGGATGAGTAGATTTTGAGATTCACTTGTCTGAATGGCAAGTGCTGTCAAAATTTCCAACATTGTACTGTTAAGGTGTATGTATGATGACAAGCTGTTTTCTCTGCTAATGAACGGGTGTTTTTAAAATTGTTTTCTATTAAAGCTACCTGCAGTAGCTGAAGGAATTTTAAGGGTTCTCACCTATTCATTAACACTTTGTGATGTCTTTGTCACCTGCGTAGCATTAATTCCGCTAACCATGGCTGAGGTCCTATTAGTCGTGGTAATCACGATACGTATAAATTCTCTCAGAATTGCATGTTTTGAACATTTAGGCAAATGCAACTTACAGAATTTTAAACATCATTATAAGCAATTTAATCCTTAAATCCCTATTCGTCAGGATAAGGCCAAATCAGGATGGTGGGCTGCCAAGAAAAATATTTGTAACTTGCTCTTCAACAACAATCATTATTTGTCCTCTCTCTTGCCTTATACCAGTAACTGATTATAGAAAATAAAGATAGTAAAATTTAGAGTACTAGCTGGCTGGAATAACCATAGGGGCTAGCTGAGCCAGGCAGCCAGCTGACATGAGCATCTTCAGGGTCGGGTTGTTCAAAAGCTGGTTAAGGATACCAAAGTAACTTACAGTTTTTCTTGTATATTTTGTTTTCAGTTGTGTAGGTTGACATAACTTGAGCTGAAATCTGAAGGGCAAACAATACACCAAAAAAATACAAAACTGAAATCAAAATTCTTACTAATGCTGGATTAGTCTAATTGGTCATTGAACAAAGCAGCCCAGGCAAGCTATAACTAGGCGTGACAGTCATTTTCTCTAGGCTGAAAACACACTTAGTCTAGTAGTAGTCTCGCACGGGTCCAAGCATGATCTAGGCTGCATGAGCAACAGGGAATCAGCAATTAAATAGCTTGCTGAGTGCATGGACCCCAACATCCACCTACAAGATGCCCAGATCCTCGAACGTAGTGTTTAAACAACTGCCACAAGAGGCTTTTCTTAGAGCCTCGGCACCTAACTTTGGACAGCGCCGCTATCAACGGGAGGAAACTGCGCCCTTGTGCTTACTTGCTGTTGATTTAAAAACCAAGCAATAACAAACTTTTACAACTCTGGTGAATGTGGACAGAGGCCACCAAAAATTCATTAAAGAAAAATCATAGATCAGATTACAAAGAAAGTTTAAGAGCATGATAAATCAGTTAAGAATGGCTGACCGTTAGGGTCGAGAAACGCCGGTCAACGTCCCATTTGACAAATCGCTCATATTTTGCCCAAAGATACCCTTAGGTGACCTAATTCTAAAAATCATATTTAAAGGTTCCAGCGGATTTTTATTTTTCAGAAATTCACGAAAATTTGAAAGCGCGGTCAAAGTGCGGTTTCTCGTGTAATAAAATGACCGAAATAAGGTGCGAGGACGAAGCGCTGCTTAAGTCTTAAAATAAACTCAATTGACTTCAAACTTCACACAAATGTGGAACAACCACTCTAATTTATTCCTCGCTTTAAACTAATCTCAGATATGTTGATATAGTGGTTTTCCGAACCATTTTAAAAACAGCTATGAAGCGTGTGAAAAATAACGGCAAAATATAGGTCATGTTTAACAGCATAAAAATGCATCTGGTACCTCACTTTCCGATTATTTTGCTTGACAGCCTTAAAATATCATTATGAAAGATATACCATGCCAAGTTTCATGCTCGAACTCGCAGTATTTCCTTTTGTGAAAAACGAAAATCTATGTCAATGTGTTGGGCGCAAATAACACAATAATTATGCACGAACCAGAGACAAATCAATTTCAATGGCGAAAGTAACAGGCTATCATTAATTAGAATCCCGTCAATTCACTGCTATCAGTAGAAACATAATGTCCACTGCATAAAAACTGTTTTTTGACGTTTTCGAACCATTGCGCGTTAACTTTGTTTAATTTCGTGTCCGCCGTCATGTCTAGTTTGTCATCGCGTGTATTTCCTTAATGTCAACAAAACGTGAATGGTTGTCATAACAAACGCAAGAGATTTCCTGGAACCTAAATGTTTTCGATTCACCAAAATGCTTTAAGTTCGTTAAGACACAATAATGGGTCAACTTGGAATGCTTTTTAGCATCAAGTACGTTAAAGGACTGTAAATTAATCGAGTTGAAATATCTTGAAGCAAATCAAAATCGCGCCCTTATTCTAATTTGGTAAACAGCCGATCTCCGTTCGAGTTCAAGAAGTCGAGAGGTTAATCCGGCAATGTATTACCGGTACAACAACAAAATCAAACCGAGGTCATCAAAAGTGTAAGTTTAAAAGTGTAGTGGCAAGTTCCAAATAAATTTCGCCTATATAAATTGGAAACAAGATGTGAAACGGTCTGACCCAAAACAAATAAACAAAATATTAATACGACTAATTTAACCCAAAAATGTTACAGAAAACATACCTAAAAGCCGTCGATTCCCCTCGATACCACTCCGCATTGCCTTAAAGAGCCCAAGCTTTCTGCTGTAAGAATCAGGGGCCTCATGAATCTGTATTTATTATGTCGGCAACCATGCTGCGTGGCTGATATTCGAGACTCAGTAAAAGTTGTCGCACAACCGTACGAGCAGCCCAGTCACGCTTTCACTGCTCTTGCGCAAATGTTCAACATTTCGCAATTTACATAAACCGACTACAAGTTTAAAGTAGTGTCAGTAGATTGAAATGCGCTTTTTAAAGCTGTCCTCTCGCGGAACAATTATTTCTTGTTTTTGAATGGCTCTTAGTTGTAGCTACAGTCGGGGAGGAGGGGAGAGGGTATTCCCGGAAATTTCGGATATCTGTATGCCGTGGAAGATTAAGTGGTCTCCAGCTCTTAACGCCAACACTGAAACACTAGATGATTCTCGAAGTATCACAGGGGTCACTAAGCTAAATAATTTTGAGTGTAGCTCCACTGAGTCAATTAACCGTTGGCGCGCATATTGCATTGACCGTGGACAGGTGGAAAAACAGTTAAACCGGAAAAGCCTGTTGCACATTGTAATTTAGCGTCGGTCTGGTTGTAATGTTAATCGTATTTGAGAGAATCTCAAGTTTTCTTTCGACACATACTGGGGTGACATACTACTAGATGGGCGTGGCCGGGAGCCACGAGTCAAGTCAGTCAACTCGCCATGCTTAACCGAGAGGAGTGACTGCGACCTTAACATCAGTGCCATTATCAACGGGTGTGACCGAGGAAGCGTCTGCTGAGGTTTCCATAGATAGTAACCATGCACGGTAGGGGTGTATTGATGTCTTCAAGGCCGCTGCATTCGTGTCTTTTATAGGCTGTCTACTTTAGAGAGGCACTTGTCGCTGGAGAAATGTACTCAGTCCCTGGAGAGCTATTCCCTTATGGACTTAGCCAAAATGTGCTACAAACCTTGCTTGGAGCAGGCGTTGGCGCTTAACTCAAAGCCACAATAGGTCACCAGGAAGCTCTCGTTGTTTTAAAAAAGGTTTGGGCTCTCAGGGCAGTCAGTGACAAGGAGCAATCGTATCTTATGGCAAAATTCCGCGTTGGTCAAACGACAGGCCGAAAGGTTGACGCCGAACTGGTGGCGCGTGAATGCGCAGTGCCCGGGATCCTTATAATATTCGTCTTTTTCAGGTGCTAGTTTTTCTCTCACCTAAGTGCCGCAATGCGCCAAAGTGATCCTGATGAGATGCATGTTCAGGCATCTGAAGAGGAGAGAAATTTTAGTCAGGCAAAGAAAGTTGTAGAAATACTCCAGCTGCAGCATCCTTTGGTACACGACCAGCAAGACTCCTGTGCCTTGGCAATGGAGGGTGACCTAAAGAACCTGAAACTGTGTATGCTACCGTGCGGGTGCGAAGACATGGGACTAGATATACCTCTCCCACTCGTGTGCGGAAAAGCTCCAAACTCGGCGCCTCTGAAGTATTTTACTAACAACTGCACTTGGCGGAGGTATTTTTAGGAACTGCCGGTGTTTGGCTTCTTCGGTATTTAGCAAACACCTCTTGCGGGGGGAAGGGGGGAGGGGGGAGGATCGTTAAATTTTTGTAGAGAAGGGGAGGGAGTAGAGGAGGAAGACACTTAAGAGGAAAAACTAACGGCCGAATCGTCTCAACCTCGTTCCCAGGGTCTCTCATCTCACCACCCCACTGGAGCGAGCTCAGCATCAGTTCATTAGAATAACACAGAGGCCTATTAGGGTAAAGCGTAGGGACAATCTGCAGTCCTTCTACTAGTGGCTCACTATCACTCTTCCCGGTTAAGCATGGCAAATTGACTGACTTGACTCGTGGCTCCCGGCCACGCCCATCTAGTAGTATGTCACCCCAGTATGTGTCGAAAGAAAACTTGAGATTCTCTCAAATACGATTAACATTACAACCAGACCGACGCTAAATTACAATGTGCAACAGGCTTTTCCGGTTTAACTGTTTTTCCACCTGTCCACGGTCAATGCAATATGCGCGCCAACGGTTAATTGACTCAGTGGAGCTACACTCAAAATTATTTAGCTTAGTGACCCCTGTGATACTTCGAGAATCATCTAGTGTTTCAGTGTTGGCGTTAAGAGCTGGAGACCACTTAATCTTCCACGGCATACAGATATCCGAAATTTCCGGGAATACCCTCTCCCCTCCTCCCCGACTGTAGCTACAACTAAGAGCCATTCAAAAACAAGAAATAATTGTTCCTCGATAGGACAGCTTTAAAAAGTGCATTTCAATCTACTGACACTACTTTAAACTTGTAGTCGGTTTATGTAAATTGCGAAATGTTGAACATTTGCGCAAGAGCAGTGAAAGCGTGACTGGGCTGCTCGTACGGTTGTGTGACAACTTTTACTGAGTCTCGAATATCAGCCACGCAGCATGGTTGCCGATATAATAAATACAGATTCATGAGGCCCCTGATTCTTACAGCAGAAAGCTTGGGCTCTTTAAGGCAATGCGGAGTGGTATCGAGGGGAATCGACGGCTTTTAGGTATGTTTTCTGTAACATTTTCGGGTTAAATTAGTCGTATTAATATTTTGTTTATTTGTTTTGGGTCAGACCGTTTCACATCTTGTTTCCAATTTATATAGGCGAAATATTTTTGGGACTTGCCACTACACTTTTAAACTTACACTTTTGATGACCTCGGTTTGATTTTGTTGTTGTACCGGTAATACATTGCCGGATTAACCTCTCGACTTCTTGAACTCGAACGGAGATCGGCTGTTTACCAAATTAGAATAAGGGCGCGATTTTGATTTGCTTCAAGATATTTCAACTCGATTAATTTACAGTCCTTTAACGTCCTTGATGCTAAAAAGCATTCCAAGTTGACCCATTATTGTGTCTTAACGAACTTAAAGCGTTTTGGTGAATCGAAAACATTTAGGTTCCAGGAAATCTCTTGCGTTTGTTATGACAACCATTCACGTTTTGTTGACACTAAGGAAATACACGCGATGACAAACTAGACATGACGGCGGACACGAAATTAAACAAAGTTAACGCGCAATGGTTCGAAAACGTCAAAAAACAGTTTTTATGCAGTGGACATTATGTTTCTACTGATAGCAGTGAATTGACGGGATTCTAATTAATGATAGCCTGTTACTTTCGCCATTGAAATTGATTTGTCTCTGGTTCGTGCATAATTATTGTGTTATTTGCGCCCAACACATTGACATAGATTTTCGTTTTTCACAAAAGGAAATACTGCGAGTTCGAGCATGAAACTTGGCATGGTATATCTTTCATAATGATATTTTAAGGCTGTCAAGCAAAATAATCGGAAAGTGAGGTACCAGATGCATTTTTATGCTGTTAAACATGACCTATATTTTGCCGTTATTTTTCACACGCTTCATAGCTGTTTTTAAAATGGTTCGGAAAACCACTATATCAACATATCTGAGATTAGTTTAAAGCGAGGAATAAATTAGAGTGGTTGTTCCACATTTGTGTGAAGTTTGAAGTCAATTGAGTTTATTTTAAGACTTTAGCAGCGCTTCGTCCTCGCACCTTATTTCGGTCATTTTATTACACGAGAAACCGCACTTTGACCGCGCTTTCAAATTTTCGCGAATTTCTGAAAAATAAAAATCCGCTGGAACCTTTAAATATGATTTTTAGAATTAGCTCACCTAAGGGTATCTTTAGGTAAAATATGAGCGATTTGTCAAATGGGACGTTGACCGGCGTTTCTCGATCCTAACAGTCAGCCATTCTTAAAAAGTAAAATTATTACAATAGCTTTATCACTTACAACACTTTCATTGTTTGAATTTTCTAAAATTTCTACCCCACATTTTTACTTTCCCGATGGGCAAATGAATGATAGAATCCATTAGGTCAACTCTAGAATCTGCTAGTTCTGGCCTACATGTGCTGGACACAACTTTCCTTGCACACTGCGATATCATAAGCCCACCAAACAAGAATAAGTCTTAGAGGCTTAAATTATATCAGTCAAGAATATTCAATTTTATAGTACTTTCCACCAGCAGTAAAGAAACAAAGTGAATGTAGCTGACCCTTATAGCACAGCAGAATGTGATGGGGGACTTACATGCAGTACATTTGCTACTACAATACTTAGCAAGCCCTACTCAAACCAGTAGGCACATAGAAAGTCGTAGTCTTTGCAGAATTTGTCCCTGTGTTGACTACATTGTGCATGCTCCCTTTGAAGTTTTTTTTTTGTCGTTGTTATTTTTAGAGACACCTGACACTTTACCAGAGCCAGAACTACCAGCCAGAGCATAAACCCATAGTCTCTTGAAACTGACAGTTGCCCTTTAGTTTGAAACAGATTTGAAGATGTTTAATTAGGATGTGCTACAGTTGTTAATTGAAATGCCTTTAATGTAATACCACTCTTCATTTTCAGTTTGACAATGTGGATTTTCCAGAGGAAATGAAAGCAAATTTGGAAAAACTAAGGGCTTTGTCAAAAGATGATTTATCAGAAAATGAACTGCTCCGCTCACGCATAGATCAACAGTGTGAGCTCATATGCATTCTGAAACAGAGGGCAGATGAATCTCTGAAAAAATCCACATCTTTGGAAGAAGAAACCAGTGAACTTAAAAAACATAGGGATGAAATACTGACTGCCTTGCACAATGAAACAAGAAAATACACTGTTCTGGAAAAGAGATTCTTTGTGCTTAATCAGAACCATGAGGAACTGATCAAAATTAAAGACGAATATAAAACAGAGAATGAAAAGCTACGGATTGAAAACAATTGTCTCAGAAAGGAAAATGAAGGACTTTTTGGTAACCTTGTGCAAGAGCGAGATTCACAAATTCAGCAACTTAGAGATGAGGTGAGAAGTCTCCAAGAGAAATGCCAAGCAGCCAAAGCAAAGGAGAGGTGATGCTTTAGCAATCAGTTTTACACTACTGTTTTTTGAAACATGCTGTTGAACCCCACCGTTTTGAACTCGCAGGGGAAACGAAAAATAGTTCGAAATAGTGAGAGTTTGAAATAGCTGATAGTAAATGACCGAAGGGAAAATCCAAGGGAAATGGTTTTGACTTTGAAGTAATGGGGAATTCGAAATAACTGAGTTTGAATTAGTGGGGTCCAACTGTATATAGTCACAGTCACATGTAATTGTTAAATTCCTACATGTAAATTTACACCAGTTGACTAAATTAGTTTGAAGCCATGCACTGGCTAACACAGTGGACTCGGAGCTGAGCAGTCTAACTTTCAAAGCTGACCTAAACTGTGGTCATACTTTTAATTCTTGAACAAAGCTATATTTACTCTCGCAGCACTTCTCTCCAGCCGCGGTAAAAGTGCACTACACTACCAAGTACACTCACTGTAATTGTGGAGGGGATTAGTTAGTGCAGTGATGCAGTGAGCACAGGCAGGAGCTTTTCTAGTGCTCCTAGTTTCTTCATGCTGCTGAAACAGAGATTTTCAGAACAATGGGAATCTTTGCATACTTTACCTTCCATGTATTTGGCATACTACACAATTAAACAAAGTCTAATAACCAAAAGATTGTTGACTTGTATGAAGGATGCCGGGATACTCCAGGCACTTCCTTAATAAAGTTTGTGAAAAGTCTTCAACAGAACACGGTCACCACTCTTTATGCTACATGTTGACTATTTGTTTGAGCTTTAATTTAAAATTGTTGGTGCTGTTGATCAATATTAATGTGCAGAGTGTCTTCACTGAAAAAAAAAAAAGTGTTTGGTCCTTAGGATAGCATTGGAAAATCTGTCATCTTTGGAGAAGAAGCATAATGAACAAGCTGAGAAACTACAAAAAGAAATTACAACATTACAAAAAGAGGCGGAAGGTTTGTAATCAATGGATGTTTTCTAAGCTAGTTTACGGCTCTTTAACAACAAGTGCCCCTTTTCCCCATTGCATTTAGGAGGAGCCAGTGTGGCTGAGTGGTGAGTATGGCTGAGAGGTTAGGATGCTGCACTTGAAATCCAGAAGTTGCAAGGTTAAGTCTGATCCTGACCACTTGCTGGAGTTATTTGCCAGTAGACCCAAGTTCAACTCCTTAGCCAATTGATTTGTTCTAATACCAGCTGGCGTTTCTAACCCTGTTATGTTAAAACTGAATTACTCATTTCTGAAATTTATGTGTCATTGCTCTACCCTACCAGCCTTTGTGCTAGAAACACTAACCAAGTGCAAATAAAAGACATTATTTATCTTTATTTGTTTTGTTTTTAAATTTCTTTAGAACAGCACAGGAAATCAGAAGAAAAATTTAAAATATCCACTTCTGAGAAAGACGAAAGCCAAGTGAAAGTGTTGGCAATGACAAAAGAGAGAGATGAGTTTGCAAAACTAGCTTTGGAGAGAGGAAAAGCTTTAGAAGTGAGTCAATTGCTTGTGGTCGGTTTAAACATTGAACTTGAGATCAAAATTTAATGTCTCTGATCTGATCCGGGACCCGGAACCTGGCCATGATCCTTGCAACTTTGAGATGATAACCAAAGCACAGATAAACACAGAACTCTTTCGTTAAACTTTAATTTCTTCTCTTTTTGGGGGGGGGGGGGGGGGGGCTTTCGAGCACTCCTGTCACATTTGAGACCACCATGCACAAATTGTTTGAGCAGCCTTTTTAAATGGTGAGGGGATTGCAACAACAACAATGACTAGTATGTACTTTCTATGACGTCTTCCCTTCTTGGCTTCTCATTGGATATTCACTTCTCTAGGAGAAACAGAGAGAAATCAAGGAACTTTGTCTGAAACTCGAAGAGACTGAACGATCACTTAAAGAGACAGAAGACAAGTTTGTGTAAGTTTAACAAAAATGTTACTTGTTACATTTGTACTTACAGTTATTATGATGACATTGATGAGGATACATGTGGTGCAATTTGGTCAAATCAAAAGAGCAGCAGAAATCAAGCCTAAGCTAACTGACAACATGACAGTTGCAGGAAAAGATGACAAAACACACTGACTTTACGTTAATTAATTCTTACATCAAAAGGAAAACTAGATTATTGTAATGGTACAAATGTGTCTTTACTCAATAAACGTGTAAAGGTTAAGGTGTATAAGAAAATAAAACTGAACTCTCACTGAGCAGCCACCTTCCTTGAAAGAAGTCATTAAGACAGGGAAATTGAAGGGGTTGGAATTTTTTTTTAATTCTTCATCACAGGTCCGAGTTACGAACGATGTCAGTAAATGCAGAGGTTGTAAGACTCAAGAAGCAGCTGGAGGATGCAGAGAGGAGGCAACGAGAGAGTGCAAAGGTGTGTTATTTTAACTGACCTTTGATGACAGTTCTCGGCAGCGTACTAGTTTCACCTCAGTGGTATGTTTTGGGGGTTTACCAGCCTGCTGCTTGGTTGGTCTTTGTCTAGGCTTCTTGAAAATATCCGTTCTTCAACCTCAACCTCAGGCATGTGTGAAAAATATTTTTCGAAAGGCAGCAAAGTCCTTTTCAACTATTTCAATTTGTTTAAAGCTATCCACTGTATTTCAGATGGAGACCCTTGTAGAACGAGACATATTTAAACTGCTTTGTCGACGCTATTTTGTTACTGTGTGAGCTATATTTCAGCTATACATAGCTCAAGACTCAAATCACCATATTACTCCCCACACTACATAGTCAAGTGTAAGCAAAGGTTATGTTCAAACTTTGCCAAACCTATTAGAAAAAATAACAGTGATTAAATACCAATATATATTTTAACGCCATTTGATTTCTGCACACAATTTTAAAATAGCTATTTATTTTATATGCAATAAATAGCCTTGGGTGTGGTTCTGATATATATTGTTAATACACGCAATTTACGTATCGTAGTGATGGAAGACACCTCACTAAGATTAGGAGGTCATTTCAGAGCTTGTACGATACAGAATAACACTTGTTTATTTCACAGGAGTATGATGCATACAAGCGACATATGTCGACGCTGCTGGGCAAGGAAAAGGAACTGAACACCAAGTTAAGGGTTCTGATTGGATGAGACCAGCAGCGTTATGATTCACAGTGCCGCATGTCAGGTGCAGCGTGTGCAGCTCTGATCAACCAGTGTGTAACTGCGTACATGTGTATGCGTCAGGCCAGCCGAGATAATAATAACAAAAACACGCAAACCAAACGATACAGGGGATCTATCGGTCTCGCCAAAAAGAAAAAAGAATTCGTGGTACTATAACTATTTCTGTCATTAACACGGAGACTTTTGCACTTTCGTTTGATGGAATAAGTGATAATAGAAAAAACTAATAAGTGATTTTTATTAAATATTGCTGTCTTCAAAAATAATGTTTCCATTTACGCTTGGATTGATGCGTATTTTATTTGTGAGACCAAAGGTGTAATTAAAGAAATGTTAAAAAAAGACTTTTTTTCTGTCGTAATTCTTCTTATTTTCTATGCCGTTCTATTTTTTGTTTCTTTGTTTGTAACTCTTAAATTCTTTGCATAAATTCTTTTGATAAGTTAAAATTTCGTGAAATTGACATATTTTTCAGTACAAAGGAAGGGGGCATTTCTCTGCAGCATGTGTTTGTTCCCAGGGTCCTCCCAGGGACCCTGGGAACGGAGGTTGTCACGATACCTCCAGGCTCTCGCTATATAACTGCCTTGCCACTGAACTAACATCTCATCGAACGAACGGAAGACAATTCAATTCGTGCTACAGATCAAGAAAGGCTCCAGATTCCCAGAATGCGCGGGTGGATCCAGGTCTGCAACAGATCGCTTTGTCACCGCTATGAAGCTTGGGAAAAGTACCCGTGGGAATTCACATATAAAAAGGACTGGGGTGCTTGTCAGAAATTTGGAAAAAAACCCTAAAAGGAACCAGGATCCTGTTTTGTGGGCGTGGATGAAATCCACGACCATTGTGGTTTCCTTTTCTTTCTTCGCGTTGCTGAAAAAGTGTTTTTAGACCTTTCTACTGAGAAGTTGCGAGATTTAATTGGAGCAACTTGCCGCTAAATATAGTTGCGTCAGACGCTATCCATGGAAAAAGTCAGGCGAAAAATAAATGAAAAAATAAATAAATAAAAAATAACCTCCAGAACTGGGGTACACGGAAGCTGACCAACATCACGTGACTAGAAGGAGTTCCCGGCGGCCATCTTGGATCTCGTCAAATAACTTCAGTGTCTCGGAGGAAGCTTCGTGAAACTCGCTGTACTTTTCATTATCTAAGATGATTCTTTTAGAGATAAACAACAGAGTCATAGAAGAAACATTGAGAGCTAAGTTTACGGGGTAAGATTGCAGTTTATGCTTGATTTTGCGCATGTGTAGGCGATCTCGTAAGCTTAATTTTCGTATTTGAGGTTACACTTAGCTTATCTTTTCCTTTACACAGAGGAAAGTTTGAGTCGGTGGATATAACAGTGGCAGGTTTGTTTTGTTTTGTGTATATTTTTTTAATATGATACTTTCTTTGTTCACTCCAAGTAACGCTGCTACTGAACATAGCCACAAGAAAATTACCACTGAGAACTGAAAGCTTAAAATAATTATTTTACAAAGGTTTGAAATCAGCTCCTACCTGGGCTTTCATCGTGGAAACTTTCATCGACCAATATTTATGGAGAAAGCAATGTCTTGCTCTGTTAATTACAGCTAAGGGTTTGATGTGAACATTACGAGTTATTTTGTTATAAGAACTCGCGTAGTTAATGATAAAGTTAAAGTTATGACAGTTATACAGAGTTATCCTTAGCCAAATATTCAGCGCAAACCCCGGATATTTTTCACATATTTAATCTGCTGGACGTTTCCTTCTCAGATTTTGATGGAGTTCAGTTCCATATCTCCAACCCTGATGGAGAAAAATCAAAATTGAGGGTAAGATATTTGAGGGTTTCTTTTATTACATATGAATCTTGCCGCACCTCTCCACTTGCTAGCAAGCAATACTGCTACAATGGGTAATTCCAGAAAATATCCATACCCTACCACGGGTGGTATGAACATTTTAACCCTCTCCCCCCTTGGCTTTGGAAATTCCAAAATGCTGTTTTTACTTCAACCCTCTGGAATTCCTTGTTTGACTCCCTATGAGTTCCAGCGAAAGAGATTTAATGCTTATGAGATGGTTTTGCTAATAATTTTCAGTCAGCTGTCTGCATTCGTGACTAAATGTTTGGCGACTGTTGGAGGAAGTTTTAAAGACTTCCTCCTCTTCAGTCACATTTTTGCATCTAGGTTTTGACTAATACAATTTCATTTTGTGTTTTGATTACTATGGAAATTTGGGGGCAAATCCTGCCTTCTTTACCTTTGATATTATGAATGATATTCATTCGGTGAGAGGCTATTGAAGTGGTTTCTTTATGAATATGTTACTGGTGCATATTTTTCATGGGCCCCCAAACAAACATGGCTGGTCATCAGTATCCTATACCTGACATGCATTTGCAAACGCTTAAACAGTTAATCTGGGAAAAAAGTTTATCAACTTTAAGGCCTCTTGAGCTTGATGTGTAACCCACTTTTTATCGGTTTTCTTGTGTCAAATGAAAGCAAACACATACCTGATCAATCGATGCCTGACTTGTATCCTGCTTTGCATGGTCATGAGCAGTGTCATCAGTTTGTTTGTGCTTTCACACTCTTGTCTGTCCCCTCTGGAAAACTCCCTATGCCTTCAAAATTTCAATTGTAAGTACCCTCCATGCCTTTGGATTTCCAGTTCAATGAACCCTCCTTGCTCATGGAATTCCAAAAAGGTGCCAATGGTATAGGCATGGATATTTTTGGAACTACCCAATGCTGACTTTATTAGATGAAACACTCTTCGACCTACTGAAACTGATGAAGCTAACAGAAACCTGCCACCTTTCACTACCCTACAGTGACTATGCATTACATTAAGGGTACTTCTGAGACTATCACATGGATCCTATAGCCCCTCAACATCCACCCACATTCTTAATTTTGTCAGTCGCATATTATAAATGAGTAATTGCATGAAAGCTGAAGTAATTAAAGATTTTCACCACTCGTGATATTTGAAAATTCTTTCAAATTGCAGTTGCCCTAGGCTTGTGCAATTTTAGGATAATTTTGAAATATCACTTGTAGTGTAAAATTCTTAAATATTGCACTTGCACTCATACAATTACCTACACTAATAAGCTTAAAGGGGCTAGGTCACGCAATTTTAGGCAATTTCAGCACTGATCAAATGGTCATAGAATTAGCTAAAATATCACAAAAGTGGTTAAAAACTATAGAAGATCTCAAACAAAACAAAGGAAAGCCAAGAAGGGACATGGATGGACAAAACTGGAGAAGAGTAAAATGGATTACATTTGGGTAAATTTGAAAAACGTCAACCCACCTTTTTTCAAATATATATCAGTTTATATCAAAATGTCATTTACACAGCTAGAAAATCATTCTCATTTGTTATGTGGCTGTGATTTTGCAAATGAAAGACTCTTGCTCTGCCAATTTGACGTTTAGAGCTCATTATTAACAAAGTTAAACAAAATTGCCTAAAATAGTGTGACCTAGCCCCTTTAATGAAAAGCACAGAGGAATGACATCTATAACTTATTATTTGAGCTAGTTTTTATTTGCTCTCTCCTTGCAGCTAAGCATTTCCATGAAATTCTACTCTGATTTACAAAAGTATGGAGCTGATGAGGTAACTTTGAGACTATGTTATACTCGACATAATAGACCCCTTTCAGTTAATTCCCAAGCTGGAGGACAAAACAATAAGATTGTCTTGAATTTGAAAGGTTTGTTTCTCTCAGGGGAGAGAACAACCATTGTTTTGTCCTCCAGATTGGGAATTACTGAAATGGGAATTTCTGAAATTGGGAATTCCTGAAATGGATCTATTTTACTCGTCTGATAAATCAAAAGTCATGCTCCTGCATGTGTTGATGTTATTCTGCATGTTCTTAAGCATGCCATACATACATGTACATTGCATTTTCTATAACACTCGGAGCTCAAATTATATTTGGGAAAAAAGAGAACAAGGTGTGCTGGCATTGGAATTCACAAGTACATGCAGTCTCACAGTTTTAGTACACTTTAAAGTATAGCTGTCCAAAACTTTAAGGCTTATTTCTGGTGTGATAATGCTTTCAGAAACCACACAATGTATTCAAAGTTCATATCTTAATAATATTAAATAACAAATATGTTTCGGATGAAATGATATCCATCATCAGTTGAACAAGAATACCAATTGAAAATGAGCAATAAATAGTTTAACAATGTATGATGAAAATAAGAATAATTAAGGATTAAGGTGCGAAACAGAAAAAAATGTGAAAATATCACACTAAAATAACACAAGCTAAATTAGTATGAAACAGAGAAATTAAGAAGTTTAACTTGAGAATTTAAAGAAACTTCCTTGATTTTTAAATGGAATCTAGCAGAAGCTGAGTCAAGAATTATTTCTAGTACTCTTTAAAAACACAACTATTGTAGCATAAGCACTCGGCATATGAATCCTGCAAACAAGGATTTAATAATCACAGTTAATAAGTGTATTCCCTTTCAATCGATAGCATTTATTTTGTTTTGCTTTGTTTTTGTTTTTTTCTACTGAGCTGTAGAGAACCCTTATGAAAGTTGCTATGGGCATTGGTAGCAAAAAAAAATAATGCTTTGTTTAAGTGGTCATATTTACAGGGTGGCCGATCAAAAGTCATGATTCCACTACTAAATTATATAGCTAATAATTAAACCTACACACAAATCTCTGTGTCTTTTTGTAGTTGTTGCAAAGAGTGTATGGAAGCTTCATGACAACTACTGAAGAATGTGAGTACAATGTGTTATTCATATACTTAATTTATAGTTGTAAAATATATTTACATCACATGGTTTGCAGGGGCCTCATTATCGTTTTTGGTAGGAGGGCAACTGGTTTCCACAGGCAGGCAAAAGTTTTTGAAGTGAGCTTTTTTATAACAAAAACCTTTCCGCTAGACCTGTTACCACTGAGCATGCTTGATTTTCCCTTGATGCTACACTGGTGAAATTGCCTGTTGTTGATAGAATTCAATCACAACGTAACAAGTTTGTTGCGGGTGTGGAGAACGAGGCTACAGGTAACTCAAAACCTGATGACAGCCCTGAGATGGTCAAACCAGGGGGGGCAAAATCGTCCTCACAGCCTGTCAGTTTGCCCGATTCCCAGCCCTTAATGAAACCCCTGGGTTTGTATGTAATTGTCACATTGCGCTACTTACCACAAATAATTAAAATAACAGCTTCCTTTAGTAATTTCTCCATTTTGGTTTAATTAGCTGTTTGTAGATGTATGTTAGGTGTAGCAAACCACTTGTGGCTCAAACATATGTACAACTCAGGCTTTCAAATGCTATCTAATACATCTGATGAATTTCCTTATTTTACAGTGTACATGATGCAATAATCTTTAATATTACATGCACTCCTGTTCCATTTTACAGCGTATGATGTGTCCCTGTTAATTGACCTAGAGCAACTTCCTGCTGATGAACGTGGAAAAGGTGATGATTACTGTGCTTTATTATATAAAAGTTAGTGGTGTAACAATTGGTAGCAAATTGATAGAAACAATATCCCACATGCGAGGATATCATTTTTATCCACATATGTGTGATATCATTTTTGATATCATTTTTGTCCCTTTAACTGCATTTAAATTTGTTGGTGTATGATCAAAACATCTTTGGATCTTCTTCAGAAGTCTTCGGCAATCTTTGGTCATCTTCACATATCTTCAGAAAATGTTCTAATCAGAAATGTTCGTCTGGCCTTCACACAAATTTAGGGGAATCTTTGGAAATCTTCAGAAAGTGGTCAGAAATCTTTGGAAAATTGCCAAAAATGTTAATTATGTATAGTGAGAATTTTGTGAAGTAAAAAGAAAACTACATCCTTACTTGGGGATAAGAAATTCCTCTTCTTGTGTTGAAAAATATTTCACGAGTGAGCGCAGTGAACGGTGAAATATTTTTCAACATGCAAAGAGAAATTTTGTATCTTTGTACACCCATGTAATATCCTCTATATATAGTACTATGAGTTGCTTAAATAACATGGAATTAAGTATTAAGCTAAGTCTGATTTAGAGACATTACGTCTTTGCAATGACATCTGGTTTCCAATAACAATTAACATCTAATTTGTCATCTCTACAACATTGCACTCTTTATGGTGCATCACAACTAAAAGACAGTCAAATCTCCCATTTGCAGACACTCTTGGTATCAGAACAGGATGGATTCTCCTTGCAAATTGCTTTTCGCTTCCTTCTATGAAACAGGAGAATTCAATGTGAGATAAAGAGTCAGTTAGGTCTTTTTTTACGCACCCCTTCAATTAGTCTCCTCTGTAACCATTTTTGTGGATGTCACACAACGCAATGCTCCCTCTCCCCCGCTTCCTCCCCGTTGTGTGACATCGACTTACTTACGACTACTTTCCAATGGGCAAGGGATCAGGCAAGTCATCTACCAACTAAATCATTAAAAGAGCAGACTACGACTAGCTCAGGGAAAGCATTATTTGAGAGATACTTGTCCTAAGGGCAGAATTCAAATTTTTTTCGAGCACTGAACCCATGACTAGTATGTCGAATTCTGACGCCACAGTACACATGAATGATGTACTGCTTTTTGTCAATATTATTGTTATTTTATCAGGTATTTTGAATTGTGGCATCATGAGGGGTATATTTCTGAACAATAAACCCAGAAGGTGGTTGTAATTCATATTAACAAAGTTGTTGAGGTGTAACAGGTTTTTCAGTGAGAAATAACTGAGAATTTGTTTAAAACAAAGAAAGTGGCCCACAATAATGGGGTGGCTGCATTTTTTCTGGAGTAGCTTTAGGGAAGGGTTACCAGGGGTTTCATTAAGGGCCGGGCACTGAGCAAATTGACCAGCTGTGAGGACAATTTTGCCTAGCTGGTTTGACCATCTAGCAGAACGTTTCCTTACAAAGAAGTTCAGTTCTGATAGTTTTGCCCACCTGTGAAAACCAGTTGCCGTCCTGCTGAAAATGTTAACGAAACCCCTTGGTTACAATGGACATCAGCAGACAGGTAATGTAATGATAAGCCGAACAGAGACACATCAGAACTAGCTATGTATGGGACCGATATAATCTGCCACTATGTGCAGTACATTTTTTTGTCATTATATACAACTCTTGCTTGTAGTGTGAATTGTTAGTAAATTTCTTGTTTCCTTGTTTGTTTATGTTACTTACAGAGGAACTTATCCAGAAATTTGCCATGTTGAAAAGAAACTGCTTTGCTTCAGTGTTTGAGAAGTACTTTGACTATCAACAAGCAGGCTCTGGTGGGGAAACTCATGCTGTCATCAACTACAGAGAAGACGAGTCCATGTGAGTGGAACAATTCTTGTTCACATTTTTTCTTTGGCAATTGCATCCTAACAATTTACAGTTCAACTCAAATAGGCATTTACAAAGTTTTTTAACTTGGAATTACATTGTGCACTTAATAACAGTAGATTAATTTGCATGCATGTACAGTCCACACATAGGTTTCTTTTTCTGTTCAGTCTACTGCCAGGGCTTACAGGGGTTACTTACCTCTTGAAAGGGTCTTGGAAGGTTAAGAAGCATCTCTCACAAGGCCTCACATGACTAACTCAATATCCTTTGTGAGGGCAATAGCACCCAAAAGACAATCACAGCTGCTACACTATGACAAGAATTAGAATTTGAAGCTTACAAGAGCTGCTACACTTCTTGGTTTTGAGGTGCAATCCATTCCAAGGCATCAGCCACTTATGTCTTGAGATTTTATGTTATATGTTTCACTCTCATTGCAGGTATGTTCAAGCAACAGATGACCGTGTAACCGTTGTCTTTAGCACTGTGTTCAGGGATGACGATGATGTTATCATTGGCAAAGTCTTCATGCAGGTTAATGGAATTTCTTTCTACCTTGCTTACCACTACATGTACTTCTGACATGTCCCACTAGCAATATGTCAGTTACTACATGGATTTTACTTGCAACATTCCAGAACTGAAGCCAGGGAAGTTTTTTAAAGTTGAAAGCTAACAGAGAAGTTTGAAGTCCCTTATAGGCTTTCATAGTTCATGACTTTAATTTTGCATGTACCCCTTTCATAATTTAAACCCATGCAGTCTGAAACTCAATATTTAGCTCTTATCAACCGAGCTGGAGGTCTGTATGGGAGAATCTTGACCGAGGTCGTGAGTACAGACCGAACGCAGTGAGGTCTGTACACACGACTGAGGTCAAGATTCTCCCATGCAGACCGACTTAGCTCGGTTGATAAGATTTTTATTATATGGCAAAGAAGAAAACTTTAATTTGTTTAATGTAACTGGTTTGCTGACATTTTGCTTGCGAACGGCGGTGAGCTTAACATAAACCTGCCGAAATTTGCTCGTCCTCTTTACTTTTTTTTTTTTGTCGTCAGGCTTTTTGGCACTTCCATAAATGATTGAGAAGAAAATAAAAGAAAATGGTGAACATTTTTGTATTTTAGTTTACTACTTTTTCAACGCAAAATGGAACCGCTCTAGATGCCGGTCTAGATGGGAAAATCTAGACCGCGGTCAATAGCGATTTCAGCCAATCAATTCATGAATTCGGTAGTTCCCAGTCCTTATGAGACACAGCCATAAAATAATAATTAATTAACGAATAAATTAATTACCCAAACTGTTCTTGCACTTTGTGCATCCATATTTATAGGCTGTCAACTGGCTTTCTCTTAGGATATAGGGCAAAAATAAAATGGTGCGCAGTACAAGATGAGTGGAATGGCTGGGAAGGAAGAGCTCACAGCTCAGTTCCTCCTTGCCACATTGCACTCAGCTTGCTACACTCTTCCTGCAGCTATTTTTGTTGTCCAGTACCCCACACCAGTAAGTTTATGTCTATACATGTAGTATTTATCTTTCATTAATATTTCTGTGAACTTGTAATTAGGAATTCAAAGAGGGACGCCGTGCCAGTCAGACAGCACCACAAGTGCTATTTAGTCACAAGGAGCCGCCAAAAGAACTTCAAGGCACTGATGCTAAGACAGGCGACAACATAGGATACATCACCTTTGGTTAGTGCGTATATTGTACTATCCATTATTGCCAAATCTCAGGGATAATCCACAGTGAACTACTTAACCCACTGACTCCTGGAGCTTTTTGCCAAAATGCATTTTTTGGACATTTTGGACATTTTCAGTCTATATATCAGCCAAATTAGCTGCAATCTACTCAAAAAGGCATTAGCAGCATGACAGCAAACCTTTTTTTCTACTAGCATCGCATTTTAGACCATTTTTGCTGGGGCATGTGTAGAAATCAAAATTGCGAGATCGTTTTTGGATGAGAAAGTGACCTACATCTTTAGGCTTTTTTGTTCGTGTTGGTTTTTGTTTTCTTTTTTTGCCATTCCTTTTTCTCCTTTTCTTATCTTTTTGCTGCAGTGATTGATCTTCTTCTGGGCTTGCTCTTAGTTACAAAATTCGCGAGACGGCATTATCGAGATGGGAAATTCTTACCATGGAATAGCCAAGTGTAGTCCAAGGACATTTTGCTCAGAGTTTTTCTCTCAAATTTCTGAGCATTTTCGTGCATATTTCGGGCTCCACTGACCTGATCACTCTGATCTGGGTATCATTGGAAAGGTCTTTTCCTCCTGCAGAACTTGAGTATAGATGATGCCAATTTTGGTCAAAGGTGATGAGGTCAGAAATGGAACAAAGGCCAACACTCATCACAGCGGGTTACAGCCGGCACAGCCAGCACACGCGTCAATGGGTTATAAAGTTGATTATGACTGATATATATTTTTTTTACTTGTAGTATGGAATTTTACATTGTTTTACACCCAATCATAGTTTTGTTAATTCTGTGATGTAAATGTCCTTTGCAGTCCTTGAGCCAAGGCACACAAAAGCTGATGCACGTGACAGTACCATCAATCTTATCCATACCTTCAGGAATTACCTGCATTACCACATCAAATGTTCTAAGGTACTTCTTTCCTAGGTTTGTTTCTTTCCAAAAAGCTTCAAACCAAGAATATTCATGTTGTTCATGGGCTTGATGCAAACAAGTCAAAGTCAAATGCATTGATCATACAGTTATTAGAAACAGCATTGAACTTGATATACTAAGTAACTTTCATTTATTTTGTCTGCAAAGGAAAGGTTCTGAGTCCCCATCAGGATTTGAACCTGTAACGTCCTTATCCCAAACAACTGAGCCAAGGTGCAGGTAAAAGGTTAAGTCTGGATACAAACCAAGGGGTCCATCAGGCTGGAGCTTGTTCTGTTTTCAGTAGCATGAAGTGACAAGGAATAGTACTCCCTCCTGGATGAGATGCTAGTCCATCTCAGGGCTACCCCCCCCCCCCCCTACCCCCTCAGCATTAAATTTGCTGGTACACATTTGTACACCTGGGTGGAGAGAGGCACTGTGAGAGTAAAGTGTCTTGGGCAAGAACACAACCCAATGTCTTCAGGCAGGGCTTGAACCCAGACCGCTTGATTCGGAGTAGAGTACACTAACCATTGAGGCCACCATCCTCCACTGAGTTACAGGAGACTGGTTATAAGTTAGGGCTTGTAGCATTTTTCTTGGTGTTTTCAGGCCTACCTTCACTCCAGGATGCGAGCCAGAACAACAGAATTTATCAAAGTACTCAACAGAGCAAGACCAGAACCAAAGACAACAGAGAAGAAGACAATAACGTATGTGAATTGCGTACAATGTTCTTAACAAAATTCTTTACAAAAAGCTTAAACAAGAAGTATGTACAGCTTTTTTGCAACATGTCCATACATCGACAAAGGAGTGGGATTTTACAGTGGGTATCTGGTAGTGTGATGATTTTTGAAGTTAGTCCACATGCCATGTGGAAGACACATAACTTGTTTAGAGGTGTGGCCCAAGGTATTCCCAGCATTTCCAAAGATCACCTGATTTTATGGTTTCTGCCGAGTCAGCAACAAACCTTAACTATTATTGAAAATACTTTGTCTTGAACGGTTATTGTATTGCCTTTTAAAAATCTTTGGGTCTACAGTAAGTAGGTAAGTGTTTGGAAGGGACCCTGCCATAAAGCTGCCACTTCTTGATTTCAAGAATACACAGAAAACTTCAAGTTCACTGTCATCAATTCAACCTTGAAAGACTGAACACACTGTAATGGTTAGACTCTCAAAACGTGAACATACGCAAGTTGCACAGTTTAAATAGATTACAGTCTGCATGCCATGAAACCAACTTTTACAGCTTCTATATGGAAGCCCATGTTGATCTCTTTGGCCAGTGGGGTTCTCTTTGCCATTCTTGTGCTAGTCTGTCGCAGGCTTTGGTATGTTGTTAATTCTTGTTATTGTCAAATCATTTTGCAGGGGCAAGACGTTTGTTCGCCAGTAAGAATCAGTACCATGTCGGTTTTACTCTCAGTCACTGGCTGAGTATTGTGGTCAACAGACTCTTTTTGGAGCCAGAGTCAATTTCAAGCCGATGAAAGGAAAAAACACCAAAGTTGAATTTTATATATTTTTTGGTATTGCATGCAATTTGTAAAGTCAAGGAAAAAAAAATTACCTGTTGTTAGTGCAATGATCTAAAGTCTTAAAATGTAAGTTGGTTTGTTTGAAATATATTCATTTAAATGTCGCTAAAGGTGTCTTTAATGCGGTATTTCCTTTATTATCACAAAGCTCTCACTGTTTTAAAAGCCTTGTGTGCCGCCGCCCGGTGTGGAGACTCCCATATAAAAAGAACAGGGGTGCTCGTTGGAAATTTCGAAGAGAACCTCTAAGAGGTACCAAGATCCTGTTTTGTGGGCGTGGCTTGAAATGTTTTTCACCCCCCAAGAGGTATCAATTTTGAAACAACACATTATCTCCTGTCATATTTTTTCGGCTCAATACCTTAAAAGGTACCGCAAAAGCTCCCGCTGAGGACCTTTTGAGGTTGATAACCCTAAGAGCTACCAAAACAGCTTTTTTAACCCCTTAAACGTACAACAAACACCCCGTTCTTTTCATATGGGAGACTACCGCGTTACCGCCGGCTCTCTTGAAGAGCAAGAGAACTTTCTTACAATCTGCTTCTCTTCAATGCTCCCTTGTGTCCAATGCGCAATTTTCGAGAAGTCTGACTTGAGTGACTTGAGTTTGCATTCCCTTGTCACTCTCCAGAGGCTTTGAATTAAGGAGATATCGACTTGAATTTCAGTTGGTCAGTGCCATAAAGTTGTTATGTGGCGTTATTACTACGCAACCAAATCACTGTTTACTTGCAGTGTATACACCTTTATGCACGTGTTGCAGTTTTGGACAAGGCATGTACACAGCAAATTAAAGACCAGTTTAGCGGGCAAATGCAAATGAACACTCCAATGATAACTCAGACGAGGCAATATGTTCAGTCCTTTCTCAAATACCCAGAAATGAGTTGATAAATAACTGACGGTTGAACAGTACTGAGAAGTCACCCGTTACGACAATGTTACCTGTGATGGTATATAACCCCCCTCCCCCCCCCCCCCCCCCGCCCGGAACAATCAGAATTAGCAAGAAATGACAGTTACTGTTTTCTCTTGATGAGAACATCTTGCGACCATCCGTTCCGCCGGTAAAGTACCTCAGATGGTGCTCGTCAATTTCCAAACAGTTTTAAACGAATCGCAATTTTGTTTTGCTTTTTTTCCCTCTAGAAACCGCCTTGTACATTGCTTGTAGAATATACCTAGCCCTAACAGATGTATTCACCGTAAACACGACGTTTTGTTTAGGTTCGCAGTTCTTTTGACCCAAGAAGAAACCTCTGAGAAGCTGGGCCATGGTCATGTGACTAATTCTGAAACAATGAGAAGTCTCCCACGCTATTGCTTTAGCGCGTACGCAGTTCACACCACCAGCGGTAGCCCCACAAGATTAGACGAAACACATGGAAGCCGCACGGAGATGGTTTATCTTTTTACGCTTGTTTTTCTGTTGTCCTCTTATTTTGTTTATGCTTGCAATTTATTACTTTGCACTTTGTGAACATCAAAAATGTAACTGAATTTGCAAGTTATTGAATTTCCGCGCTCAGGCTGACGCAAGAAACTTCAACACGCGCATGAATCGTGTTCAGTGTATAGCGCTATCCGGTGGAGAAATTTTTATCCACTGAACTAGTGTCAACAAAACAAACTACGCCATACACGGGATACCAATTTACCCAGCGAATAACGTTATTCATCCTTTGAATAGACTACGAGTAGTACTCTTTCGCTTAGGCCGTCGAGCGAGTCCGTAAACAAACTGCGAGGAAAAAATGGCCGCGTAAAATCCGCATTTTTTTCTCGCGGTTTTCTTTCGCGTCACGCACGACGAACTAAGCGAAAGAGGGACTACTCATAGACGCTTTTCATGAATGGCTGCCAATTTTAAATTCTATTGTAAGTATTAAAATTAGCATGGCTAACCTCGTTCTTGAGTTGATAATTCAAAGAATTTTACTCCCAAACGAGTTTTGTGAGGCTAATCTAAATACATACAAAAGAGTTTTAAATTGGCAGCCATTTATGAAAAGGGTCTATAGTCTATCCTTTGAACTACCGTCGCACAGGTCCCCAAGCTCCTTGAGAGACCTGTACGATGAGAAGAGAGCATTTGAGCAAGCAACAACCTTCAGTGAATTTTGAGCAATAACTAACTAGACAAAAATTATTTACAACAATCTCTTATAAAAAAAAAATTAAAAGTATTGCCTCGAGTGACGTCAAAATCGTTTCGTAATACTCGTTCTGCAGCTTCTACACGAACCGTACTAATTAATGCTGTAATAAATTATAACCAAGCAAAGTTGAGTGTCAATATATCCAACATGCATTTTGGATAAAAGAGAGCTGTAGCAAACCATAACAGCAACAGCAACCTCACTAACCAAAAGTGTGATGAGAAGAACAATGGCTTTGCGCGTGCGTGGTAAATCTTTGTACATATTTATGTGCCGTTTTCTGCAAATTGACACCGGTGTTCTGGAGAATGAAAACTACGACTAACTCATGCCTATTACCCGTCGGTGTATGGCGTGTAATGAAGCCGCGTAATCCTTCCAGATCTGCCGGTGCTTTGTCGTCACTCCAGCTATTTTCCATCTGTTTAATTTCTCAATTTCTCACCCCTCCGCGTCCAAGAGAGAACTTGCTACGACAGCCAATTTCAAAATGTCTCTTTCGAATTCAATGCTGTTGTACACATTCAGTTTTGGGACAGCAGTGACAGTGGCAGAAAGACTGAATGACTGGATTATCGCGGGATTCACCGCCATCATGGTTGCTTTAACTCCCAAATGCATATCAAGAAAGTGCGGTTGAAAGTTAAAAAATTCAAACTGCTTTCAATTATCCAGACTCGTTTAAATACAACGCAAATCAAACTAAGACACTACGCAGGCTATAAACATAAAAAATGGCATTTTGTGCCAGCCAGTCTTCTCCCGCCTTCAGCCTTTCCTTTCTCTCGCCCGAGGACAAGTTTGGCTAAAGGCGGTAGTTGACTGGCATTTCAGGCTACATTCTGTGTCTGTTTGGCTCATTTGCTCAGCCTATTACACTTTGGAGACTATATCCCTGTCGGGTACACAGTTCAGTTGATGGGAGTCTTTTTTTCTTCTTGTCTTACACCAGCTTTTCTTCCAGCGATACAGTGAGTTCATCAATACGAAAAGTTTTCATTCTTGGTGCTTAAAACGCCTCTAATCATTGCTTCTTCCTCGTCTTCAAGATCAAGATCATCCGGCAAACTTGGCACTCGCTCGCTTATGGGAGCAGACGCGCCACAAAACTTCCCCAGTTTGTCGAAATGAAATAAATGGCCGCGGATCTTGTACGTAAATGAGGCGTACAGCACACCACCTATTCCCACAGCGAAAACAGACATGAGAGCCAAGAGGCCAAAGGTTTCAGGCTTTGGAAGAGCGATCACCAAGAAGAACATGATCAGGCTTAAAATGGAGTTGAACGAGTTCTGCATTCCAGCTACTATCCCTCTTTCTTGTTCAGGAACAGCCTCTTGGAACAACTGCGAGATGGTTAGGTCAGATAACCAGAGCCCAAGGCGAGACGTGACAATTCCCGCTAAGAGAAGGCCTATAGAGATGTAAGAGATACTGTAGCTTGAAGCAGGCAACGCGGTCGTATTTGAGCTACAGTTTCGGTTCGATGGAGAGATACTTGAACTGGGAAATAACATACTGGTTTTACTTGGAGAAATAATCGCTGTTTTTGGTGATAGCGTTGTTACATTTAAAACACCAAGGGATGACGACTTCATTAATAATGTCGACGTTGGACGTACAGTGGAATTGAGATAAGCTGACGGAATTCCTCTTGCCATATCTGGTAATTTCGAGGGACGTAGAGCAGTAGGCGACGCATTGGAAGATTCTTGATCCATGCAAGCTGTTATTGACGTTGGTGCTGTGTTGTAAGTTGGCTTGCATGGAGGCAAGGGAACTTGCCTGTAATTCTCCGGTAACAAGAAGAACGGAGAACCTGGTGCGAAAACGGCAGCGACACACAAGAGGAGACACGAAAACTGAAATGACATGGAGAATAACCCGCAGCGAACAACACCAACAGCATTTCTCAAACGGGGATAAATGAAAGTCGCAAACACTCCAAACAAGGAGCCGACACCACGAACAATACTCAGAATTGACTCACTCAAACACTGTGTGTACGCATAGCCTGTGGTTATGGCGCCAAACGAAATCACTGTAAAATACAGCGAGGCTAGAGCCAGTCCTGGTCGAGCTACACTCTGTCTAAAATAAATGTGCCAGCCAGTTTTGAAGGTTAGGATCCTTTTCTTAAACCGCGCGGATATACTCGGCTTTCGTGCTCTTTGGCGGGAAGGTCTGGTACTAACTGCAGGGACCAAAGCCTCGGTCCCTGTTTGGCCCCTTCCAGGGTCTTCATTTTCCATCCAATCCAAGCGCTCTCTGGAACCTCGAGGTTCCTCAGTAGAGAGGTCCACTGAGGAAGCATCTTCCTCATTTTCATCGTGCCTCGTATCGAAGACTTTCTGGGACAATGCGGACACAGCCTGGAAGACTTTCCACAAGAGGTAATACTCTCCAAAAACTGACACCACATTCCAGCCCACAAGGAAAAGGACCCCGGCCACTTTGGAAATGTACGTCATAATCTGGCCAACGAGAATCGGTGCAAGGATCTTGCAACAAAGATCGATTCTTCTCAAAATAGAATTGGTACCTGAAATTAAGAACGTTAAAACTTAAATTAGATCATACCGTTGTCTTGATGGGGAAAATTACGGTCAAATTCACGGTTGACTAGCCTCCTGTACAGAGTAGACCTCATATGTAGTATCACGCGCTTGTTACATATCTTCTTCGTTGGCTATCTACAGCGCTTATGAACTAAACGCCAATTTAAACACAGTTTTTTAGACGCAGTGCTTCAGATGGGTGAAAATGTTTAACTGAAATCGTCTAATTCGCTGCTATTTAGGCATTCTATGCTGTGTAATTAGATAATAAGACATTATAATTGTTATGCCTCCCAACTCAAATACGTTTTCCAATTGGAGGAGAACGCGTCACGTGTCGTGGGTCAAAACTCACTAACTGCCTATGGGGAACAAAACTCACTCAATCCCCAGAGAAAAAAAAACTTTGAAACCGCGGCAAATTGGTGTGCCAGTCGGCGTGAAGCAAAAATATTTTGTCATAGTTTTTTTTTTTTTCCACTTCGAGTGGAGAGGTATAAAAAAACATTTGCCTCGAGTCTTGGGGGAAAAAACTCACTGTTTTCCTTGGGGCCAGTCATTAATTGCTTATTAATCAGTAGGGTAAATTTCATTCTCCCCGAAATGTTGACATTGAGTTAATCATAAATCCTAGAAAAACCTGGAGAATAAACGAAGGCCCTTCCTGTGGCACACACATAAACCACAGGAGCTTACTTACTTGCCAGGAGTGATTTATCTGAGCCAGCAATAACTACTACCCAGTCCTTCTCTACAGCAATTTTTGTGCCAATACTTGACAAGTCTGCTACAGAGCCAACGACGATGATGACTGCTTCAAGCAATGTGATGAAAGGATGCTGAATGTGCTCCAGTTTCAACATAATCCAAAGCAAAACCCCACAGATGATCACAGCAACATTTTGAATGATCAAGGAGACCTGAGCAACTGAAATGAAAAGATGTAATGGTGTGACGTCAAAAAAAAAAGCCCCAGATAAACATAAACCTTATTTATTTAGTTAAAATAAAAACGCTAGAAGAAAGAAGAAATTTTCAGGCACTAGGTTTAGTTTGCCGATGCATGAATAATCAAGCCCCACCCTGCATACAAGATTTTCTTCATACCAAAATTTGTAATTTGACACTCTTTTAATGCTACCTAATTTTAATTTAGAATGGCATCACAGATCATTTTCATTTTTAGCTGCTAAGATGTGGAATTCATTACCTCCTTATGTTAAAGAAGCCAAGGATGTTCTTACTTTTAAGCGTATTTTAAATAAGCATATTTTCTACCTTGTATGGTGATTGTATATAGATTAATATAGTATATCTATAAATATATTTTTATTAAAATATTTTTATTGCTTGTGTTAGTTAAGATTAATTTTATTGTTTCCATTTTTTCGCAGGTACCTTTTTTTAACGAGTTTTTATTACTCCTAAATGTTGCGTGGGCAAATAAAGGATTTTATTTTTTGTATTGTAGTACTTCTCTGCTTTGAAAATAAGTTTTAAGCTTTTTATTGGCAGCTGTATACAACTATAGTGAGAGTAAAGGACAATAAACACAATAGCCTCCATTCTGCATGAAAATATGCTTGGATATTTATCCTTGGACCTTATCTGTTCCTCAAAGCTCACAGTTTTCCTTGAGCTACACTCTCAGAAAACTATTCACTTCTTGGAACAGATAATGCCCTGGACAAATATCTGAGGGTGTTTTTGTGCCAAATGGAGGCTACTGTTTACATAAGAATAATAACACTTGTAATAAATTAATACTTTATGAGGAGGCCACCAATCTCCTAGAGATGGTTTTCAAGAGGGTCCACCAAAAATTAAAGGTCTAAAATACTGTACAGTAATAAAAGCTAAAACGTTAAGACTACAACTAAGATTTAAAACTACAACTAAGATTAAGAATACTACTAGTACCTTTCAGCCGAGGATTGGCATCTACCCAGTCTCCGACTAATGGACCAAAAATAATGATTGACAGAGTACTGACAAGCTGATAGATGGCTGTCAAACGTAAAGATCCTGGTGTGAGTTCAACCAGATAAATACCTATCGCAAAATGCCACATGCGATCCCCCTATAGAGAATGACAATAAACTGTGCGTTAGTTAATCAGCCTACATTCAGCTTCGCAATCCTAAAAAACAAAACAGGGTTTTCTGTTGGGAGCATGAAAGGCCATGGTCCACAATTACTAACAAAGCATTGATCTCATTTCTACTCTACCTAACATGTTGCTACAAGTTACCAAAAAGAGGCAATATTGGCAACAGTGCTTTTGGACTTGCAAAGAAACTTTGTTACGTGACAAGTCACAAGGAGAATGTTGCCCATATTACTTATTTGGCCTATAGCTTCTTGCATCTACAAATTTGTTAGGTCTGATTGGTTCTCTGAACACTTATCTATCACACAATAGGTGTGATCATATGGGTGTCAAATTGAATGACTGCAGGCAAAAATGTCCACTAGATTTTTCGGCCATTTTTGAAAGTGCTCAAAAATAGCTGAATTTTGGCATGTGGGCTTCATTTTACCAGAGAAACATTGCTCTGAATTTTTTTGGCTGGTTTGGTCTTTGTTTTTGAGAAATAACATAGGTAAAAAACTCTGTTTTCCTAGCAGCATCTTTTGGAGATCTTTAGTTGAACAAAAAACAAAAGAAACCATTTGTTTCCCTGAACAATGAAGTCACCACTTTTTGTAACTGGATACCTCTAAGACTAATTGTTTGATTTATGTTTCCCTACCCTTTGTAAAACTACAGGGATTGTAGGGATTTGGGAAAATCCCCCAGTCAGGCTTTTGATTGTGCCAAGCAGCCCCAGGGTTGGGGAATTTGACTTTGACCAAAAGATGCCTTGTGACATAATTTAGATGCAGTTACTAAGTCGGTTAATTTTATTTGTTTTCACCACCATTTATCTGACACTTTAGACAGCCATCTAATCAGATTTTGCCTATTTTTGAGAAATTTTTTAACATCAAGTGCACAGTTGATTGTAAAACTCAGTTAAATTGGATTTTACCCTAAAAGTCAGTTCAGTTTTGGGTCAAAATAATTATAAAGGTAGCGAGAACTTACTTTTCCAGTGATCTTTCATCTGTTTTATACAGAAATAGTTCAAGGATATTTTGCCCAAGGATGGAGTGTTTTTGATTCTTTTGATCGACGTTTGTTTCCCCATCCTGAAGAATTTGATCAATTTTTTTTAATAATTGTCAAATCCCCGCTCCTTGCCCGCATTTCTGGGACTTGATATCACACGATATCAGGACAGCGGACACAGCTTCTGATTGGCTAATTGCACATCTGGATACAGTAATGCATTACTCAATCAGTCACACTCTACAGAACCCTTTTTTCTCACTTCAAAAGGTTTATGAACATTTCTTGCCTCTACTGCACAATATGTCAACACCATGGATACTGCAGTCACCCATTGGGCATTACTAAACCAATAGAAGACTTTTGTTGTGTCCCTAGAGACTCTTTTGACATAAAAACATCCCCTGGATCTATTAGCACTCATGAGTAGTTTAAGACATGGGAAGAAAAAGCATTCAAGAAGAAGAAGAAAAAAAAAACGATCAGAAACTATAGGTTGCGGGGAACTCTCATTTGAAAAGGTCGGATATGCTCATCATCTCACTTAAGGGTATAAATCAAGGATTCTGGTCCCACATACTTAGTGTATTCATGACGAAATGCTACTATTTTTAGCTGCCAATTTTCGCTGTCCACTCAAGTCCAGTGTACTAGCACAGGCTCCTGTCCTGGACAATTGCTGGTAATCAAACCTATTCCACTTGGTATCACTTAGGGGTCAAATAAAGCTCAAACCACACCCACATTGGTCCCCTCAACATCCCTGACCTTTTCATACGGGCATACCCCCCCTGGATCAGAAATGGCTCGCTCATCTAATATAGGAAAGTCAATTTGTGGGAGTTTCCACAGCAAATGCCTAGTGTACCCACTTGAGGTGGAGATGAAATAGCTGACAATTTTCACCGGTGATTCTGAGTTAATTTGTTACAACAAGCACGCAAAAATAATCTCACATATCCCTGGCTTTACAAAATCCCTGGCTTATAATGAAATGTTAATGTCTAATATCGTGTCGGGTTAACAATTTCAAACATTTGATTGTCAAGGCTTTACAGGATGCACACAACATAAGTGACCTGTGTTTCATGCTTTTTAAATAATTTCTTTTTTGAAAGTGCAGACAAAATAGTGAGCAGTGATTTGGCGCAAATGTTTTTCGTTTTTGTTTTTTTGGAAAAATCATCCAAATTTGTTTGATGAAATGATTAACATGATAAGTAATTGGACCTCATGTCAGTTCAGAGGATAATTGGGCTTGTAATTTCCAATAGGACAAGCGCTACTTTGTAACATTATATCTGAATTATAGTACTCTACGGTATGCCACTCCGTCCATGGATAGTAATCTACTATTCCATGCTCCGTCCAATTACTTATTACGTAATGTGGCGTGATCGAGGTCTTGCGTGATGCGAGACCCCTCTGCACACAATTAGGTAGTGCGTCTATGAATTCAAACTACAAGCTTATTCAAAACCGAGAAAGAATCGATCGTCGATAAAACAGTCATCTTGTATTAAGCTATAGCTTCGAAGAACGTTGACAGAACGGTTCACAACAACATCTTACCCAAGCGGAGAACGCATGGCTGATGCAAACAAGATTCAAAGGCGAAATTTGACAACACTTCCCTGCAGAACGTCTTTCTGCGTTGCAAACAAAAGAACGCATAATTAAAGATAGCAAGATAATCTCATGACTAGAACAACGCTTAGGAAAAGGAATCAGGGCTTGAAAAGACGGTAGAGAAAGTTATAAGGTAATAAAATATGGACTGAATACAACTAGCTTTAAATATTGCTCGCAATACATTTCACACACCAATGCACCTTACCAATTTGTCGATTCGTTCTGATTTCTCCATCTGATCTCTCCCTAGCTTCTATTAACGACTCTTCGCTCTGTCCGTCTTGCATCGCTCTCTTTAAAGCTAAACGATATAAATCTGTCACTGATTAACGAAGTGTAGTGACCGGGCAAGAGCTATATCCTTTCCGGCAAATTTTTTCCGCGACCTTTGTGCGCACACGCAGCACTCGTGACTGTCAGTTGTGACCTGGGGAGAAGTAAAATTAAAATGCCTTCTCTGGACTGGGAGTCACTCGTCGAGTGATCTGCTTGCCACTGACAAATCACGATATTTTGATCAATCTCACCCAATAAATATTTGCGAGCTGAGCACCTCTTTAAAGCTAAGTTTCAAGGTATGTTTTTCCCTAAAGAGAGCAGTTATTGTGACGAACGAAAAATAAAGCTTTTAATCAAACGTTTTTATAAAAATATCAAGAAATTAGGTAGCAACTTTTGAGAATACGAAACGATTACTCTACGCATGCTCGGAAATTCATCTATATGTGAAAGAACTGAAGGACTAATATCTTCTCAAAGTCATTAATAATTCATCAAGCTTAAATAAAAGAAATCAAGACCGTGACGGTGTCTGGATATCTCATCTTGTTATCAGCATAGATTTTTAAGACTTTTATATTTCTCCGTTTTCTCCTTAGTTTTAGTTTTGATTGAGAAGACATATCAAACACTCAAGACAGTATGACCACATTTCCAAACACCGCAAGTTCGTTTGGTTTTTAGAAATGTGGTCAAACACGGTCTTTGTGTTTTATTTATTATACGTCACAATTGGACGCCCTCATTTCATCTCATCTCATCCCATCTCATCACATCGTATAGCTTTCTTTTGGAGGAGACGCTCTCGCCCCAGCAACGTTTTGTCCTTATCACATATATCCGCCGTGTCGCGTCGCCTTAGTAAACTGAGATCGATTTATTTTCCCTTAGCCGTTTTATTTTGAACATTTACTGTCAACTGTCAACTGTGTAACGATGGTTTTTTTTGTATTTTTCTTTTTTTCCTCTGCGAAATTAGACTCAAACAGGGCGGCTCCCTTGCAAGGAAGCGACCATGACACTCTCCGGTATCCAGCCTCTCTCAGGCGTTTAGTTCGTTGGGGTAGGCCGGGGCGCCGCGCTTCGCTCCTACTTTTTTCGTGCGCCATTTTTCGCCCTTCACCCTAACTAACTGAGCGCTTGAAAGAGGCTATTGGGTACCTGGTCCAACCACGAACTGGTCAAGCAGCAACAATATAACTACGTTTAATCAAGGTTGATTTGTAATCAAAATTTAATCGAAAAAGCTTGTGCACTATCCTCGTTTGAGGATAGCGTAAACTAATAAAAATTCTAGTTTCAGCTCAATGGTCTATTGTTGCAAGTGTCCGCTACTTGGAGGGGGAAGTTCGAACTAAATGACTCTAAATTAAAAACTACCGAAACTAAATTAAAACTAGTGAATAGCTTACAAATTGAAAGGTATTAAGAAGCAGCTTCGTTGCCCACTGAATTCTCACTTAAAATAAATCAGCTGTCAGCAAATGTATGCAATAAGCATTTGTTGATTTCTCAAGTAACAAGTTGTTTAACTAGTCCTATTGAAATGAATGGGCGACGTGAATTTCGGCAAGTAGTCCCAAAGCTGAATTAACCATTGACAATATGTGACCCTTTTTAGAAATGTTACTACAACCCAAAAGATCTTTTGTAATTAAACTCTGGCAGAAAACTTAAACGAACAGTTGCTCTAACTACTAGCTTCGGTACATAAAAGTACTTGAATTCAAAGGCTTGGTTCTACAGTTAATAAGCTGCTGAATTTCCTTTCAAAAATTTCCTTTCAATACCAGTTATGGTTAAACACAGAAATAACAAAACTATGGTAATTTTATGCCTTATGACAACTGGCTGTCGTTAAATGGAACCTCTTGAAAATTCTCTCCGGAAATTTGAGAACTCATTTGATGTCACGGGTTGTTTGAGTTTGAAAAAAATACAATACTTTTGAAAGATCGCGCTCTTTCACGTGTAAACTTTAAGCAGATGCCGTTGTTGCTTATAAAAGAAAGCTTAAGAAGTTTCCAAACATGTATTGTCAACGGCGAATAAATATAAATTAAAGCATCAAGTAGTGGGTGATCTTCACCTACTACTCATCTTTTTTCAATTTAGCAATTCCCCAAGCCTGACTATCAAATAACAACAATATTTTTAATGCCGAAACTCTCCAGTGAAGAGATAATAGTTTTTTCGCTCAGTTTCAGCTTTTTACCCAAAGTAACTGTATTTCGGTGAAGTCACCTCAAATGCGCAATACGCTGTTGTTGCATTGGCGTGGGGTGGAAGGTATTAATGAATCCTTGATGATAGTTTAGCAATATAACTTTTAGGTGGGAAACCGTATTTTCGTTTCCTTAATCACATATGAATAGTTGACTGTTGACTTTGGCTGCCTATGTGAAAGCTACTTCGACGACTGAAAGAGTGGTTTCCATGTTTAAAATTCATAAGTTACAAATATCGTATCACACAGGTGCTTCATTCTTAACTGACACGAATCGTGTTAAATTTGAATACAAAATACAGTCTAAGTACAGATGATGTGGTTGCTCGCGCGATCTACAGATAATTTTACCTTTTTTTTTCATAACCTGTTGAACTCACAGTCCGTTGCAGCTTTTGCCCATTTTGTTTTCGGATAGGTAAACTTTATTTATTTATAAAACAGGTCCGAATATTCGGCTTACACCATGAGAGAAAATGAAAGTGCATATCTTTTGAATTAAGCAAGGGCTGTCTCCGGTTGACGTCATAACAGCAATTAAAACTTCCTTGGGAGCGTATTCGTTTCATAAACGGAGGTGTCCCTCGCCAACACTAATTTGAGGCACAAGAGGTCCTGAAGAAGAATTCAACCGATACCATCATGAACGACACCCAACAAAGATTCACAGCACTCGAGCAAGAGCTTATTTCTAGAGGGAACTGGTTGGTTGGTATTGAGTCTACGATCTACCTCGTCGTGTTATTGACCGCCGTCCTGGGAAATATCATGTTAACGATAGCAGTTTTCAAAACTCAAACGCTACAACGAACGCAGAACTATTACTTGTTATCTCTGGCAGCCACGGACATCGTTATTGCGATCACGAGTATGCCGCTGACACTTGTGGTGTTCATACAAGGGACATGGCCGTTTGGAAATTTCATTTGCCAACTGCAAGGGAGTCTGATCTCGGTTTGCTCCACTGTTTCGCTGCTTACCTTGGGCATGATTGCCGTGAATCGTTATGTGAAGATCGTATGTTTACCAGGCCTTTACCAGAAGATATTCAGCAAGAAGAATGTTTTCATATCCATCGCGATATCTTGGATTGCAATAACGTTGGTCACGTTTGTTGCATTTTCGTTTGGCGAAACAGTGTTTTTTTATCACCCTGGAAAGGGTATATGCTGGGCGAAGGTGAACCTCAAAAGCGCATTGGGGTTATATTGTACTATAACGTACTCCCTTAATATGTCTTTAACGTATTTAGCAATCTATTTCAGTTACTATAAAGTGTTCAGGAAAATCCGCGCGCATTTTGCTCACGTCGCAAACTCTTCTCTTCACAGCGACAGCTCAATTGCCTTCGCTGAGGAGGTTAAGGTAACAACAATGCTATTCGTTACCGTAGTCGCATTTATCATTTGTTGGATCCCCACAAACATTGCGGATCTGTACGAGATCTTTGCTGGTTATTACACCCTACCTAGACAACTTTATTTTTTTAACATCTTTACACTTGCATGTAGCAGTGCTGTCAATCCTCTGGTTTATGGATTCATGAAAAATGAATTTAGAGAGGCCTATAAAAAAGTACTATGTGGAAGCGGTTGAAGATTGATTATATATATACACTGTATATGTTACAACATCTTTCATTAAATAATTTTATTTTATAATTTATATAGGTCAATTTTAGGTTTGCGTACGAAGTCAGTTCAATTTCAATATAGAATTTAGAGGTGACTTTATGCAAATTTCGGTGAAAAATCGCCAGATAGTAATTGGAATAATCCTCCTTTATAGTTTTACAAAACATATTAAGCGCATTATCGTGTCACTACTAATTTATCATCGTCACTGATTGCGCTGTGACTTCCGAGGTCATCTGTTTGGGCAGTGAGAAAAATGCGAAAACCACTAATTGCATTGACCATAAGAAGGGAACTTATGTGTGTCATAAAAACCATTAATTTAAATCTTTTGATGTATTCTGCTTAATTTATTATAGAAACTCCACAAGTCCAAGAAGGGCGGCTTCACTTTCCGTAGCGTAGTTGCGTGAGCGAACGTGAAAATATTTAACTGTAAATGTAAATGTATTCATGAGCTTTGAAAAATATTTCTTTCGTCGCAATATATTGACATAAGTTTCTTCATAATGAGGTTAGAGAATACAGTAAGATTTGAAGAGTCAAATGACAACCTTTTGTATAATTCACAAGATCGGAAATAAATGGCTAGAATGAAACCATTAGTGTTGGTGTAGGGGTGCAAATTAGCATGGCGTCCTATTAAGCCCACACATTGTGATTATCGCTTCCTATGTACTTAGTCGCCTTTTAAATGGAATCAGCTGCAAAGATTGGGCAAATGCCTTACCTTTTCTGTGTACTTTATTTCTAAAGTTGACATCCAATCCAACAAATGAGAAATTTCACCAACCTGTCCGAATTTGTGACCGATTTTACATCAATTTTTAATTAATGTAAATTGATTTTGCAAGTTTTCCAAAATGTTTTGGGGGCATATTGCTGGCAAACAGAATGAACAACTAAGCGTTTTGAAGATCACTCATTTGATAATATTTCATCGCAAACCTAATGAACTTTGGTCGCGTTTTTAAACAGAGTGAAACCTTTTAACTTCACAGTACTGTAATACTTAAGAGTAGCGAAGTAGACTGAGTTTGTTATTTGTATTACTGCGTACTAGATTGCAATTAATGTTAAAGTGTTTAATAATAAAAATCATCTCTGATGTTAAGAGCTTTTTTAAAAGAGCAGAACACGGACTTTTTATCTGTTAGAAAATTTGACTTAATCTTTTACTGCCTTTGGCTGAGAAATATTGCATACTAGTCTTTTTACACAACTGGCTAGACACATTACAAAAATATGTTTTTCAATATAATCTGCTTTTTATCAATTTATCTTTGAAATTGTATTTAAACAAGCAAAGGGATTGAAATAGATGGGAGTGTAATTAAGAATTTTCACTTCGAGTTATATTTGAAAATTATCTTATAATTGCACGTGCCTTTCGGGCACAATCTGCAATGACTGCAATTTTCAACTACACGTCATACGATTACTCATTTTTATTATTAATTTGCATTATAAATTAAAACTTAACGATAAATTTGTCTTCTCTCAGGCAATCAAATTTTCTCGGTCAAATAATAACACATGAAATCTGTCTTATTAATATTACAGTTAAATTCTTCCGTAGCTATGGATTTAGAATCGCAACTCGATTAAGTCTTGAGCGAAGACACTTTTGACTGCAAATTGTGTCGTTTCATTGTATGCTTTGAGATGTTGACTGCAAAATAGTACTTTTGTCATGATAATTATATCTGATTAATACAAACGTAAAACATTCGTCTATCAAGAAAATTTAAGACTACCTGTATTAAAACTGGATTTATTACAGAATTATGCCCAATAAAATATCACAGGATTACAAGGAATATCTTTGTTCCTTTTTATGACATTAATATGCTCATTTTCAATAATCAAGCACGGCATGTGATGTTGGCGGTGTAAAAGGTTCAACAGCATGAGTCACGATTAAAATTATCCAAGACAAAATTTCTTTCAATATTTTAACCGCAAATAGAATTCGCATGGTTCCCCAAGCAATTAAAGACTCTACCTGTATTGAACTGGATTTATTTTAGAATTATGCCCAATAAAACATCATAGAATTACGAAGAATGTGCAAAGACTTGTCATTTTGTTCATTTTTACGACATTAATTTGCTCATTTTCAATAATCAAGCAGGACATATGATGTTGGCTGTGTAAAAGGTTCACAGCATGAGTCATGATAAAATTTCTTTCATTATATTAGGCGCAAATAGAATTCGCATGGTTTCCCAAGCAGAAGTGTTTTTATTTTTCTGAGCTGTGTAAACTTTATTTTGTTTTCAATAAAGAAAGAATGTTAAAACACGAGACACGTTTTATTTGCTTGAAAAATAAAAGACGAAAATAAATCTTGCTTGCACCGATGAGATCTAACCAGTTCCGTGATTTAGTTTGAATTAAAAAATATAGATATTAATTACGTAATGTTTACCTCTAGTTTTAATCCTTAACACAAAGATATTAGATAACGGCGCTCCGTATCTCACTAATTAAATGTGTATTTTACATACAATTAGCTTTCGAAAAAACGACTGCGTATAAATGCTACGAAAAATCAAATCGCGGTGTAAAAGGTTCAACAGCATGAGTCACGATTAAAATTATCCAAGACAAAATTTCTTTCAATATTTTAACCGCAAATAGAATTCGCATGGTTCCCCAAGCAATTAAAGACTCTACCTGTATTGAACTGGATTTATTTTAGAATTATGCCCAATAAAACATCATAGAATTACGAAGAATGTGCAAAGACTTGTCATTTTGTTCATTTTTACGACATTAATTTGCTCATTTTCAATAATCAAGCAGGGCATATGATGTTGGATGTGTAAAAGGTTCACAGCATGAGTCATGATAAAATTTCTTTCATTATATTAGGCGCAAATAGAATTCGCATGGTTTCCCAAGCAGAAGTGTTTTTATTTTTCTGAGCTGTGTAAACTTTATTTTGTTTTCAATAAAGAAAGAATGTTAAAACACGAGACACGTTTTATTTGCTTGAAAAATAAAAGACGAAAATAAATCTTGCTTGCACCGATGAGATCTAACCAGTTCCGTGATTTGGTTTGAATTAAAAAATATAGATATTAATTACGCAATGTTTACCTCTAGTTTTAATCCTTTACACAAAGATATTAGATAACGGCGCTCCGTATCTCACTAATTAAATGTGTATTTTACATACAATTAGCTTTCGAAAAAACGACTGCGTATAAATGCTACGAAAAATCAAATCGCCAAATGGAAACGCAGACGACAAAAACGTCCTTTGTTCAATAAAAAACGTGAAAAATACTCAGCAGTACTTACTGCCTCAACTCCAAGCTCCTTTACTTTTTAATAGTGAAATACGGCGAACTGGGAAGGACTCTGTGGTCAAGGAGGGGCGCATGTGAACAACCTAGCCACAATGGAAACAAACAAGACTTTTTCAAATCTATTCGAGAAAAACTGGCATTAGAAAAACAAAATGGCAGGTTGAATAAACGGAGAGAAGAGAAGTGGAGTTGGGCCATGACAAAACGTGCGTTCCACACTCCTTGTTCGCGACATTACAGTCAAGTTGAAACTACGAGCTCTTGTCAGAAGTCGCAAACTGCCAATCACGTGTTACAACTGTGGGGCACTTCAAATCTCGCCGTGGTTCGTGACTTTTTGTTGCACATCTCGTAAGCTTACAGTAAAACGAAAAAAAAAAAAAAAAAAAATACGCCAAAAAATTCAAGGATACTTGATTTTATTTATGTATTTCTTGTTTTCGACCATAACGGCATACAGAGCGTAGCCCTATGTGAAGCCCACCACTGAGGCACCAGGACTCCTGAGGTAGTGACAGTGCGTAGGCTCTCGTGACATAGTAATTCTGTGAGGTGTTTACATTCTCTGACAGCTTCTCTGTCGGTGGCGATCATGTCAGACCGGCTTCCACTTTAAACAAGGAATACTGATACTGAAGATCAGCAAACCACTGTTTATGACAAGACCCAGCGTCCTTTGAGCTCTAAAAGGTAAAAAAAAAAAACGTATTTAGATTTAAACCTTTAATCCACCTACACCAGCTGATTGATTGAATCAGTGTCGCAGCAATGAAGAACGAGAGGAGTCTGGGAAGAACACAGGGATCACTCTCCTGAGTCCTCCTATTTTTCCCTTGCCAGTTCCCGCGTTTTTTCGCACGTCGAGCGCAAACACAGGGAAAAACCTTCGTTTTGTTGATTACACAGAATGGAAGCTTGCACACAGTATGGTTTAATTTTGTGTACACAAACTAACTTACCAAGATACGAGTAACAAGAAGCTGTAAAACGTCCACTGACTGAAGGAGAACCTGTCTCGCGTCAGAACCCAACAGTTTAGTGAGTACGGCTGCGCAGTTCTGCTTGACAGACTCGGAGTTTCCTACAGTTTAATAGGACATAACCAAAATCGAGCTGTTAAAGGAATTATTTTGGCCACGTACAAAATAACCTGAAAATAATAGACAGAGAAAAACACCAAAGAGATAATAAAAACCACAAGGGAACAACGATGGTTGAGAATGGAGAAGATTAACACGGATTATAAACGACGCACTAGAAAAATTTAGGCTAAACTTTTCAGCCACATGTGCTCGGTTAGTTCTGGGCTTTGTCAGGCTCCTGGCTTTGTTCAGTCCGACACTTGTACGTATTGAGTAATCAGAATCAAAAAATTTCAAATAAAAAAAACAAAGAAAAACAAAGAAAAACAAAAAAACAAAACAAAACAAAATAATCAGTCCCTCACTCTTTCAGGGCTAGTCAAGTGCATGAGCCCGCTGAGACGCTCGAATATTAACTCATACCAGGAGACTGATCCTATGTTGTGTTTCTTTGGCAGGATCACTCAGATCATGACGCATCAAAGAAATTGGCTAATCACTGTCCAGAGTGGAATCAAGGAAGTCCAAAAGAACGCACCCTAGGTTATAAAAATTGGGACTAAACTGTCAAGAATCGCATACGGTGATACCTGACGTGATTTTCTGCAAAAGCGACAGCATATCGGTGATAATTCCTGGAACTGCCGCCAGCAACTCCACAGCTGCCTCAAACAAGTGCTTATTCACAAGTGAAGCTATACTGCTAGTTGAGTCGCTGTTGTTAACTTCCAATGCAACACTCGATGAAGTCGTGCTTGCACAGTGTTGTAAACAAACCAGAGTCAACGGTACAAGATTTAATAACAGGTTGGCTGGTAACCTGCTGCCCAGGCTGCCTAGAGAGTCTGATGGTGAAGTCAATTCCACCACACTAGAAGTAGCAGGTAAAAAAAAACAACAATGACACAACATTTACCGGTAAGTAATCTAATATACGTAATCTGATAATAACTGATCCGCCTAGATCAGCCTAGTGCTACCAGCGGATCACTTTTACATTTGCATTAATTTCTACACGCAGTTGAAATTAAGTTTGTTTTTTGAAACAGTGACATGTAGTGATAAGTGAAAAGATGGTGAATTTTAACTTGGTTATGAAATGTGAAAGGTAAATTGATCAACAGGACATGAGCATGGGACAAAGAAAAAAAATCAAAGTCCCTGACGGGAATCGAACCCGTGACCTCCCGAGCAGCGGGCGCGCACTCTATCCACTGAGCTACAAGAACTCATGAAGAGCAAGGTCATTTAACTGATTCCTCTCGGGGACTCAGATTTTTTCTTTGTCCCATGCTCGTGTCATGTTGATCAATTCACCTCTCACAGTAATGTGTACTTCTTACAATGATAATGACCCGATTGCTCCTGAAAATATGACAACAATTCAGGTATGACCATCGCAATAATAAATGAATTAATTGATTTTTGAAATTATCCTACTGAGTATTGTAAAAACACTACAGCAACCCATATCAGTATCACAGGGGAGGGGAGAAAGGGGGCAAGAAGTAAATGTAATTCTAAGCTAAGTTGTTGCAAAATTTTAACTGATTATCATTTTTCTTAGAACACTTACCATCGAACCAACCATAAAAGGCTGAGTGCTGCAGATACAGGAAGAACTTTAAAGTCACGCTGGTGAGAAAAAAAAGGAGTAGAAGAGATCAAGCATATAATCTATATTACAGGCAAATCTTTATTTGCAACTGTCATATTGTTTTGGTAATAACATGGGCTATTTTCTTTCAATCTTATTGAAGCACTCCAACAGTTTCCAATTGTTTTTAAGGACCAGAAGATTAGCTAGAACAAATACTTATGAGTGGGAACTGCACAGGGGCCAAATGGTTAGTTCAAGTCCATGCATTATATTCTGAAGCAAGATACTTTACTCTCACAGTGCCTCTCTCCACTTAGGTGTAGAAATGGATAATGGTGGATTTAATGCTGGAGGGTAGCCCTGCAATGGACTAGCATCCCATTCAAGGGGAGTAGCAATACTTCTCATCGCTGCATGCTACAGAAACCAGAAGATCACGACACTTGGTCTGACTCTGAACGTTTTGTAGCCAGCATGACATTAACATGAAATTTCATATTGCTAACCCACTCCAACAAATAATATAGGCAAAGTTATGTTAATTGCTTCACACTAAACAGATGCTGATGAACACATAAATATGTAAATTATCCTACCAAATATGTTTCCAGCTGCAGACCCATATGCTGTGGTAGAAGGTTAGGCTGATGGCATTGCTTGAAGCACTGGCACACTGCCTAAGAAACAACAAAAGATTTAATATACAAAAATGCACTTTTTATAGGTTCGCTCATAAAGTTTGAATTCTTAAATACACTCTTCAACTAAATTAAAATCACAAACACAAGTTGGTGATTTAAAATTACCTGTAATTTCATCTGATGAGTCTGCCATAACTTTAAAACATTGCTCTGTGGACCCTTGGATAGTTCATGTTCAGTTTGTTCTTCCTAACCGTGGACAGAAACAAAAACTAAATCAAAAATACACACCATACTTACTCTGCTAACAATACAGGTTCTTAAAAGATAAACTGCAAAGCAATACAGGTCAAAAAAGGTAAAAACAAACAAAGACCAGCCCTACCCCTTGTGGCCTATTTCTCCTCTGCTATCAGGATTAAACAAATATCAAAATAACGCTATGTGTAACCTAAAGCCAGAAGAAAAACAGGGCCTGTAAAGGGTCTATTCAAGTGTTTTTTTCCTGTAAATCATTTCGCCATCAGTCATCTTTATTTAAAGAGGGTGACACACGACAGTATAAACTGATAAACTAGTGGCCCTACGTCATTATTTTGCAAAATTTAAATACTCTGTTACGACATGTATGTTCACCTGTGTGTTTTCTTCCACTATGCAAAAGCTGCAGTCTCTAAAGCCAACAAGGAAAAAGAGGTGAGCACATTTTAATAACTGGTATGGAGTTTTACGATTTTCAAGGCTGATCAACACTAAACATGTTCTTACGTGAAGTCAGTCAGCTTGTGGGTCTCTGCAAGATTTGTTGTGTCTTGATACTCAGTCAACTGTTTCTTAGAGAAGCCTGCAAGGTCACACAAATCAACATTTTATGAATAATTTTTGCATTCACTATATAATTTCTGAATCTTGTTTTGCCCACAAGTGCAAGTGCTCCCAAAAATGGGAGTGTATCATCAGAAGTGTTCAAAAAACCCTTACACCCGAAGGTAATGGAAAATGGAAAGTGCCCCAAAGGAAAATGGTACAGAACTATCAATCAGTTACACTAAAGTTGGTCTTGACCTATAATTATCTTCTATCACTGCAATATTAATAACTACTTATTAACTGAGAGTGAGGTCTTTACAGGAAAATCTCAAACCAAGCCCTTGTCCTATTGACCTTGCTATCGCTCGTTCAATACAGCAAGGTCAAGGTTTGAGATTTTCCCGTAAAGACCGAACGTTTGAGGTTAATAGGTTGTTTATTATATGGCATTTTGCTTTGTCTCTGAAAGCCCCTAATTGGCCCATGGGCATCACGGGAGAATAATGCTCTATAATTGGCCGATCAGAGCGCGCGTTATTTTGGCTACAAACGCAAACCATATAATAAGTTGTTATAAGTAATGTACATGTGGCAAGCAAGAAAAATACCAGATAAGAAGAATGCAAGGTAAAGTCCAGCACTGTAATGCTAATTCCTAGCTGAGCCTGTTGCTATAACTAACAATGAATTTGAAACACACTTGTAAAGCAAAATAATTAACTTCTCACGCACCTACTGCTACATTTATAAGAACACTTGAGTATGTTTCAAGAGAAAATGCTGCAGGGTGGTACATAAATCCTTGATAGCCTGGAGACCTACACAGAAAACACCACATGGATTGGTAAGTTAAAAGGCAAAGTCAATACAAATTTAGCTCATCCATCATATTTCCTCCACTTTGAAGAGGACAAATTATTGGTAAATGAGCTAGAACGTGAAGTTTGAGGACACTGTTCTTAGGTATATGTATTTAGTGAAGTTTGCCTCAAAAAATAATCATACAAAATTCCTATAAGATGTCTGTGTCAAAATCTATTGAATCTGCTTTAATGGTAAGTAGCATTTTTTGCCCATCTTAATCAAGACTTTGCAACAAAATCTTGATTTACCCTCCTGTAAATGCATAAAGAAAGGCTAAAATGACAAAAAACAAGCCTGATGATGCAATTGCACATCTGATAAATCAGCTTTCATATATATTGGAGTCAGGTTTTAAATGCACTGTTTCATAATACAGTTGATACAGTATATGTAGTAGAGAAAAATGCATGTAAAAATCTTTCCATTGAAGTTTAGCAAATGAAACAAGCATTTACAAACGATTCAGGTTTTTCCCTGTATCCAAATCGTCGAGACTTCCTATCTAACTATTACACTATCAGAAAACAGATTGTGCAAATAAAATGTATGGAAATATAACCCTAGACAGTACTTTTATATGTGGCAGGTTAAAATGAATTTCAGGTCAAAATGATATTAAACCAGCCTCATATGTATCTTTCTTTGTTCCATATTTATTGTCATAATCCTAAACAAAGCAAAATACAAATCAAACTAGTTTGAACTCAATTTCTCCTGAAATCATTTTAAACTACATGTACAGCATAAACAATCAACCTGTAATGCAGGATTTGGAGAATGTATTGAATCACTGATAATCCAACTTGACCACCATGACAGCAGCACACAATGTTTTGTAGCAAACTGTCATCCAATGATGGAAGGTGAAACAACAGCTCCACTGCTGATCTCTGAATGGTTTCACTCATGTTTACAAAAGGTCCACTATTCTTGGCTGAAAAAAAATTCATAGAATTTATCCAAACATGTAAATACTGATTAAAAAATAAATTCAACTGTCTAGGATACTGCTTTGTGTTACTAAGCCTTGTGTAAACAATTACTTGTACAGCAATCCTTCATAGGAAAAATATATGGCAACTGTACAGGTTACCAGAATACCAAGCAAGCCCCAGTCACACAGTCCATTATACAAAAGGAAAGCCATGTTTTGGTAATATTTGTCCCTGTGATACCCTTTCTGTATGTTGTTATGGGTAAATGTACCAGTCACCATGATCTTTTTTTCTATGGATTGATTTCTGAAAGTTATTTTCAAGACCACTTAGCATTCCTGAGATGACCGAGATACTTTCCCACGACCTAATTACTAAGCAGTATTATAATGTATATCGTATCATCGTATCCCCCAAAATAAATTTATACTCAAAGTATCACAGATTTCTACAAATCAGAAAACCCACAAAAGAACAAGGACAGATGAGCCAAAAAGTTGTGATCTGGTTGTGGGACACATTGCACCATTGCCTTTTTCATGTCTCTAAGGACAAGTTCTGTCATGCTTGGGCTGGCATCCTTCAACAGCAGCAACACACTTGGCAATCCTTGGAGCCATTTCTGAACCACTGCATGTACCTCTTCATGTCTATTGTAAACATCAAAAATTGTTGAATAAAAATGATCATTTAATCTATTGGGATCAAGAAACTCTAGAAAGTAGGAAGAGCAGTGCATTGACCTAAAGGTGTAAGTATTATGTTAAACTTGAAAAGGAGAAATTCACCTTGACACATCTGGGTTCTCAGGAAATGCAAGGCTGCTAAAAAACACCATCAGCATCTTCTTTGTCCCACACATGATGTGGCTGGACTGGTACAAGTTGAAAGTTGCACTGAGCAGTTGTCTTGCTGTATCAGAATCTTCAAACAAATTAAAAAGAAAAATACTACTAGATTTTAAAAAGCACATTTTATTATACTGTATTCATCAGTTTACTTCCCTGGTGTCTACCATAATTGAACTCTTTTATGTTTAATTCACACAGACATATAAACATGAAAGACACTTTTAAGCATGTGGTTCTGAGGCTTCGGGTAATACAACAAAAGAAATCACATTGAGGTTATGGGATAACTAATTAATTTCTTATGTTTTATTCCCATAAGCCTCAGAATTTAAGGTAGTATTTAAAGGGAAAAGGTGCTGCATTCTGCCATGGCCTTTCTTTCACTCATAATTTTCCCAAAATCACTCTTAGCTGAACCTATGTCGTATTATACAGTATTTATTGGTTTGAACATGCAGATTTGATAACATGGTACCACGCATATGCTCATACAATTTGCAATACATTACCTTGTTTTCCACAAAGAATCTGATGAGCAAACTTGATTAAACTCTCCACATGCTCTGTCTGAAATTGTTGAGCCCAAGCACCTCCTTTTGCCTTCAACAGCAGTGATTCTATAACAAAGTCTTCAAGTTTCTGAACTGCAGAATGATACTTCTTCTTTAAAGCAACATCATTTCTTACAACCTGTAGCATTACTTCACAGATTGCAAGGTTTAGAGTTAACACAGAAGAACTGATTTTATCTCCCACATCCTGTTGAGATGATTTTCCAAACTTCTTTTTCTCTTTCTTAAGCAATGGAGTATGACATGCTGTGAATGGAAAGTGGCTCATAAAGTGATGATTAAGTTCTCTGTATATATCAGGCAGGAAGTTTTCGACTTTAGTCTGCTCCAGGATGTTGGAATGCTTTGTTTGATTTCTTTCAGCTGCTTTGAAAATAACTTTGAAAATTTCTGCTATAGCTAACATGACATTGATGGATGAAGGAGACATCACACTGTCTGGGAGACCAGTTGTCACTTGGGCAGGGTTACATTCAACCCAGCATTCCAACAGTAAAGGCACAATTGTTTCCATGAAATCTTTCGTTTTTTGGCCATCAGTTAAAATATTGGACTCACTTCCTGTGTTTACTGATTGCATACCAAATGTTACGGTGTTGTCAAAGGTGAAGGGCAGTAACATTGGTTCTTCAACAGAATGCTGCAAAACCTGAATTTGTGTTGGTAGATGCTTCTGAAAATGAAATATGGGTTTGCTGCTTGATACATCAACATGGTTCATTGATGTAAAAGAGCTTTCTGCTTGGCAAGAATTTGTAGAAGATTCCAAGGCTTTTAAAAAAGCTAACAATTGCTGTAGGACTTTTAAACGTGACCTTAAAGAAGAGAGTTTTCCCTTTGGATTCACAGAAAGTCCTTTTCCTACTTTTTGCTTTAATCCTTTTGACTTCTTAGTACCTGAAGTGCCCTGATATGAAATCATGCCAACAAAGTTTTGAATCAGCTGTGAAGAACTAGTCACCATTAAAGTTGGGAAGTATTGAAGACACAGTTCTAGAAAACCAAGCGAGTCATGCTGAATGTCATCATAAATGTGTGTCATTGCACAGCTTAAGTGAGCCATGACGATTGGAGAAAATGGGGCCATCCTTTCCTGTGGTACCAATGGAAATATAAAACAGAATAATAGAAGAAGTGATTGCCGAACTGATGGGTCGCTGTCTGTCATTTTCTCGGCTACTCTTTTGGTTATAATTCCAAGATTTTCTTCCAGAAGATTCTCATGGAGCTGAAACAGATCCTTAAGACCAACTAGTGCTTCCTTTCTCATTGTGACACTGTAATGGCCCACTTGGGCAAGTAAATCCTATAAGAATAACAAAAACACTAAGCTTTTACCTAAGCAGTAATATTGATTCTTTTAACCCATTGACTCCTGTGCTGGCCGTAACCGACCGTGACGAGCCTTGGCCTTTCTTCCACTTCTGACGTCATCACCTTTGACCAAAATTGGCATCATCTATGCTCAACTTCTGCAGGAGGAAAAGATCTTTCCAGTGATATCCAGATCAGAGTGATTGGCCCAATGGAGCCTGAGATATGCACAAAAATGCTCAAAAAGTTGAGTCAAAAACTCAGAGGAACATTTCCTGCCACTACACATGGCTACTCCATGGCAAAAATTGCCTGTCACGATGATGCCTTCTCAGAATGTTTTAAACTGGAAGCAAGCCCAGAAGAAGATCAATCAATGCAGCAAAAGGAAAAGAGTAGATTTTTGAGTAGATTTTTGAGTAGATTGGAGCTAATTTGGCCCATATCCAGCCTGAAAACCTCCAAAATGACCAAAAAAATGCGTTTTTGACACAAAGCTCCAAGAGTCAATGGGTTAAAATGGCTTTTAACTCAGTTAACTTTTTGTTGTTTCTACCTCCTTCAGTTTAAAGTTTTTTTCTTGTTATCTTTTAATTACTAAATGTTCAAGATTGGTTATGCTGTTTAATCACACAGTCAGAATTTTGGTAGCTCAGTGGCTGGGATAAGTGTGATGCGTGTTCACTTTTTGCACATGACAATTAAAGTTCTTCCGTCCTCCCACAGAACAGAAGGATAGCACGTTCAACTTCAATGTTCAAGTCATGTTGGCTTTACTTTCAGTCTGTCAAATAAATTCAAAGTGCTAAAGAAAGCACTAGCAATTTTTCCTAGATTTATATGTCCAATGCCATGATGCAAGCTGTACACACAACATAATGAAATTAAAGGGTGGAACAGTCAACTGAAAGGAAACGCTGACTGCACAATTTTCTTCTCGACCCCACCTCTAACTCCTTGAATTGTCGAAGGTTTCGTCTGATACTTATAAAAGTTAACAGAGAGTCATAACAGTATGAAAGCCTTACCTTCAGGGTTTGATTTCTTTGATTTGTTGGTTCACTGTCGAGTTTCTGAAGCTGGTTTGGGATGAAAACAGATCTCGATTTGAACGAGGTGTCAGTCGCATTCTGAGCAGGTTGTAACTTCTTTCCGACTTTCAGCTTCACCTTTTGGAAGTCCTGTTCCTTCAGTTTCCTTTTCCTCTTATTTTTCGCCATGCTGGATAAAAATGGCGAAGTGTAACTAAGAATAATCCCAGGTTGTTATTGCTTCTGCAAAATGTGCTCTTTACACGTGTTTGTGCGCCGGCAGAATGATGAGGCAGCAGCTCTGCGTTACCGAGGAAGCGCACAATCAGACCGTCAAATTTGAAGGTCTCCATTCAGTGATGACTTCATGTAACACACACTGAGGGACAAGAAGCGGAACAAAGATGGAGGTGTTCATGAGATTGTCATAGTCATGATCTTCTCAGAAAAATGCATCAGTTATCCGGCCAGTTAGCTTAAACTGAGGTATGGCAATATCTAGTTAATTCCGTTCTTTGTCGATCACGTTCTTAATGGGATTGACAAGTGGGTTCATCGACGAGATTTCAAGTCTAGTGTTGTCAGTGTTTGACATGTCTTGACTTTCCGTGGCTTGTGTCCCGCTTTGTTGGAGCGTTTTGTTATTGTACATGTAGAAATTTATACACATTTTAAATGGAGAAAACCCACATAGATTTGTTAATTCGTTTCAGTTCAATATGATGTCATATAACTAGGTTAGATTTTAGAATTGTAAGGCTGCAATAATCTCGTTTCCATCAAAAATTCATGCAAAACATACATGTAACTTAAGCTTAAGCCTTAAATCTTAACTTTGACCTTATCTTTGAAATCAGTTGCTGCGTTTATAACGTATCTTCTGTATTAAAGTTCTTAAGTTTAATTTCGATTTAATTTAATAAGCGGTAATGCTTTTTTACCGACAAGCTAGCTATATAGTGTAAAGTTAATCATTAACCTTTGAACACAGTTTGTTACTAAACGGCGTATAAAGCTTGTATACATCTATTGATACTGTAACTATAGTGTTTATGTGTATATGTTGGTATTTTTAAAGTATATTATCGTTATATGTGGGCAAGTCTGCAAAGTAAGACCTTAGAATTAAGTAACATCTCCTTTCCTCTGTGTGTTAAAATGGTAATCAAGTGAACAAGGAAACAGGAAATGTTGAGAGCAAACCACATGCAGTACTGTTTGTTTTCACACTATGCAGGATGGCAGCTTCAGCAAGTCCTACTTCGGTTACCTCTCCGCAGGAGGCAGGGCCGGCAAACATCATCAAGATGTTTACTACATACACCAACATTTTAACAGAGGCCTCCATGTGTAAGTACAGCAGAGAACTATAAGGGTTCATGGTGCTAGAAATTTAAGAAAGCACTGGCAATATAAGAAGTTGATCTATAAACTGCAGAGCACAGTACACTGTAATGTTAACACCACACAGTTAATACAGATAATTTATTTTATACGCCATATGAGCTGGACAAGTTGTTTGATTGAACGTTACACACACACACTTGTGTAAGCTGAAAAGTTCCCTAAGACTGAAAAATTACATGTAAGTCATGACCTGTGTTAGATCTTTGCATGATTTTTTTTTATGTATATTGCAATACACTTTTTCTAGAATTCCTGTAGAAGCTAAAAAGTATATCAATATTTTTCTTACTTGATAATTTCTAAAGCTGAAGAGAAAAAGTTGAAAGCTGCACAAGAAATCAGTGAAAACTTTGAGGTTGGTATTTTATTTTGGCCACAGTTTAACTTGTAGCTTTCTTCCTTGATGAAGATGCCATTTTGAAAAGATCTAATCCACGAATGTGAAAACTTTCAGTCAAAAACACCATGGCAACTTGTACCATACACATTATATGTAACTGTAGTATGCTCTAGTATATCATGTTTTTGATGCATATGGCAGGCATGGAAGTCAGCTACTGAATACAAATTCTTCAAGGAACTTTTAAAACACTTCTAGTTTGTCCCCTGTGTGCCTCATTCTTTAAATTATGCGCGAGAGTGGTGACGGTATGGTAGATGATGTTTTTGATGCATTTGGCCTGGATGTCAGCTATGACATAAAAATTCCCACATGAAATTTTTGAACTACTTCTAGCTTCTCCCTTGTGCACCTCAGTATGTAAATATGCACAGGAGCAGTGTCCCTGTGGAATGAGATATCTGTGAGGCAATCATGTTGAACCTCACATGACAGTATTCCCCTTGGCTATGCGTAGAGATGTAATATTTTTTTTTAGAGAAAAAAGGTATTGACTCAGCATCTTACCATAGATATCCAATTGATGTAGTAATAATTGTCAGTACTGTTTGTTTTGTAGAGTATAGTACAATCATCAAGTTATTCAGCATTTCTGGAACACTCAATACCAAGATTTGTTCAATATCTTAAAGATGGTAAGCAGTTGTTTGGTTAATAATAATCACAAGTGTTTTATAATTCTTGGTGCAAGAAAAGTGGTCTTAATAACTTGTTAGTATGAAATCCTTATTTTGATTCTACATTCTTTTATATCAAAAAAATGTAGGAGAACCACAGTTTGTTACTGAAGTTCCAGCACAGGTAAATATATTTGACTTTAGTGCAAGGAAATATAATCTCCAATAAAGTGTTTGATTTTTCACAAATTACAGAACCTAAACTCTGTAATTCCCAAGATCAACCAAGTGAACATTAATTCTCCTTACAATGTCAATAGATTATTGAGCAGAGAGCTGATGACAAGAAAGAAAATGATCAACTATTCTGTACTTTCATGGCACGTATGCAGGGTTCTCATTGATTTAGGAACTGAATGGCTAGTTTCATGAAGTAGACGGCTGATACCAATTTGAATGGCAAAGGGACAAACCTCTAGGTCTGGGAGCATGCTCCCCCCAGAATTTTGAAATTGGGAGGCTCTGAAATGATATTTAATGCATTCTCTTGGAGGTGTTTCCTAAAAATAATCAATTTTTGGAAAAGGTCATGAAACTCTGTGAATATTAATTTTTATTCTACAGTGCTAGTGTAATCAAAAAACGTACACCACACTCTGATCCCATGCCCCCTGTTAAGCTACAGCCTTGACTGTCCTAAGACAAAGATAATCAAAGTTCAGCCACATTCCAAAAAAAAAAACAATGTTTTCCAATTATTTCACAAAAAGTAGGCGGCTCAGAAATTGAAGTAGCATAGCTGGTTTTTTAGCTGGCAGCCGGCACTTAATGAGAACCTGCATGTGTATCATTTAGTCTATGTTGATTATATTCTGATTTCCTTTCTTTTGACAGCAACTCAGAAAACTCTTGCTTGAGATTCTGCATCGTATTCCAACCAATGAACATCTGAGGCCTCATTTCCAGGTGCATTTTACTGCTAAAATATTACATATTACATATAGGATACAAATGCAGTCGCAATTGCTACAGATGCAACTCATGGAAGTGTATCAGATACTTGTACTGGTTTGGACAAGATACTTGCTGAGTTTGTTTAGCGCTGTACACTTGTACTTTATGTACAATTCAAAATAGTTAATGTTTACAGAGGAATAAAAAAGTCAGACACATACATTGTATTAGTTCTGATTTAAGTATACCTGTAGACATGTATCTAACAGAGTTTTCAAATTTCTTTATTTTGTAGTCCATACTTTCTTTGATGTTTCATCTACTTGAGGTGAGTAAGTGTTTGTACTTCATACCAGTAGGTAACAAATATCTGTTCATTTGTTTTCCAAATTTACATGTAACTTCTTTCATTTTTAAAGAAATTACTAATAATAATTAACTAAGTTATTAAATTATCATTATGATATTTAACTTGCACAGATTGAAAATGAAGAGAATGTGTTAGTGTGTTTACGGATCATCATTGAGCTTCACAAGCAGTTTCGACCCCCTTTACAATCTGAGGTAAGTAGTAATTCCAAAGTAACAAATTATGATTTTTAAAATGAATTTCTCACTAATGCATGCATTTTCAATCCTGTAGGTATATGTGCTGTAGAGAGTTAATTAAATGATTAGAATTAAGAAAATTGTTATTAAACTGTGGATAAGAGCATTACTGCAGGGTGACACTGTGTAAAGGGTTGAATTTGATGAGATTTTCATGGTAGGACAGATGACAAACTTTTGTTAACTCACGTTAATGATGACAAATATGATGATGACAATGTTCACTTTGTAATTTGGAATAGAAGGGACATTGTTAACGACATACTGTTTGATTGAATAATTAAATGCCATTTTTGTTGTTTTACAAATATTTCAGATTCAGCACTTTTTGCAGTTTGTGAAGACAATTTATAAAGACCTACCAACAAATGTGGTATGATTCAGATACATGCAATGTACAGTTGAAATGTTCAGAGTAATCTTTAATAAGAAGTTTTGCAGCATCAATATAATGCTCAAAGTATTTTTGTTGCCGGTTTGCTTTACAATACATTATTAAAATCTTGAGTGAAGTTCAACCAGTTTCGTAGTACTTACAGCTTTTAAAGCTTCTTGCAAGACAACTGTCTCGTCTCAATTCAAGAGTCATGTCTCTGAAATTCTCTCAATGCAAGATTGCCGTCTTGAAACTTGTGAGAGGTTGGTACATGTAACTTACTTTTGAGTAGTAATTAATGCACATGTATCAACCACATTGACAGCAGTTACAGTATTACAGTAGTTTTGACTATTTAGGCCAACATCTTCCTTTACTAATAATGAGAAAAGATACTGACACTTTCATTTTTTTCTTCTCTTGTCTCAGAAACAATTCTTTGATGTAGTGCCAATATCTGCCACTGGGTTCTTACCACCTGAAAGCAATGCCACTACCACGCCAACGACCACCACCCCTGGAATAAGCAGTGGTGCTGCATCCACTACCTCCCCCCTCAACACAGGAGATGTGGGGGGTGGTAAGAGTGGTCAACAGGTTTGTATTGTGAAAGTCTTCTTAATATTACGATCAAAATAAATATAAAGTAGAAGAATGTAGAATTTCATTTGATGAACATTTCTTTTTTTTTCAGACAACAATTCCTAAGGCTGTGAACTCACTGAAAGTCTTGGCTGAGTTACCAATCATTGTTGTGCTTATGTATCAGGTAAAACAGTGTTTTTTGTTTCTAAAAAAATTGTACAATCATGCAACTTTATTCCAATCACTTAATATTATGTACCTAGTTTGCCAACCTTTGTTTTAGTTGTGTTTTGTATTGATGTAGTGCTTTGTTTTGTTTTTACAGTTATACAAACAGAATGTCCACAGTGTAGTAGCAGACTTTATTCCTTTGATCATGAACACCATTATTTTACAACCTTCTCTGGCAGCAAGGTAACAATTCATTGAAAATAGGCTTGTTTTAAGGTAGCTGGTCACACACTCCAGCCCTTTTGAGTTCTTTTGAGACCCTGAATATCCCTGTTGTTTGTCCTTTGGGCAATGTTCATTTTCCTACCGTGGATGCAAATTGTGGAATGATCTTTCCAATGACTTGAAAGTAGCAGGGGATGTGAACATTTTCAGGCACCGTCTACTGGATGTGCTTCTAAGTTGAAAAACTATGCATGCCTGGGAAAAATTTTAAAAAAATTAATTTTAATTTCTATATAGCTCTGGTACATTATTTAGCTTTTCTGTGTTTTGTATGTTTTTATATTATATTGTAGTTAATTTTGTGACTGAAAAGCTCAGATTGGGAGTTGCAATAATTGTACCTTATACTGTACATGTGATTTTATGGTACAATATTGGTATCAAAGTCACCATTGACATGATATAAGCTGTTAAACTCCCATAATTTTAGCATCACATGCTCGTGACTATAATTAAATTTCCTGATTTTTATTATTGAATTGTGACTGACATACATTGCATTGATACAACTAAATGTATCTAGACTGAGCTGATGCAATTGGATTTTACCTTTTAGAAAATCTCCAACTTTCAATAAAGAGGTGTATGTTGATTTTGTGGCTGCACAAATCAAAACACTGTCTTTCTTAGCATACATCATCAGGATCTACCAAGACATGGTCAACACATACTCACAGAACATGGTTGGTGGAATGTTGGGTCTGCTGCGGTACTGTCCACAAGAAGTTGCTCATCTCAGAAAAGAATTGCTGATTGCTGCAAGACACATTCTGGCCACAGATCTTAGAAACAGTGAGTAGATTTTCCCATTCACATATCATTTTGTCTTTTGGAGTTTAAAACTCTGATCCATCCCCAGTTCTGTCTTAGGAGTCACACACATGTGGATTGTTAGCAAGGATGTGAGAATTTCTTCTCCCACTTGCCAGGTGCATCTGTAGGGTGCAGAATCTTCAGGCTTGGCTGTTGGGCAGGCTGTAACAGTTTTATGATGTACCAGCCTGACCATCATTCTTAGTCGGCCACCAAAATTACATTTTGTATTTAAAGTTGCAAAAAAATAAATAAACAATGCAAAATTGCCCCAAGAAAGTTCACTTGCCCAACAGGCAAGTGACGTTTCTTGGACAAAATCCACTAGCTTGACTACATAATCCAGTGGCTCCAGACTATATCAGACATGACTCTCTGTGCAAGCTGATCTTCAACCATTTGGAACAACTGGGAACAAGTCAGCTGAAAACCAAAGAAGATACTTTCTGGGCTATTTTTATTCTTGACACTATGTTTAACTATGACGTAGACATTCAATTTGTTTCACAGGATTTGTTCCTCATATTGACCAGTTGTTTGATGAGGAAGTCCTGATCGGCAAGGGCTGGACTACAAAAGAGTCCTTGCGTCCCCTGGCTTACAGTACTCTGGCTGATCTGGTTCACCATGTACGCAGACACCTTCCTCTTCCACACCTGTCATTAGCAGTGCACATGTTCTCCAAGAACGTACATGATGACTCACTTCCAGTCAGCATACAAACAATGTCATGCAAGGTAAGTGCAGATTGCCCTTGGCTACCTTATTGTGTATCACAATTTGGCAATTGTGTGACAGTAATAAATTAGAGGTCCTGTGCATATTGAGTGATTGTGTGACAAAACATTTTTTCCTTGTCAACACAACAAAAAATTTTATGGAGAAAGAGGCCTGTATATTTCTTACTGTCTTGATAGTAAGTAGTTGCTTACAGTTGCTTCATTTTTTATCTTATTTTTTTTCCCTTTTAGCTTCTTTTAAACCTTGTTGAGTGCATCCGACAGAACAGTGAGGAGCAGGGAACTGTAAGTGTGCTGCATTTAATCCTTTCTTAGTGACGTCTGGTGGAGGCGCGGTGGTGTCATGGTTAGTGCACTTGTCTCCGGATCGAGCGGTCCGGGTTGAGCCCTGGCTGGGGACATTGCATTGTGTTCTTGAGCAAGACACTTTACTCTCACAGTGCCTCTCTCCACCCAGGTGTTAAATTGGGTACTGGCAAATTTAATGCTTGGGGTAACCCTGCGATGGACCAGCATCCCATCCAGGGAGGGGCGTAGAAATATTCTTAGTCACTTCATGCAACAGAAAGCAGAGATAAGCGCCAGCCTGATGGGCCTAGTGATATTTGACTAATAAATTGCTTTTCTCCTTGTCTTCCAAAGTGATGCTGTGTTTATTGTTGATCACTATTTCTTGTGATGTAACTTTTCAGGGACGTGAAATTCTCATGAGGATGCTTGAGGTGTTTGTGAGGAAATTCCAGTCAATAGCTAAACATCATGTTCCAGCTATCTTCAACAGATGGTACAGTGTGTTATTTAGCTTAAATAATAAACTAAATAATAAACTTAAATAATAAACTAATTAACATGAATGAACTAACGTTTAATGACTGCACACTTTGAGAAAGATGAATGACCACAAAGATAAGATGGATGTTTGTAATTTCTGTCTCTGAGTTTAACTGAAATAAAATTATGTGATGAAGCGACATTTCAATCTTGTTGCACTTGCATAGATGCACTTGGAAATTCCAAGCACGTCTATTTGGGCTTCTCAAGAACATGATCTGTTATAAGCAATCTCAGAAATGCTTTCCCTTGTTTTCAATCACCTACATGTGTATCCCATTCTGTGTCCATTTTGTTTCTTTTCTGTACATGTTCTGTGCCTCTTCTGTATTCATTCCACATCCAATTGTATATGTTCTGTTCCAGTTCTTGTACCCTTTTCATGTTGTGTTCTGCACATGTTTGTTTTTACTGTAGATTACCTTCAAGCTGTATTGTACATGCACTGTTACAAATGATTAAAATTTGATACAAAATTGGAGTACATGTATTTTGATCTTGATCTTGTCATTTACATTCCAAATCTCACAGCCCACAGATGAGTGAGGTTCAAGCACAGCAACAATCATCTCAACAATCCTCTTCTAGTTCATCCATGTCATCTGTGACGACCACGTCCACTACGGCTGCTGATCGCAGCTCGTTGTCTAGTGCCCCTTCAACATCCACTGCATCAAGTTCTACTTCCACTGGAGAGACGCAGTCTTCCGAGAAGCAGGACCAAGACACAACAAAGGTAAATAACCAGTTTCTGATTTTCTAACAGGGGAATATGTAAGTCAAACTGACAGAGCCCTCCCTGAGACCAGAAATGTGTCCACTCAGAAGAAGTTTCAGTTTATGAATGGTTAGTACCAGTAATGTTGTTCTTGTACAGTGTATGTGGGACTATGACCAAGTGTCTATAGTTATGGGGGGTGCCTGTCTTCAGGAGGCGTCCATTAGCAGAGGTTTGGCTGTATTAAAAAGGGTTATGAAAAATAAGTTTTTGCAACAATTAATGATAATGCAGAAGATGTGGATTTCATTTTGGATTTCCAGATTTAAGCAGAAGGGGATAGTTTGTTTAACCAGATAAAATTTGAACACAAAGTCACTAATTGTAACATGCCATGTGAGAGCATAGAACCACAATATTTGGCCTAGGCAAGAGAAAATGTTTATGTATACTGCTGTTTTCAAAAATATATAACTTGATATATAAATTAATAATGCACACTGTAGCTAGTCACCAAAAATAACTGAAGTGCTAAAACTACATTGTAGATGGGTGGTCTGGGTGACCACCATCAGGAAAATCAAAGTGCAGTTCTTTTTTTTTGAGAATGATGTACTAACAGTAACTATTTTTATCTGTTAAGCATGGTCAGATTCCTTTTCTCTTTTCCCTACTGCATGAAAGATTAAAATTAAAGCTTTTTAACTTCTCATTTATTATTCTTAGGTAACTTATAAATTATCATTTTTATTTTTCCTTAGAAATCATCATCTTCTTTACCAGGTATTTTTTATTTCTATGTTTGCTGTGAAAACAAACTTTGAATAGCTGGTGACTTTACATGTACAACCTCCTTATATGTGTTGTCATAAAAATTATATATTTTACATAATGAATCTTTTCTAACGGTCTAAGTGTCTGTTTGTATTGTTTAGTAGGTCCCAGCCCCACAACAACGTTCTCTGTACCTGATTGCCGCAGTATGGTAAAAACACTTGTGTGTGGTGTCAAGACCATCACATGGGGTGCTGGATCATGTAAAGTATCAGGAAGTAAGTTATTCACACTCTGTTGATTGCAAGTTAAATCAGATGCAAACAGGACCGTGTCAGAGATGGCTTTAGACTAGGATCACAACCATTCAAAGTGAAAATACGCTGAATTGTTTTTAGAAGGCTATAAACTTGCCAATGACAGTAACATGGCCATTTTTGAACTCTGACTTAGGATCTACTCTAACTGTATAGGGACAGAGGCTGTAACAGGCTGGTATTACATGTAAATATAGTCCAAAACATACAGAATACACTGGAGGTCATAAACACTGTATCATATCATGACCTTTTTGAAGATGGTACTTGTATCAGATTTGAGCAGCATTGCTATTAATAGCAGGGCACATTATACAGGTGTTGTGCTTTGTTGGATCACAGTAGTGATGGTTGTGTTTTTTGTTTTTCTCAGCTGCTGGGGATATCAATGCTCCTGCCTCTGCTCAAGCTAACAAGACATTCCTTCCATGGGAGACACATTTGTTTACAAGGCTCTTGAAATATGGTAAGCAATCAGTTATCTGAATTGTTCCTGACTGTTATCAGTGAAATCCTTAAAAGTTCTGATAATTTAGCCTTCACTTCAGTGGGTAAAATATAGGAGAACTTGTCAGAGGTTTCATTGAGTAAAGCGGGAGTGCAACTGGTTTTCAGAGGCAGGCAACTGAACTTTGTTATAAGAAGAACTTTCCTGTAGGTTTTTAAACCAGGCAGGAAATTCATCCTTACAGCCGGTCAACTTGCCTGGTACCTGGCCTCTTAATAAAATCCCTGTTGTGTCCTTTCTGGGATGTCTTTGGGTACAAAAATATTCATTGACAAATAAGTATTTATTGATAGAAGTAATAGGAAACATTAACTGCTGTTACATGTGTTTACATTCAGTCAGATTTATTGACTGCACTTTCTTGTTGACGTAAACTCTTAACTTCAGCCTTGCAGGCCCTGGACATCTATCAAGTGTCTGTCAGCCCTAACACTGGACAGTATTATCTCAGGCCTCCAAGGTATATTCATTCAAATAGCTGTGACTTTGAAGCTGCGTGACAGGAGATTGATTGCAAATATGCAAGTCTGTAGTTTCCCTCGGTCCATGGAAACTTACTCAGCATATGCCATTTTGTACCTGTTTGTTGTTATGCTGATTATTGATACCACTAAATGGGATTATAAATGTTAGCCATGACAAGTTGCTAACTATATGTAGGTTACTTAAAATGAGGGTAGCCAAACCCTTTAAACAAGTTAGGTCTTGCTTTTAATAAGGAATCAGGCTCTCTGTCTTTCATTGTTTCTTCCTGCTTTTGTTGCTGTTCCTATAAAGTAAGAATATTGTTAGCTTACTCAGGTGGCAGTTCTGTATTGATATTTCTTGTTGTATTGGTTTTTGCAGTTCTCAGCAAGTACGAATGAAAGAAGAAAAGGAAATCTTAGAGCACTTTGCTGGAGTTGTGAGTATTTTGATACTTGCATGACCCTGAGATATGAAATCAAAATGGTTAAAGGAGCTCAGTCACAGTTTGCACATTTTGAAAAGTTTAGCCTAAATTTTTCAAATTCATGGTTTGCAATCCGTGTCAATCTTCACCATCCTTGACCATCCTTGTTCTTTTATGGTTTATTATTATCTCTTTGATGGTTTTCCATCTTAATAAACTATTATTTTCAGGTTTCCTTCCATTTAAAGGAGATTTTGTACGTGGCCAAAAAAAAAAAGACAAAACACCGTGACTGAACTCCTGTAAAGGATCTGGCCATAGTTGTATCTTGGTTATGAAATTAATAGCTTTCCTGTGTTTTGAACATATTTAGTTTACAATGATGAACACGTCAACCTTCAAAGAGGTCTTTACAGCGAGTATAAAGGTATTTACCTTACTGTGACATTATTTTGTTCTATTCATTTGTTGGTTGCTTGTTAGTGCTCTATTTAAAGTATATGGATGAATCAATTTTTCATTATTGTTTCAGTATCTGGTGGAGAGGATTCACACAAACTATGCTCTACAGGTGAGGACAGCACACATACTGTTTCTAAGCAATGAAATAATGATGGAGTGTTTATTACTAAGAACACCCTGAAGATTACGTCTTCCTCATTGAACTTGCAGTGATATCTGTGATTGTTTTATTTCCCTTGTCAGATTATCCCAAACTCATTTCTGGCCAACCCAAACACATCAGCTACATTTGCTACAATCCTTGTCCGATTTCTACTGGACAGACTGGATGAGATGGGAAGTACGTTATTATTTTTTAGAGGCTAAACTAGTCAAGAAAGTGCTTTTAGTCTTTTTTTTTTTTTCAAATAATTTATGTGTCATCTTGGTTTCTCATGCCTAGGTGAAAAGGAGATGGATCTTTTCACCAATGTGGCGATAAAGATTAATGCTAAGTACTACACATTTCAGGCAATAGATTAAAATTAAAAGGAAAATAATGTTTTCATTTTGCTTTTTTCAGCCAACATGGAGCGTTCCAACCTATATTTAAAGTTGTTCAAGCTTGTGTTTGGTTCAGTTTCTCTCTTTGCCTCCGAAAATGAACAGATGTTGAAGGTGAGTTGAATTTAAAGTTCTGTAAATACTAACTAAAATGTGAACCAGGATGATAGGAAAAGAGAAGCAAAAGAGATTATTAAGCAAACTAGTACAGTATAAACTCTGGTTGCTGTCAGTAGTAGTCATAAGACTGTTAGATAGGGAATCAAAAACAGCACCAACTCATTAATTGCAATTATACTGTTTTTTAGTAAGAGACACTCCATAAATCATTGTACTTCTTTTCAGCCCCATTTGCATGAGATTGTGAATCGTTCCATGGAGCTTGCGTGCACCTCTAAGGAGCCATACAATTACTTCTTACTGCTGAGAGCACTTTTCAGATCCATAGGAGGAGGTAAACCCTGCAATCACTGTCAAATAAATCAGTTCAGAGAGTAGACATTGCTCACTGGTTAGATGCAATTCTCAGTTACAGTATCCTGAAATTTCAGTTGATTAAATTAATGTAGACCAACTGCTGAGCGTCAAAGCTTTTGTCAAACAATAGAGGTGGTGATACTTACAGTATATAATGCATGCACAGTTCACATCTTGTCTCTTGAAATCTTTTAATTACATGTAAACTATTGATTTTTTTTGTCTATTTTTTTGTCTTTATTCTCTTTTGTCAACATATATCAAAACGTTGTTTAAATTGTAAAAAAATAAACATGTGCATTGTTCATTTGCTATGCAGGAAGTCACGATTTGTTGTATCAAGAGTTTTTGCCCCTGTTACCAAATCTGCTCCAAGGTTAGTTATCAGTTTTCACCCTAACCATAATTATGGGAAATTTGAATCGCTGAGGCCAGGAATGTGTTGCACTAACCAGTAAGCGTTGAAATTACACATGTACGTGGATAGTGTCACTACTGTCTGTCTGAAACCCTGGAGTTTTGTTAATGGTGTAGTTTAATGTTTCCTTTAGGTCTCAACAATCTTCAAAGTGGAATCCATCGTCAATATATGAAAGACCTGTTTGTGGAGCTGTGCCTCACTGTACCTGTCAGACTGAGGTACATTATAATAGCTTCCTACCACGTGGAGTACTTATTACTACCTAGTACCTACTGAGTGAAAAGGCTGTGAGGAGATATCCTGTTGTAGGCATGCCCATGGCGTTAATTAGAGCCATAAAACCTCGTCGATAATACCTGACACTACATGTTTCGTAACCTTCAATTTGGTAGAGAATATTGGAGAATATTAAAAAAAAAACAAAAAAACAAAAAGGGTTGAAAGTGTTGTTTGACTGGCATGTGAGCAGCGGTTTGTTTTAACTTGTGTTGAGTGGGTGACAGATTTTTGTGGAGTAGACTGACCCTTCAAGTTTCTAATACCGTGTTTTCTTGCTGTGTCAGCTCTTTGTTGCCATATTTACCCATGTTGATGGATCCTCTGGTATCTGCTTTGAATGGATCCCAGACACTTGTCAGTCAGGTAAATATGAAGGACTTTAATACTAATTACCTTGTGTACGTTACAAACACAATTTCACAATGAGGGACTAAAAGTAGCAACTTGTAAGGGATGGGTGTGCTGGAATTTAATATTATTTTAATTGTGGAGTAGTTTAATCAATGAATCCACCAATTTTTCAGCTGAACTAGGATTGAAGGACTTATGTCACAATTTCTTGGATGAGTAATTTTTAGTGATGTCTAAAATTACATCCAAAGTGAAGGAAACTCACAATAGTCATTTTGTAAGGAAGAAAAGGATCAAAGAAGTAGTTTCAAGTTGTTGTTGTTGGTTTTCAAGATGCACCATCCATGACGTACCTCCTCGAATGTTTACTCTGATGCTGTGGTTAACTTTTTTACCTGATGCAAACATTATTGACAACCTTATGTTGTGATTGCTATGGAGTTTTGTCAATTACTTTACCTTTTCTGAGGTCTATCATTAGCACACATTTTTATCAGTGGCTAGCAATCAATGTGTGATGTGTTTATCATACCATCAGGGCTTAAGAACATTGGAGCTGTGTGTTGATAACCTTCAGCCAGATTTCTTATACGATCACATTCAGCCGGTCAGGGCAGAACTGTTTCAAGTATGTCAACAAACTTGTATATTGTGATTTTCTGTCTTGTTGTTTGAAAGATGCTATAATTTTTGTAGAAATCAGGTCTCAAGGTTCAGACATTGCGTGTAACTACACTGGCTGATTACATTGTATTTTCTATGTTTATGGCATTTCTAGGCACTTTGGAAAACTCTTCGCAATCCACATGATAGTATTGCCCATGTTGCATTCAGGGTCTTGGGCAAGTTTGGTGGTGGCAATAGGAGAATGCTAAAAGAACCACAGAAGGTTAGTTTGTGTGAGAGCTTGACTCATAAACCAGTTGTATTTATATTTTTGTTAACACACATTGGTTTGCAAACTTTTTGAGAGGGACTGGTGGTGTTTACAGAACACATATTTTTAATATTCCTACCTCTGGGGACTCTGATTGCTTAGAAATTAAAGTTATTGTAAGGTAATCAATTTTTGAATTCAGTGTTGTTCTATAGACAACCATCTTTTCAAATTTTCTGCCTTCTTTTTTTTTTGTTTTTGTTTTATAAAAAATGCCTTTCTTTCTTTCAGTTAAAATACAACAATGCAGAAACACAGGGACCATGTCTGTCAATATTTTACCCAGAAAACACCAATCCTGTTTCGCTTCCTGTGACAGCTGTAAGTAAATCAAACATTCATTCTTCATTAAGGAGATTTAACTGGGACTGATAAGCATGATTTAATGGTTATTCATATGCTGCTGTTGCCTGTTACAGGTGATTGAGAGAGCACTAACTGTGCTCAAGACACTCCCACCCAATATGGCAGTACTCCCTCAGCAGTCTCCAATGCAAATTGACCACACTGTGTTTTACAGAAAACAGGCTTGGCTGGTAGTACAGGTAACATGGGAATGGTGTTATGATGAAATATGTTGGATTTACATGTACCTTTGAAGAGAATGAGTTTTATGATATTTCAATCGTTTTTAATGCTTTAGTCACAGTTTGATTTTGTGAATGTCAATTTTCTTGTAGTCTTTTCTAATTGCCATGATGTCACTGGAAGACACTGAGCCAATATTTCAACAAGTTCTGACACACAAAAGGTATTTACTCATTAATTTTAGATTTATTTACTTGTTAATTATAGATTTAAAAAAAAAAAATTATAGATTTAAGCCTTCAAGATGAATTTTGACCCGTGCTTCTGTTGACCTCTTTTCTCAGCTTTAGAACAGGAAATCCTTTGATTGTAAACAAGACAGCTGTTCCACCATGTGCTGATGAGCCTTCTAAAAAAGTGTTTGAACAAGCCATCACTGGTGCATTGTGTAAGCATATCATTGGGTATAATGCATGAAATAAATAAGGTTTGCAACAACCCAAAAAAGATCAAGAGCAAGTAACATGACTTCTGTATCTATAACAGAGCAAATAATATTTACTACATGCAAACTAAATGTTGTGTAAATATGTGCTTGAAATTGTGTATGACAGGTTTAGCTCTTGTTTTAACAATGATGGAACCAAAAGTATTACTATAATTGGTAACTACCAGTTAAAGGTTAAGCTCTTCCTATTATTCATTTCTTCTCTCGGCTCTTGCCATTGCTGTGAAGCTGTGAAGATTATGGAAGAACAATCATTGGAAATCTAAAGTTAGAGTGAACTTTGCTTTACAGACTAAACTGAGCCAAATATTTGTCAGCTTTTACAATTAGAAAGATTAAAATAAAAACTATGCCCTGTCTTAGTTTTATGCTGCATGGCTTGCATTTTTTTCCACTATCCAGTGTCTGGTACTATTAAAGAGTTGAAGTCAGATGCAGTTCCGTTTGTTTCACAAATTGTGCGTCATTACACAATTGTGGGCGTCGCTCAGCAAGCAGGTCCTTGTCCAATCAAGCCACAAACAAGGTAAAAATGATAATAATTTGAAAGTGAAATGTTGTTTGAGGAGGAAAAAAAATATGCAAACTTTATTTATGTATAAAGAACTAAAACTACATTAAAACAGATGAAAGAGGCCATTATAGAGAGGTGGCTGTTATGGGGAGATAGGGGTGTAATATGACACCTGTTTTGGGGAGGGGGCGTGCAACATTTTTAAATTTAAAAATGCTGACTGTAGAGTAGAAATATCTAACACAATCAAAATATACATGTATTAATAAAACAGAAACCAAACAGAGACTAATGGCGTGTAGTACAGATCAAAGTTTCGTGATCTTTTGCAATATAACATTAGGTTTGGCCAACACCGTTCGTCAGTCATTGATTAACTAGCCATTGTGGACAGGTGGCCACTATAGAAAGGTCAGAATTATAATAGTGAATGTATGGACTGTCTGCAGGGACAAAAAAAATGGCCGTTGTGGGGAGGTGGCTGTTAGTGGAGGTTCGACTGTATATATTTATTTATAATTTCTTTTGGACCATCCAGGAATCGCAGAGGAATAGACATTCATGCCATGGTAGATGCCATAGCAGCAGTGATGGCTATGGAGGATAAAGAGTTTTACAAAGTTGGGGAACTAGCTGTTGCTGTAATGATTGAGACTGCAACTGCAATAACTGGGGATGCATACAAGGTAACTACATCATAGATTACTGAAAACAATCTTGGAAAACTTGGGTTTTTGGTTAATGAGGACTTGGGGTAACTTGGGCAATGTTTAAAAAAGTACTTTTGATTTTCAATTGGAAAAAAGTGATTACAGGTACATTCCATTAACACAATAAACAGGCATTCGGCTGTAAGTAAGTAAGTAAGTATTGATTCTCAGCCCTTACTTTGAAATGTTTTAAGACCACTGTGACAAGTTAATGCTTCTCTGTGGAAAATTGCAGTTCAAGTATGTGTATGGGGTGTGTAGCTGTTTTTAATTGTTTAATAATCGTTGTTGCTACCTTGTAGGCTGCCCGTTTGCCTTTGTTTGAATACTTGTCTGAAAAACTATGTGGATGTTGCTACGAGAGAGCTTGGTTTGCCAAGAATGGAGGGTAAGCTACAATCTGCCATGAATTCTCCTGAAATTGTCGTTAAATTCTCCGCATTTTGCTAGTTTTTTTTATAGACTAGGGCTATTTGTAAAATAAAGTTATTGCAGCGATGGTTTCCTGTCATATCAGTTCATCTTTTATTTAATATTTAATGTTTTTTTCAGGTGCACTGCCATCAACTTCTTGATGAAGAGGATGCCACTTCAGTGGGTTATTGAACATCAACTCAGTTTCATCAATGCACTGTGCTTTGTCATGATGGATCTTACAAATGAAGTGAGTTAAAAATACATGCTGAATGCACATGAGATCTTCTTTTACACTACAATGCCATTACAGTATTCTGTGTGATAATTATGAAGTACAGTTTTGTCCTGATTCATGTTGTTGAGAATGAGAATGATTCCCCAGTGTATGTTTGATTCCAACTCATTTTGATAAACAGTAAACAAACAAATAATATTTGTAGAGGAAACCACGTCAGCCTCAGCTGGATTTCAGGGGGGTCCTCTATCCTAGACGAATTGGAATTTGGAAATGTTTGTTTTCGTGGAGGGAGGAAAACCGGAGTACCTGGAGAAAAACCCTCGGAGCAAGGCGAGAACCAACAACAAGCTCAACCCACATACGGCAGCCATGTACAATTTAACCTGGGCTACATTGGTGTGAGCCAACTCTGCTACCCAGTTTAAGTTTGAAGTTTCCAGTTTGACAACATATCTGTATTGGTCAAAAGTTAAAGTGTCAAAATGAGACAGGAGAATTTTCTGATGTTACGTTAGCTTTCATGATTACATTGACCAGGGATATATGCAAGGCAAGAATTGTACACTGCATGATGTGAATGTGAATTCAGCAACCAGTGTTGCGGATCATTTACTTATTGTAGTGTCTTTCATTTCTGTAGGTGTCAGCTGGAACAGTGGACAGTGCAAAACAGACATTAGAGTCTCTTCTTAAGCAGTGTAATGAGCCGCAAGCTGATGAGGTACATAAACATCACGGCCATGACAGCTATAAAAATCTGCTGTCAGTGTTTAACATGTTTTCTACCTTGATTTCAGGAACCAAATATAGCGTCAGTAAGGGAAAAGGTGCTGCCGACCATCACGCAACATCTTGTCAGGGAAATTGTTTCACCGAACCAGACCATCAGACAACAGGTTGAAATATAGCTTATAACCATAGAATCACAACCTCAGTTAATACAGATTGTGGTGTTCCTTTTGAGTAGTTTTGGTTTTAGAGACCAAAATTTATAAAATGTCAACATATTGCGATGTAGTCTGGACATCTTTTTGTTGTGATCAGTTTACTTGGTTAGAAAGAAAATGTTGACCTAATAATTTGTGTGAATTGAAAGATGGCATTCATAACAACCTTGGTTGAATGCATGACTGAACCAGGACACTGTTCTAGAACATGAATAAGTTGTGATTAGTTAAGTCTGTTTATATGATCATATGGTTACCGTATGTCTGCAGCAGTCCTTATGAGATAGAACTTTTAATTCACAGGCCCAATGTTCTGTATCTGTACTTGCCAAGATTTACAACTCATCAGTTCACAGCATCATGCTTCCCCACAAAGCAGTAAGTTGAAGTACTATTCATTTTTGTAAGCAAAAAAATCCTTGTCAGTGTGAAGTTTTTTATGTATAAAATGTCCTCCATTGATTTGTTTAGAATAGTTGATAAAAATGGGGGCACCAAAGGGGGAGATTGACTTACATGAATGCATCTGGTATCTCTGAAAGGTTCCAGAGTTAATGCGTTTCTTTTATGACTATATGAAACTGAACTGGAGAGAGTAGAGGTTGATAACAAGGTACACGTATGAAACCCTCAAAGCAAGGCTCCAACCATCATCAACAAGTCCAGGACCTGGACCCTGGACACCATCTCCAACATAATCTGACATAAACTATGTAATCAGTGACCAAACATTTATTGTTGTTATTTTGCAAACTGGCTTATAATAATTATTCAACGTGATCTTTTGTAGATTCTGGAGGACATGATTCCACCCAAGGTATGTGCTACATAGTTAATAAGAATAAGAATTGATATTTTTAATTTATTTAATGATTAGTTAATTTTATTTACTGTATGGCTTGTTCTTGTAGCCGATATAATGTGCTCTCTGATTGGCTAAGTGTCGGGCATTATTCTCTTGTAATGCCCACGGGCTGATTACAGGTTTGCAAAAACAAAGCAAAAAGCCATATAATAAACAACTCATCAACCTCGCACGTTCAGTCCTAACGGGAAAATCTCAAACTTCAACTTTGGCTCACTCTTGTTTAAGACGTAGTTATTTAACGCTCTAGTTTTAACTAACTAACTTAAGGCATTCTTATTGAACTTGGTTGTAAAAGTTATTTTTCTCTTTAGAAACATCTTCTTCGTCACCAACCAGTGAATACACAGATTGCATTAATGGTATGAATTTAAGTAATTTTCTTATTGTCTAGTGGCTGAGAATTCAGTATTACAGACTGAAGTAGACGTGTTATTATTAATGTTGATCATTTTTAAACATATTTTGTGTATTGTTGTCACATTAATTTTTTTTGTTTGTTTTTAGGATGGTAACACTTTCTGTACAACTCTGAGTCCTCGTTTATTTACTATGGATCTGACAATAGTGGAACACAAAGTTTTCTTTCATGAGGTATGGCAATAATGTTAAGCTACTTTACTGAAGCTTTGCAGGAAATAGTTAACAAAATAATCAAATATCACTTGGGTTTACTGGAAAAAATCTCAGTAAAGACATCCTGTAAAAAATGTCGAACAGTTCTGTGACCAATTTCAAATGAAAAAATAAATATGAAGCGGTAAGAAAAGATTGAAAGGAGGGGAGAAACATTTGTGAAAATAGTTGCTTTATGTGCAATTACATGTTGAATTTGTTTGATTGCAGCTCCTGTCTCTGTGTGAAGCAGATGACTCACAGCTTCTTAAACTACCCTGCTACAAAACTGTGCAGTCTTTAACACCTCTCCGCAAAAGTGCTCTTAGTAAGTATCCATGCAATGGTTGGAAATATTAGACTGGCAATAGAATGATCTGATTGTTTGATTTTAGTTATTGGCCCTCTGAATTAACTTTTTTGTGTAATGAAATTGTGCATATTTATATGATATCAACCTTTTTTGTTAATGTTGCATGGTTTCATGATGAAGCCATCTTTTATTTACTGACAGTGCTATCCTATTTGTTTACATGAAATCTTATTTGGTTGTTGTTTTAAATTAATGTTGTTTCTTTTGTTTTGAAAGTGCCAAACCACTGTCAATACCCATTTTAACCAATCTAGTTTAAATATTGGTCAGTAGCATTTTGATTCCAGGAAATCATGGCCTAAATAATCAATTTATGACCAAACTGATGTATATTTGTTAATATTTCAATATTTTTTCCTAGATGCCCTGACTGCATGCCACTACATAGTTCAAGTGAAGGACAAGATCTTTACTGTTCTGTACAAGGTAAATAAAACTGTTCATAAAAACTTACACGTGCCTAACCTTTCTGTGACTTTTTATCTTGTAAAAAATAATATTATTTTTGCTGTTAATTTTTCTTTACAGGCATTGAATTCTCCTACTACAGAGATACAGGAGGCTGCCAAAGAATGTATGAAAAAGGTACCCAGCTAACATTCCTGGTTGTGTCAAATGTTATCCATTAATCTTTGAGTGTATGTTTGATTTTTTTGCTGACCATTCTATCAGTTTAAACATCAGCCAGTCAGTCAGTCAGTCAGTCAGTCAGTCAGTCAGTCAGTCAGTCAGTCAGTCAGTCAGTCATTCGGTTAGTCAGTCAGTTAGTCAGTCAGTTAGTAAGCCAGCCTGTCAGTGCATAAGTCCGTCAGAGCATCGGTGAGCCAGTCTGTTTGTCTGTCCGTCTTTAATTCAGTCAGTCAGTCGGTCAACAGTCTGTTATATCAACAGCCAAACTGGCTAGTCAATCACACCAGTAATCATACACATCCCAACTAACCAATCAACCAACCAACTGGCCAACTCACCCAACATTTCAATATTTAGTTAGCCTCTTAACCCTTTGTGTATGTTATAAAATGAGTAACAACTTCAATCTTTAACTCTTGTTTCCCTGATCAGTTCATGGCAGGAACTCAAGTTGATATGGAACAAGTTCACATGAGTATCAGACCATTGTTACTCAAGTTAGGAGACTACAGAAGTCTCAACTTGCAGCTTATCCAGGTCAGTCTTGACAATACAACACTGTATTTATTCTCCAAATAAGTTTATTTCCATACATGTGTATAAAATATTTTTTACTGATTCATTTCTTTTGCAGAGGTTGTCTCATCTAATGGAACTCTTCCCTGGCAGTTTTAATGAAAAGCTCTGTGAACAGCTCCTGGTAAGTTGTCATTGACACAGGAATGTACAGGAATATGGTTTACTATATAGAAGGAATATTTTAACAGGGGAGGTAAGAGACAAATATGGTTCCAAGGAGACGAGAGGGGGAGAAGGGAGAACAACAAAAAAAAACAGCAAACAGATAAATATGAGAAATAATCGAAGATATAATTCCTATTTGCAAAACGAACAGACTAAAGAATAGCTTTTTCTACAGCAATTGTATATAAACGATTTGTTTTGGTGTTTTTTATGAATCACATTTTAACATAGTTTTATTGTATAACTTCATTTGTAAAGTTTATCTAACTCTTCTCTAGATCAATAGCTGTGATTTTAAAGCTTCACTAAACTATCTATCTACATGTATCTATCTAGTGCAGCAGTCATATCATTCCTATTTTCCTTACTGGAAGCTCGTTGTTGTTTAGATCATGCATTCAGGGAAGAGTTTGAATTATAGTTCATGTCTTTATGTTCGTGTTAGGCTCACTTGAAGAAGTGGATGGATGTTGTCACAGCTGGCACCACTCAGACACAGCAGGCTGCGGGCAAAACCAACCACACCCCTGAGGATGTAAGTGACTTAAGATTAAACATTATAAAGAAAGCTTCTGGGAAAGAGGTTGATAAAGTACCAGTTGGCTGGTATGCAAGAATCGAGCGGCATTTTGTAACTTGTGTTAGCTCACTGAAACTTGCCATGCAGATGCTGTCTTTATCAGGGGCTACTTTCAATGATTCAAAGAGCCCTCGTGTCTTGTTTAACAATGTTTTCTGTACTTTACCAGTTTGCTCAGGAGCTAAAAATCTGCGCATCCATCATCAACATGTTTAACTTGATTCCTGCGGCCTCTTCAAAACTGATTGAGCCTCTTGTGACTTTGGTGCTCAAGGCAGAAAAAGCTCTTCTGATGGAGGTGAGTAGTGAAAGATAAAACACGTGTATTATTCAAACACTGTCATTTAAACTCCTGGAGTAAAGGCAGACACTATGGTTAAAAGGAGTGACCAAGGAAAGTTGGATAACTGTAACCTTGAGTGTGACAGCAAAATGGAATTAGAGTTGGCAAGGTTTTGCTTAATTTAAGAGGGAGACTCTAACAATTGGTTTCGATTGGAAAGGTTTAGTTTCCAGTGCCACTTTTTCCAGCCCAACCTCCTTGTCGTACTATCGAGAGTTTTTACAATCGCCTCATTTGTCATCTAATAATTCACGTGGCTCTCAAAAGACTAGCGATAGGGTTGGTCATGAAACGAATATGAAAAATGACATCTGCGTGGTTGAAATTATACATGTAGTTACAGAATCCACAAAACAAGTACAGGGAACAAAACGTTCCTCTATGGCATAATAATTAATCTCCCGTGATGGGAAGCGAAAATGCAAAACCGTAGTAACAGCAGTCAATTTGTTTCAGATTGGAAGTCCCTTAAGAGCGCCACTGTTGAAGTTCCTGATTTGTTATCCCACTCAGACAGTGGATTATTTCCTACTGCAACTCGCAGGATCTCAAATGAACCGTCTGCTTATGGTGAGGGAAACACTTGTTTTATTTTTAATTGATCTAATATTTTTAATTCACATGTGTCTTCGGGTTTCTACATCAAAAATTTGGGAATCAGTTCCTTTTAGCCTAAAAAACCTACGATATAATTCATAAGAATCAGTATAAGCAGTACCTCTTAAATACTTAAAATATATTGAATCATTACATAGCTACAAGTGACTATTATTGAATTAATAATAGTCACTTGTAGCTATGTAATGTATGTATATCTTTCTGTAATGTATTTTTAGCAGTGTATGTTTTTTGTATTGTACTTTTGTTCTACCACGTTTAGCTTAACATTGTGGTAACCAGCGCGAAAGCTCATGGCTACTCTTGTTACCATGCACATGTCTTTATATTCTTTTCCATAACCATTTGTAGCAAATATTTCTCTTTTTATATTTATAATACTAACTAACTTAAAGACTGTAAATAGTACACAATAAAGAAGTTGAGTTGAGTCAGTGGATCTGATACTGACCGTTTGAGTGCTGTGTGTGTGTGTGTGTGTGTGTGTGTGTGTGTGTGTGTGTGTGTGTGTGTGTGTGTGTGTGCTGTGTAGGTGTTTTGTGTTTTATGTCCTAAGCTACACTGCATGTAAACTTAGTCAACCGACCTTTATTTCAGTTTATCTATTTATGTAATACCTTAATTGGCTGCCTGGCTCCACTACCCCCTATGGTTATTTCGGCCAGCCAATACTCTGATTTAATATTTCGTTTTGTCTTTCTATAGAATGCAACTAATACTACAAATAAAGGTTGTTGTATAGTTTCAACGGAAAACGTTCTAGTTATATATTTTTTTTCTTTTTCAGTATATTCTTAGTCAGGACAACTCCAAACCTTTGAGACAAACTTTAGAGGCGCATTCCTTGAAACTAGTGAACAGCACATTCAGCATTCCACAGGTAAAGCTTGGTTTTTGCTTGTCCAGGGAGGCGTTTTAGGTTTAAGAAATTAAAACTTAAAGTTAAAGGAGCTGGGCCACGGTTTGCGCAACACGAAAAGTTTAGCCTAGATTTTTCGAGTTTGTCGTTTGTAATCCGTGTCAATCTTCTCCATCCTTAGCCATCCGTGCTCTGTTATGGTTTATAATTATCCCTTTGGTGTTTTTCTATCTTAGTGGACTATTATTTTCAGGTTTCCTTTAATTTAAAGGTAATTTTGCACGCTCCCAAAATAACTCAAAATACCGTGACTGAGCTCCTTTAACCCGTCAGTGAGTAAGACAGCTTAGAATGCTTGACTATAATCTCGTAAGGTGTCTTGATTTTGCCATATTTTACTGTAGAAAATAAACAGACAGTTTTTTGTAAGAATACTTCTGAGAAATGATTGAAGTTATTTTCCGTAAGAAAGCTTCAGCAGCCATTTTCGAATATCGCCTTCAGTGGCTTCTCAATGTGTTTTACTCCGTTTTCTTTGTTATTTAGCCGCCTGAGGACCAAGTTTCAGCTGTTCAGAAAAAGATGGAGTTACAAAACCAAGGAATTCAGATCATCAGGTTATCTTGCTCTCATGTTTTGATGTACTTCATTGCTCCTTGATCTTACTTTGCTCTTGAAACCAGGTGGCCTCATGGTTTGTGCGCTCGTCTTCAGAGTCGAGTGTTACGTTGTGTTCTTGTGCAAGACACTTTATTCTCACAGTGCCTCTCTCCACCCAGGTGTATAAATAAGTAGCGGCGAATTTACTGCTGGGGGTAACCCTGCGATGGACTAGCATCTCATCCAGAGGGGAGTAGAAATATTCCTAGTCGTTCTATGCTACAGAAACCGGAGTAAGTTCTGACCTGATGGGCCACTTGGCCCGTATGCAGACTTTACCCACCGAACTCTACATGATTTGGTAAACTATTCCATTCATAAATAATTCGTCTAAAATAGCGGTACTTAGAAACAATGCTCATAGCATTAGCTACATAGTAAGGTGTGTGAATTCTAATCTTTGTGCATGCTCTCTCGTCAGGTTGTTGGTGAAGTTTAATGATTCCTGGCTTCCAGAGCATCCTGTTTTGGTAAGTGCTACCTACAAAAATTTGTGGATTAGCTTTGCGTCAATTCTGTTTTTTTTTTTTTTCATCATACAGACGCTAGCACGAAAGGGCCATTATCACTTGTGACGATATCTAATTAAAACTGTAACAAGCTCGTCAATTCAAAATGTCGACTTAATCGTCTCACATAAAAAAGCAAAAAGTGATTTCGACATTGCAACAAACATTTGACAATTTTGCTACAAATCTGAAGAAAATTCACAAACCCTTGTATACTGGTTGATAATTTGTTCCTATAATTATTATAATTCATTTCCATCCTTGCGTTCATTAGCCATCTTCATTTCGGATTGACAGAATCTACAGAATCCAACCATTGTCTGCTCCCCCATCAGGATAATATCATAAATCTCAGGGAGGGCTCGAAAAAAAACTTCATTTCCAGCTAGCCCTTTGGACAAGTAGCTCTGGAGTTTTTGCGGCCCTGGGCAAGTACGAGTGTGCTTTTTTCCGATTTCGTTGGCCGACAACTTGGATGAGCCTTTGCCCATTGGGCAAGTGAGAATGAAAAGTTACTCGCCCTTCGGGAAAAGATACTTGTCCCGTAAGAACGGACGCCATTTTTGCCGGTCCTGTATTCTGTTTTAAGCTTTTCAAATCATGCTACGAATAGATGACTAACCCGGAAATCTACTTTACTTTAGTTAGTAATTTTTTAAATATTTTGTTTTTACTTTTTACGCTAGATTGGCCATCTTCGACGAATCTGGGTGTCAAGCAGTTTTCAGGATCGACTCAAGAAGGTACAACCGTGTTCTGATCTGAGATACTTTGCACTATTTGTAATCTATTCTGTGAACTGGTTTTTTAAATTTTATTTTTGGCATTTTAGGATGGAACGCCAATTCATCGCTGGAGGGAACCCAAACTCCTTGCCAAATGTTTGCTGAACTATATCAAGTAAGTTGGTCATGGCATCATAATGCGCCTTATCAGGTGTTAGCGTGGAACATGAGTGTAGTGTTAAACAGGGTTACACCAACTCTTGAAACTGAAAGTACTACAATGCTTGTTGTCTTCAATTTTAATTCCGAGGATCTGTGTATTTAAGTCTTTCTTGCAAAGTGCCTCACCTGTGAAGTCCATGAATTTTGCAGCATGTTTCACAAGTGACCTTGCTTACTGCGAATCTTCCATAGCTTGTTGTTAGAAGTATCTTACTGGAAGGTGGAAGGCCATGGGTTTCGCTGCCGTCTGGTGTTTTTTATTAATTTAACATTAATTCCGTGTGCTGAGGATTTAGATTTTGAAGTTGGTACTGTAACTGACCTCTGCCCTTGACTGCAGGCACCGCCCATCTGAAGTGGAATTACTGTTCCAGTTACTCCGTGTGTTCACCATCAGGCACGTACCTGATTTCCATTTTTTGAGGAAATTTTTGGAAGAAACAGTAGCGAAGGTAGGCATGTTTTTTTTTCCTGTAACGTAAGGCACATAGATAGCAAATCAATGGAGTCTCTTCATTTACGTTTTACCTTACAGGATAAGTGAGCTCAAAACATACCACACTTTGCTACAATGATTTATAAATTAGCAGGAATATTGGTAACATTATCGCTGGTGTTAATCGTCTTTCCCAGGGTTACTCAGTTGAGCAAAAGAGAGCTGTCTTCTTCAAATTCGTGGAGCTGTTTCATGATCAGAATTTTCCACAAGAACTTAAAGCCAAGGTATCTATCAACCTATCATTATTTACTGAATCTTTCCATGTTCTTGCTCGCTGATTAGTAGCGATGAAGAACGTGTGTAGAGCAGCCATTTTCCACACTCTGTAAACTGTGTACTAACATTACTACGTGTTTTCCTTTCGCTCAGGAGGTCTTTCATAAGATTGGTCTGGCCAAATCTTCTCCAAAGTTTTAGGGTCCCTTAAGGATCTTAAGTTTTATGGTTCATAGTCTCAGTTTACGATCTGAAACTAATAATGAGATCACCAGCGTGTGCAATTGTTCGCTCTTTGTAAAGATCTAACCATTCATAGATGTCATGAAGAACCTTACCCAACACAGTAGTCTGAAAGGAAGTGCATTGAAAACACCCTGTGAGTGATATACTAGTAAGTGTTTTCTTGTATGTTTTTGCTTTCTTCAGGCCTTGCAGTATGTACTAATCCCCATGTTTCAAGTGTCGTTTGAACGTGGAGAGGGTGATGCCCTGATAGGCGGACCCCCCAGCCCAGAACAGGACAGTAACGAAAATGTCATCAGTGTGTTCGTGTGCAAGGTCGTGGATCCAGATAATCCGTTTGGGACATCCGTAAGTCAAAGACTGTAGCTATTTCTCGTAGACTAATGGTAGCCATGCCAGGCAGACCGCCACAACCTGAACTTTATTGTAAACTCAACAAAACTATACATATACATCATGCATGAATAGGGAAATAACACCATAAGCGAGGTTTTTAGATGAGACGAACAAAACATACAGTGCTTACTAGAAATGTTTTGGGTGGGCGAGTGGGAAAAGGTTAGTAGTGGCGGACGCAACAAAAATAACTGCCCGCCAAAGGTCACACGACCCATTCCCAGGCTCCTTCCCTCCAGCGCCTTTTCAAGTTTTTCGTTTCACTCAGTGTAAAATAACATTTGTGACTTTCAAAAGTAAGAGCGTGTCTTTTTAGGATGTTTTGCACTTCATTCGCTTACAAATTTAAAATTGCTTTCTTCTCATGCGGCCAGTGAGGTGCAACACCCAAATCAATCTTACTTACACTTGTATCGCTCTTTCCGTGCATACCACAATTATCTGAGAAGCATGTGTGTGGCGGTGTAATGTCTGAGGTTATGAGTGCCTTATTGGCGTATTATATGAACCGAGGCAAGTTTAATCGTTTTGCTATTTCAGGATGCCGTGCGAATTCTGTTGCTGCAGTTTTCAGCTTTGCTTGTAGAGCATGCCTCACAGCATATCCATGATGCTGCAAATAAGTAAGTTGAATCTAAATCATAGTGTTAACTCTTATTGTGTAGCTATACTCCGTAGAGTACAAATAAAACATTGCCGTAACCTTGCTTCTGAGAAGAAAGCATTGCCTTTAAAGGGGGAGAAAATTACCATCTACTTCCCTCTGATTCTTATTAAAACGATGGCAAAATCAGTCGCCTATTCCAACTATAGGAAGCTCAAGCAAACCACGACGGCAACGGCAACGAGAACGTCACCGAACAAAAGGTTTAATGAGCAAAACAATAGCTGTGCACGTTCGTTATAAATGAAATCTTTGTGCATTTCGTTGCCGTCCTTTCTGCAAAACAAGAACATGAAATGATCAAGTTCTGCGTATTTTGGAGCGGCTAATTTTTCGCATTTTTATTTGGAATTGAACGCTGGCGTTACATATTTAGTTTGAGCTCGTTCTGAGACCGATAGGCACACTAAACAGATCTAAACAATTAAGAAATTCGAAGGTGAAATATAAGCGTTGTCCTCGGGGTCGCCGTCGTCATTGCTCAAGCTTCCTAATAAAGCGGGCTACTTCAGAACTTTATGACAACTCTGGCCTTTTTGTAAGCATTGTTTATCATCATTTCTTTGTCATGAGGTAACTGTTTTCTTCTTTCTGTAAAGGCGCCAAGGAATTAAATTGCGTCGTCTGATGACATTTGCCTGGCCTTGTTTACTGTCCAAACAATGCGTGGTAAGGTTCTTGTTTTTCTGTGTTGCTTTCCTAAAGATATCGTTAATCCAAAAGAAGAGGAACTCAATTTGACTCACTGAGAAATACATAGAATCCTCGAACTATCATTTAGAATTCGAATTCTCGATTCTCGTGTAATTGGAAACACCACTAACCAGTCCTTGACATTTTCTGGTTTTTCTACAACGATTTATGTCAGGACAATGGGACATAGACATGGAGATGGCAATTTTTCCTGGACAATTTTGTCTAAGGGAGAAGGGCGTAATTAGGTTAACCCTATGTGAAGCAGCAACCAAGGCCAGACCACAACACCGGGAACAACATGCCCTAACTCTTTGCGATGAGTGCGTGGGTTCTTTAACGTCCCCTGCTGACACTGAAGATGCAGGAGACGGGGCCTATGGTTTATCTTCCTTATCCGAGAAGACTTGAACGTCTAACCATTTGCAGATGTAATTACAAAGGCAGCAAATTCTCCTCAGTCATTTTAAGACCTTGAGTGTTGGTCCGGTCTGAGGCTCGAACCTTCGACCTCCTGCACAGCAGTCTGGCGCTCAACCAGCTGAGCTAACCAGGGGTCGGACAATCTGATTTTGCTGTTTCTCCTTTTAGGACCCATCCACCAAGTACCACGGACATTTGTTACTTGCCCACATCATTGCAAAGTTTGCTATTCACAAGAGAATTGTGCTGCAGGTAAGACGGCTCTTTAGAAAACTGAGGAGAGAAGAAAACTTGTTTGTATGTAATTCATACAGCAAAGATACTTATTTGTTTTGACGAGACTACAAGCAGTTCTTTCACTTTGATGTGAATGTAACAAGACGTTGCCGTGGTTACGGCGTACTTATTTCAAATGTGATATCCTGCACTATTAGGTATTCCACAGCTTGCTGAAGGCTCATGCAGTCGAGGCTCGTGGTGTCGTCAAACAGGCTCTTGATATTTTAACACCAGCTATGCCAGCAAGAATGGAAGACGGAAATGTAAGTTATAACTTCTTTATCTTTTTCTATTCATTTTAACGACTCATTAACCAAAATCAAGGTCTTTACGGGAAAATCTCAGACCTCGACCGTGTTATATCGGCTACAAGAACAAGTCATATAATAACGTTTGTTATCGTTTAGCCTGAAGTGTCAGTTGTTGAATCTCTTCCAGGCGAAGTTAACTCACTGGACAAAGAAGATCATTGTGGAAGAAGGACACACGGTGGCACAACTGGTTCACATGCTGTATGTTACGATATTCGTACTTAGAAAAACAAAGTTGTTTCAGCACACATAATTAACAGCTAATAATAATAATAATCTTTATTGAGGAAACTTTTTCACGTACATGTGGTTTTCGAAAAGGACCTCAAAGATTAATACTAATTAATAGAACTAAAAATATGAAATTTATAAAACACTTAAGTTAAAAAATTAAAAACCTGTCTCTTCAAATATTTAAGCTGGAAGGAAAATCGTAGTTTTCCATCACATTCCTACTCTTGTATCAACTATAGCTGAGAATTTAAGTGAGCCTGTAGTGTTCTGCTGAGTTGCTTAGCAACAGGACTTATGCTTTATGGCGTTATGATGACGTGACACCTACCTATGTTTGGAATACTTCGAAGTACTCTCGCTGTTTTTTATTGGATGATAGGACTCGGAAATTTTAGAATAATGCTATGAAACTTTGCCAAAAACAAATTATGACAATTGTTCATTCAACTATTATAGTGTACTTGTACATAGTTGTACAGTGTAAGGGTGTAAGGTTCAATGTTGGAAGGTGACTGAAGGTGTTTGTTGTCTTACAGGACGTTACTGGTTCGACATTATCGAGTATACTATCCAGTAAGAATTCACCTGATACAGCACATGGTTAGTGCTATGCAAAGGCTTGGATTCACTGCCAATGTAAGTGTCCAATTTCTAGTTTTATTTCAATGGCCCTATCAACAGTACGCCGGAGAAATTTGGAAACGTGGCTTTATTTCTACTGTTAGGCCTACCGTCCACACTGATCCGTCACGAAAACTGAGCTTTTCGAAAGCGCTCTTCAAACCGGAGGAATGTAAAAACGCCGGCTTGGTGTTTTCGTGTGGGCGGAAAACACTTCGAAAACGGAGCTTTTCGAAAACGATGACGTCACGGTAATGATGTGATTTCCCTGACGGAGTTTTCCTCAAACACAAATCCAAAATGACCGGTGATTGTTGCGTTTTTAAATTTCTCCGGCGTAGTGTGGACGGAAAATATTTGGTGGGTTTTCAGAGTTAAAACACCGTTTTCAGATTTTTCCGGTGTAGTGTGGACGTAGCATATGTTATCTTGCAAAATATGAGGCAATAATCTAATAAAACTGCACTGTAACCTTGGGATTTGGTGGGGAATCTCTGCTGCTAAAATTCACTTCCAATTGTTTTAATTTAGGCTTCCATTGAACACCGCAAACTTGCTGTAGACCTGGCTGAAGTGATTTTAAAATGGGAACTGCAACGAATCAAGGACGATCAAGAACAAACGACAAGTTCAGAGGTAAGGTATCTTGTGTAGAATGAGGTTCCGTCTGGACTAGCATGTCTGTGTTTAGCACAGAGGCTGTGAAGAGTTTCATTTGTAAGATGTCACAGCAACAGCATTAACGTAAATAAGAACAGTAAGCATGTACCACCAAAGATTGGTAATCTAGAATACACAGTTTATAAAGTTGCGCGTTAATCTTAGATTTGTCAATGTTTTCTTTTCAGCAGACAGAACCAGCCACTCCTGTAACTGCTTCACAAGTAAGTGCCATTGGCTTTGTGAGCCCTCGCGAAGTCGTTTAACTTGTTAATTGCGATTGCCTATTACATTGCTGCTGCAAATTGTTCAAACATACTAAAGGCATTTGAAGTATCGTACTTGAGAACTTAAGAAAGATATATTGTAACAAGTGTCCCGGACATCATAACACATCGTTCTTTTCCATATGGTAAGTTGATGTCTTTTTAGAAGGTTTTTCCACATACAATTCAGGAGTTATCCATTGGGTTCTTTGATTTCTCAAGTGATGTGTTCTCATCTTCAGGTGGGAAGTGTTAAGCGGCCATCTGAAGACTCTGCCACGCCAGAAACAAAGAGGACAAGATCAATGTCCCAGGTTAGTGGATGTGCCTGAAACTCTACTTTTATATCTACTTGAATTTTTTTTTTTAATGCGTACCCTCTCACAGGAACGTGAAGTAAATAGAGAAGTCGAGAATTTATTTATTAAAGCTCGCCCGTTACTACACTGTGTAGGTATGGTCTTGCATGCAGCTGCGATTGTATCTGTAATCATGTCGGTAGGAAATGAATAATTCAATGGCTCATAGTTTAATCAGGGTTGCCACAGGTCAGGAAGTGGTAAGGGAAAAAAATTCTTCAAGGTCAGGGAAAAGTCAGACAATTTTATTTTGAGTTTAGAAAAATTGACCTTTTCAAGAAAGTTAGGAAAAATTGAATCATTTAACACGGCTGATTGAATACCATTGAAGGCTGGAAGAAACATTTGGGGTCACCGTGATCTCAACGATATTTTTCCTTAATGAAGAAGGAAAATTTGTTGAAAACTCGTCAGTCTAAGTCTTAATGAACGAGTAGAAAGGACAGTTGTAAGATCGCTACTAGATCTGACATTTTGTATTGGTCAGGGAAATGCTATTTTTATCAGGGAAAATCAGGGAATTTCGAAATGTCATGTCTGTTTCAACCATTTTAATGTGTTTACGTCGTTTGTATTCAGAGCACAGCGTCTCGGGTAGCAGTTCAGGAAAGTCAGATCAAGTCACCGCTGGAGAAGCACCATGCTGATGCTGTGGTCAACTTCCTCCTTAGAATTGCTTGTCAGGTAAAACTTAGCAAGCTTGATCTTACAGTACAAAACAATGAAATTATACGATAAACGGTAAAAAACTGTCAGGACGTGAAACTGTCTGCTAAATGCAGTGTGTTACATTGTAGGTGAATGAACCATCCACCACCATGGGATCCCCTGGTGAAACTCTGTCACGGCGCTGCGTTGCGTTACTGAAGACCGCGCTGAGACCAGATGTGTGGCCAGGTGGGTGATTAATGAGTACTGACAGGGTGGGGGTTGGGCTACCCTGGAATAAGCTGGAGTATATTGATTATGAGTAAAATTGAAGGATTGTTGATAACATTTGTCTTTTTTTAGGAACTGATTTGCGAGTGGGATGGCTGGACAAGATTCTGGTTACAGTGGTAAGTGAATAATTTGCCTGTTTCTGATGAAGCCAAACATTTGGTCGTGAAGTTTGGTTGAAACCTTCAAACTTATGCACTCATTTTCCTCTTATCTCCTTAATATCCCCTGCAAGTTAAAAGGGCAACTCTCCACCTGTGCAGTGAAATTAAATAATATAAACGAATTGTCACGTTATGCCTTTTAGGATCAAACACCAGCTGCCAACTATGCCAATGTCTGCACAGCTATTGAGATCTTAACTTATCTGTTGTCAGTTCTGGTAAGTGAAAATACTGTATGGTGTCCTAAAAGAAACTGATTCTTTCATAACAGTAATTTTGGTCCTAGTTAATAGACTTTCACTTCAAGTTTTTAACTGTTGGTGAACAGAGGCTGTTAAGGGGTAGCCATAATCAACTGGAATCCACAGTTGATTCTTAGAGTTCCAATCGGCATTATTTCAGGATCGTGTTGCTTAGCAACCTTATGTAAACATCACGGGCTCAGCCGAGCTCTCTGACCAATAAGTGCTTAGTGCCACGATCGTTCAGAACGTTTCTCTGATATGACATTTCTCTTTCAGCCACAGCAAACCATCCTGACACTGTTTAAACCTCTTCAGAGAGGCATAGCTACGTGTATGACATGCCAAAACACCAAGGTACTACTGTAATGTTGAACTACAAAGTACAGTATTTATTGCCAATCGTAACTCTGTTTAAACCTCTTCAGAGAGGCATAGCCGCATGTATGACATGCCAAAACACCAAGGTTCTGCAGTGATAAACTACAAAGTACAGTGCGCATTGCAAATATAATGAATAAAATAAAAATGAATTGTAATATTTAGAGAAGAAATTACATCAGCTCTCGCTAGTTTTCATGCGGGCCCTCTCTCCTGGCCGAATTGGGATTTGGAGATATTGGTTTTTGTGGAGGGAGGAAAACCGGAGAAAAACCCTCGTAGCAAGGCGAGAACCAGGTATATGTAAATACATGTAAACAAACAGTTTTGAAAAATGTAAATTGAGAACTGCTTTTGTAACCCTGTAGTAAAACTGATTTCTTTCTTAGTCATTACACCTCAGCAGTCAACTGTTACGTGTTTTAACCAAGTTCAAAAGGTTTTGATATGAATGTCATATTGGTGTTGAACACATTCACCACACGACAGAGGTCACACAATGTTTACAATTTCTCTCAATTTGTTGACTTTATCAACTGCAGGTCATCCGTGCTATCCACACACTCCTGGCCAGACTGATGACTCTGTTTCCACTGGAATCAGGTATTATCAATTTATTCTTGAACTCGTATTATAGAGTTTCTAGTTCTTGCGCGGAAAACTTCGGGTGTCAAATGAACTGAGTTGATGGAAACTTCGATCTGATAGTTAGGGCAATCGCGTCGATTGGTGTTTGCTACATGGAGAGGTGTACGGTTTTGTTTTTTGTTTTTCTTAGAGCTTTGTAACAAATAGATGGATATCTAAACCACCACAGGACGTTTTTCTTAAACCCTGTGTCTCTTTTTGTAGCTACAGCAACTTCAAAGTATGATGAATTAGAAACCCTGTACGGCAACATTGGCAAAGTGATATATGATGGTCTCACAAACTACGAAAGGTAACTATGTTGTTGTACACTTCAATTTTCCAGTTTACATCAGTTGTGAGGGTCAGGTTCCTGTTTCTGTTTATAACGTTCTTATTGTGTACCCTTAGGTCTGCGAATGGAGCAACTTCTATTTTCTACGGGCCTCTGATGATGCTTAAAGCTGCATGCATGCACAATCCTTCATACATCGATAGGTAAGTTGACATTGTTTTGTAAAAATAACTTTACTTTAAACTCTATGGTGAATCGTAACAGTGTACAAGTCTTTCTCAAACTCATTGATAATTCATCAAGCGAAAACAAAGAAAATCACAACCGTGAAGGAGGTTTGGATACCTGGTCTTAATTAGCATAGATTTTGACGATTTTACTTCTCCGTTTACTCCTTTAATTTTTGTTTCGATTGAGAAGATATATCAAACACTCGAGACAGTGTTTCATCGGCTATCCAAACACCTCGAATCTCGTCAAAAATACTCCGCTGCGCATCGTATTTTCAACTCTCTTCTCGGTGTTTGGATATCCCTATGAAACACAGCCTCTCGTTGTTGATATATTACTTCACTACTCATATCTTAATAATCTTTTCTGTTTAGATTAATGAATCCGTTTTTCAAGGCGCTACAAAGAATGCATAAGGATCATATAAACGCGGTTCTTGGCGAAAGTACAGGTATGAATGCTCGTCTACAGGATTCTATCATCAGTTGAATCGTTATTTCTTTATGATGATTGGCAGGAGGAGAAAACCGCAGGTTCCACCATTTTAATTGTATTTTTTTTTCCTTAGGCGCTAGTGACATGTTGATTCTGTGTTTGGAGTTAATCCGTGGTCGGTTAGGAGTGATGAGTGCCGAGATCAGAAAGCTCTTCTTTATCATCCTTACAACGCTTATTGAAAAATCACCCGTGAGTAGAGCACAACTTCATTGCCTCTTTTGACGCCAGGATCAAAATTATTTCCTCTTCAACCAAGGCATTGTAAGACAAGCGAAATGACAAGATAAGAACGCAAACCGTTAATTTTTGGTCGCTATCTGAGGGCGAAGACTTAAAGTTTACATTTTACCAAAATGGGTAACGAATAAAAGGCAAATAAATAGCAAGTGCGAAAAAAATAACCCTTAACCTAAGCAACTCACATTCCTGCTTGGGACACGTAACACTGTTAATAACTATAAATTGAGACGCAATAATGACATTCGTCTAGTACTGTATAACAGTGAACTTGGTAGAAATAGCGTAAGGTATAGGAGCCCCATGGTATGGAATGCTATCCATAAACTCATCAGGGAAGCTTCATCCTCACAGCTTTTTAAAGGAAGACTTAAAATGCTTCCAGGTCTCTCGACCATATCCAATTTGAAAAAGAGGCTTGTTTAATTAATTCTAAAAACCCAGAGTTTTTATATTTCTTTCTCTGTAAAATATTAGGTTAGTTACATTTTATGGCAGGTCCACACACCAGCCCTAAGGTTGCCATATTCAGACCTGTCTTATCACAAATTATTTGTATGTATGTAAAACTTAAGAAAACTTAGAAATAAAGTAATGAACCGAAAAATGCATTTTCGCTATGGAAAATTGTTGCATGGTGTTTCCGTTACCTCTTTTTCTTTTGATTATGAGAAAGATTGGCCTGAGACTCTGGCATTATGCTTGGACGTTAACTCCTCGTGCGATTTTTTTACAAGCTTCTCTCTCATCTGCTGTTACTTTTCAGGACTCAAAGCTTCTTCGAGCCATTACCAAGATCGTAGAGGATTGGATAAAGACCAAAATGGTGAGCTCACAATCTGACATTATACGGTGTCAGGAGGGCATAAAACGCAAGAGAGTTCATCACTCACGGCTTAGTAATCCCAGGAGGGTCAAGAATTAGCCAATCATGTGACACGTATGTTACTCACGTGGGCAGCACATGTGGCTTTGCACGTATGATAACATTAGCCACGAGAGAACTGGTTACCATATCTAAAAATAACTTGTGGGAATAAGGCTTAAATGAGCGATGAAGTCTCTCACTCTTCATCTTCTCTTTGCTATATCAAATATCGTGATATGTTTGTTTAAGTCAATGTTTCTTTTCAGACTCAGCTGACAATTCAACGACTGCCGACACTCAGAGAGAAGTCCTTGCTGTTGGTCCGAATGATGGTTAATTACGAGAAGAGGTTTCCAGAAGATTTTGAATTACAAGCACAGTTCTTAGAGCTTGTCAATTATGTCTACAGGTTAGAGAATGAACAGAATTTTACTTCGAAATTTATCTAAGTTTTGCATGGCTAATTTGACTTGTAACAGGAAAACATTATTATTATTATTATTATTATTATTATTATTATTATGAAAATTTTTATAGCGCCATTTCCCAATGGTTCAATGGCGCTTTACAAGAAATTAAATCTATAAACAAATACCTATTGTAAAAAGTTAAGAAAATGTCAAAAACAGTTAAAAAATATGTAAAAGATATGTAATTAACTTTAAGAAATGCTTGTTTAAAATGCTACGTTTTCAGTTTACTTTAAAAAATGTTCGTAGAAGACGAGTCTTTAATATCTTTTGGAAGTACGTTCCACACAGTTGGAGCCGACACCGCAAATGAACGGCCCCCGTAGCCTTTTAAACTGAAAATTTTAATTCTTTAAAAAACCATAAATTTAACTTCTATAAGCATTTGCTGTTGCAAGGTTACATTTGAATTGTAAGACAATACAATTTTATTGCTTAGGCATTTAATTTATCAATAAAAGACAGATATCCATTATTCAGGGAACAATGAAAATATACACGTGTTTACAATATGAACTCTGCTAACAGTTATAAACACAAGCGTGAAACTATACACAAAAGTTGATGCTTTGAAGTGTTTACTTTGTAAACATTTTATTTGTGTTTATTTGCAGAGATGAGACCCTGGTGAGCACTGAACTGGCTTCCAAACTTGAGCCTGCATTTTTATCTGGTCTGCGATGTATCCAGCCACAAATCCGATCAAGATTTATGGAAGTAAGACACTGTTTATGTTAGTTAGTCTGTTAGTACCAAGCTGGTAACCTCTCTTGGCTGACTGTCATGCAAGTCGTTGGTAATTTTTTTAAACCAATCGGGTGGCGTAGTAAGTGCAATACCAAGACACTCAAATGAAAACCGCTTTAACAAGAAATCGTGGAATTAATGTTTTCGAATTTGGACACAAGTGGATAAGCGAAAGATTTAGAGGGAACCATGTTAGAATCCTGTGTTTTAATGATCAAGAAAACACATTGACGTTGCGAAGTTTGAATTTGATGACATGTTTGATTCCTTTATCACAGGTTTTTGATAAAACAATGAAGAAGAAGTTGTACGATCGACTGCTTTATATCTTCTGTTCTCAGGTAAGATTATTTGACGTCCTTCAGCTTCATCGCGGTGCGTGACTCTTAATTGCGGGACGGCTTTTTTCTTAATATGGTCACGCGTGTAATGTTTACTAATCCATCCACGTCCACACTAATCCGTTACGAAAGCGGAGCTTTTCGAAAACCCTCTACAAACCGGAGGAAATTGAAAAGGCCGGCTTTGCATTCTCGTGTGGACGGAAAACATTTTGAAAACGGGGCTCTTCGAATATGATGAAATTTCTTTTGGCTCGTCTTACAGAACTGGGAAGCAATGGGCCCTCACTTTTGGATTAAACAGTGTATTGAGGTACGTAATGACACATGTTGGCTTCAAGCAGAGCCATTTTGTACTATGTCAGTAGGAGCTATGTCGCAATTCCCATCTAATGGCCAATTTTGTCTTGTTCCAGCTTCTTCTGGCCGTGTCTGCGTGCGAGAGGCCCGTAACACCTTCCAGTACATTCAGTATGCTTCCATCAGTGACGTCATTCCTCCGGGCCGCAGACAACCAACTGAGTAAGGAAATTCTGAAGCATGCTCAGGAGAAGGCTGCAGTCTCCGAGGAAAACAAAGAGGAAAAGATGGAGACAGACACCAGTGCTGCCGAGAACAACAAAGAAAAAGACGCATCGCTTTGCCTTTTTGAGATTGACGATTCTGAGGTACATATTAATTAGCAAACAAATTGTTAAATTCCCCATGGAGAAATTAAGACACGTCATAATACAGACGTTTAAGAATGCAACCATTTCCAGTGATTCCAACCCCGACCAGGATGTTTTTTATTTGTTTCAATTACTATTATGAATTGATAGAGCAGTTTTCAATTGAGTGTCGCAAAACCAAAACCAAAGTTATCACTCTAGCCAATCACAAAAGACGCAGACAATCCAATGAACCAATCAAAACTCGAAGTAATCACATGTAGCTGACGCGAAGCGCGGGAAAACGTGTGCAAGCGAGTCACGATTAGTTTTGGTTTTACTTCTGATTGGATGAAAAAGTGGCGTGAGTTTGTGTCTGTTTGTGTCTTTCGACCCTCAAATGAAAACCGCTCTAAAACAGCTATTGAAACCTTTCCTTGTGCGTCACAATTCGGAGTTAAATTTACAACAAAGCGTATCGGGAAGCCACTAAGGTTTGATTTTCCTTCGTGATGTAGAAACTTCTGACCGCGATGGACAAAGAGACTGGGTCCAGTCGACTAAAGGAGATCGACACTGTACAGTTACTCGCTGAGAAGCATGGGAAATTCATTGACAAGCTTCGTGAGGCCAAGGTAAGGTACATTCACAGCAGATGTAATCCTCTATCGAGATCACAGCAGTATTGAACCTAACATGTTCTTTTTTTCTCTCTCTCTGTCTTCATAGACTGCTTCGTTCCTGGGTCCCATGGCTCAACTGTGCCACAGGTACTCCAACCTCGCCCATACAGTATGGGTAGACCTGTTCCCTCAACTGTGGAATCTGCTGACTGAGAAACAACAACAAGTAAGTTACGAAATATTGTGAATTAAAAATAATATAGGAAAATTCCTTACAAGAATTACAAGAACCTGTTGAGCTATGGTATTCTCCAAATACCTCTTACAACGAAATAGTTAAACTAGAAAACAGTGATGCATTATAGTTTCTTTTCTGCGGTTATTTACTCGCGTGTGTTGCAGGTTCTCGCTGGTGAGATCAGTCCGTTCATGTGCAGTGGAAGTCACTTGGTTCAACTTGATACTTTTCCCAGTTCAGTTCACACCATTCTTGAAGGCGTGTCCAAGTGTAGCCCCTCTGTACCTATCCGGCCCTGTATTCTCAAGGTAGGTTCACTGGTTTACACTTGCTTAACCTTTTTGTTTCCAGAGACAACTTGCAGCCGTGGATAAGATAACAGGATTGTGGTTCGAAATCGAGTCTGGATGAAACAGTAACTGGGACTGTTTCAATGAAAGCGAGTGGAAATTACTTTCCAAAGATACTGTGAATCTTTCTCAAACCAAAGTTCTGCAAAATCTCTCAATTTTATGCTTAGCCACTTGTACTTATCCTCATACTCTTTGTCAATATTCGTGTCAAGTGCTATTTTGATGCAGTTTTATTCACATCAAGTGTTTGTGTTTTGTAGTATCTTGGTAAAACTCATAACTCGTGGCACCGTTCTGGGTTAATGCTTGAGGACTACGCCAGTCTGTGTGAAGAATATTCCAATCATCAGATTTCACATCAGCAGCAACAAGTGATCGATTTCTCGCCTTTTGAAGAGGATCCATCAGAGATAAACCAACATGTATGTAAACAAGTTGAGTTGTTTGTTGGTTTGTAGTTCAAGTTTTTTGTTCGTGTGTTTTTTGTTGTCCCTCTCAGCGCCTCTGCTTGTCTGTTTGTTAATATCTATGTGGAATAATCTTGATTTGTAATTCAATGAAATCTGCTCGCTTTTTTTAGCCGTGTTTGAACTTCTCCACTCAGAATATCTTCAATTTTTTTCTGACTACAAGACGTCATCGTTGAGAGCTCAGTTTTCTAAAACCATAGTTTATGCTAAAACGTTGTAAGAGATTTACAAAATTGAAAGCCTGTTAGACATGAGGCATGCTGAAAACGTTAAGCTCGCATTTTCAAGATTGTTCACATTACAATCCATTTCCATTTAGCGATCGTTAGTCGTTCTCACTTTGTAATGTGTTCCTGTAATTTGTCCAGTGCTGTTCTGCAAAATCAAAGCACTATTGTTGGGTCTACAGTGGTTGACAATTCTGCATTCATTATTATTTATAACTCATATGAAATATTACTGTTTGTAATCAGGAAACTCTGGATGCACTAGCCGAGATGTATTCACTGCTTAATGAAGAGGACATGTGGGCTGGCTTGTGGCAGCAGCGCTGTCGGTATCCAGAAACAGCCACTGCTATCGCTTACGAGACTCAAGGCTTCTATGAACAGGCACAGTCTGCTTATGAAGTGGTAAGAGCCATCGCATGCATGGGGAACATTGTAATAGCGTGACAAGCTTCGTGAGTAGGGACGTTGCGTGACTAGGCAAGATTTCTTTCTTGCTTGAACCACTTGTGCTCGTGAATAGTCATGTGCACCGCGAGCCTGTTGCACAAGCAAGCTTGTTGCGGTTGGAGCGTTGATCGGTTTGCAAGAAGGAAAGTGAAAGGGCTTACATCAAGAACGCTAAATTGAAATCTTCTCATTCACGTCTCGTACAAGCGACTTTGTTCGAAGTTCAGCTGTGCTTTCTAGTCACTGTATTTTGAACCTTTCGATGCCCTAGTTTCATCACAAATCTTGCGGCCTTTGATGAAGAAAATGTAGAATTACTGTCACTTCCCAGAGACAGAGTTAATTTGTACGGGCTTGGCTGACTTTACTGTATGTTTTCCATCTTCTCTGAAGGTGATGAGCAAGGCTCGTGAGGAGCATAACCGTGGCCCCGCCAACCCTCAATTGACGTCAGAGTACAATTTGTGGGAAGAACATTGGATCAGGTAAATAGATTTTCCCAGAAGAAGGTTTTACGAGCATTTGAATTGTCTTTCTGAAACAGGAATTGCTAGACTCGAGTTTATCTTTAGTTTCTTTAGTTAAGGATCGCATGCATTCCTGTTAGCAATGTGGTGACTCTAACCTCCATGCCAAGTGGAATCAAAATGTAATTTCTCCTTATAATAACTATAAGAAATATTCAGAGATCGTGAAGGAGAATTTGATGTTGACAAAGTGGCTTCTTTCCTGTTTAAGTTGTTCCAAAGAACTCGGTCAGTGGGATTTATTGATGGAATTTGGAAAAACAAAGGGCCATGCAAATCCTTTTCTTGGTAAGTTTATTTGACATTAATTAACAGTGCTGCATTTGTTAATTTTCATTGTCTCAAGATTGTTATTTCATGCATTAGTTATGATCAGTGTAAGCTTTGGACGAATTTTTTGCCGAGAAGTGTTTCGTTGAAGTTTCTATGTTTTGAAACCATTTTGCGCTGCGTATGATTTGCACTGAGTTATGTCTGGCGTTGTTGTTATCTGTCAGTTATACATGTTATAAAGCTGTTATATTTCTCTTGTTTTAGTGCTTGAGAGCGCATGGCGAGTCCCTGAGTGGTCATCAATGAAAGACGCTCTAGCTCAGGTGCACATTTAACAGTTCTTTTGCTTCAAACAAATAGTTTTACTTATTTTACTTTCACGTTATTCACTTTTTGCTGGTTTATGTTACAACTCACATTACAGGTTGAAGTCAACTTCCCAGAATCCATTGCATACAAGTTAAACTTGTATCGAGGCTACATTGCCATTTGTCACCCAGACGATCAACACCTTAACATGGTATGTAATATTTACTTCCTGTCAAGTTAAGGTCTAGAATACTCGACACGTCACAGATGTCACGCAAGTACTACTTTGCTTACCATGCTAGGCGTCTTGAAACGTCACGTATGTCGCGCAAGCAGCTGCCTTTGTCTGCTATCAGCGTACGCTGTTGATCAGAATACTGTTGTCACTGTCACGTTTTTGTGTTACAGGTGGACAAACTTGTGGAGCATTCCACTACTCAAGCAATCCGTCAGTGGAGACGACTCCCGCCTGTAATCTCACAACAACACATTCCTTTGTTACAGGTGGGCTGAACTGAATGTTTTATTTTTTCCTGCTATATTTACCATTGTTTTTCCAATGTTGTTGCTTATTGTTATTGCTGTTATTTTCAGGCAGCACAACAAATCATGGAACTCCAGGAAGCCGCTCAGATTCATACGGGACTTCAGCCTCCGAATGTTGGACGATCAACCAGTCTGCATGACATGAAAGCTATTGTGAAAACATGGCGGTGAGAGCCTACTTCCACTTAGCTTCTTAGAAATATAATTTTTGAATTATCCACCACAACTTTTTTAAATTGGTGTTTGATTTTCACATTTAGTAATCGCCTTCCCATGCCATCTGATAATTTATCACACTGGAGTGACGTGTTTATGTGGAGACATCATCATTATCAGGCGATTGTGGCGGCATATGAGAGTCAAGCACAACATGAACCGGTCAGTTAACACTCGCTTATCGTCCTGTTAATGCATGGTTATTTTCCTTGTTTCTGATCAGTAAATCAACACTTATCTTCCTTTCTGGTCAGTAAATACACCCTTATCTTCCTTTCTGAATGCATCGGTATCATCCTTTCTGATCATTGAATTTACACTTATCTTCCTTTGCAGTCCGTTGCAAATAAAGGCTTCATTCTATTGAAAAAAACAACAACAACAACACCATAGAAAGCGTTGTACTCATTCTCGTTTAGTGGTTCGTGTTCATGACAGAAACTAGTCACTGATTTTTCTTAAACCATTTCAATTTGTTTCCTCCACTTGCTGTAATTGTTCAGTTGTTCTGATGCTCTATGTTTCACTAAGTTATCCTTGAAGCTAAATAATGCATCATACTTCATATTTTAACAACGGCTTTTTACAAAGCAGCAGAGTAACCACTCCATGCTTGGTGTCCACGCCTCTGCCTGGGCCATTATTCATTATGGTTACATAGCAAGAAAGCAAGGCCTGACGGGAGTGTGTTTGGACTCGCTGAGCAGGTTTGTGCGGACATTTTGTGCTAGCCAACATGACAAACCAAACAACGCGGTTAATTGACGCCAAATGTTCTTTTCAGAATCCACACGATTCCCAGCGTTCCTATCGTGGACTGTTTCCAAAAGATCAGACAACAGGTTAAATGTTACCTGCAGATGGCTGGCGGCATGGGCAAGCAAGAGTTACAAGAGGTTAGCGGCATTTGTATAGCTCTAACTTCGGTGGTGTTTGCACCCTTAGTAAACTAATGTTCAGCTAGGAGTTGTTCAGTTTGAAGGTTATTTTTTATGTGATCAAAACGGACTTACCGGTAATCAATTGTTGTTCGTTACAATAGAACTGCACCTTTAACCAACAGTTACTTTGCAGAACTGAACTTTTTCATTCGCTACAGTACGACTCCAGTTTTAAGTCTGATGTTACAAGATTTTGTCTCCATTTGGTCATACATCTTTCAAGTAACAAAGTTTAAATTATCAGGCTTAATTTTTGGCTCTCGTTTTTCTAGTTGCTTATCGGTATTTTCATTTACTGTAACAGTGTTTTTAAATATATTTCAAAGCTGTAGTGCGAAGTCTCCAAATCATCCTAAAGGAGCTGCTAAGGATTTACTTTGTTTTCTTTCTTCTTGCAGGGTCTTGAAGTTATCGAGTCCACGAATCTAAAATACTTTTCCAAGGAAATGACGGCTGAGTTCTTTGCCCTCAAAGGAATGTTCCTCGCACATATTGGCAGGTAAATCAAGCCGTGGTGAAATAGGGGAGGGGAACAAATGTTAATTGGCAATGTTTAAGGTGGCTGAAAACAGTAGTATTTCCGTGAGACGCCTGGGCTCTAGCGCAGTTCAGCGCGAGTCATCACGCGATCACCCGAGTGGTCGTGAGATAGCGCGCGAGAATTAAAGTTTACAAAAATCAAAAAAAAACCTGGCGACGCGCGGACTATTTCTTAAAACTTTGTTTCCGCTGAGTTTAGTAACCTGGCTAAGATGGTTTGCTAATGGCGTGGTTGTAGGTCTGAAGATGCAAACAAAGCTTTCTCGCAAGCTGTTCAAATGCAGGATTCGCTGGTGAAGGCCTGGGCCCTGTGGGGAGACTACCTTGATGGTCTGTTTGTGCTGGAGAGGTGAGAAGATGCCTTCTATTATTGTTTTTAATGGAGTTGCTTTATTACTCGAGAGAATGTGAGAGGAAATGACGTTAAACCAATGAAGAAACGATCAAGGTAACAGGTAACCAACGTGCTTATTGCTATTTTGTTTGTTATCTTGTTGTCATAGGAACATGCAGCTGGGGGTGTCAGCCATTGTTTGTTATCTTCACGCCTGTAGACACCAAAACGAGGCCAAGTGCCGCAAATATCTGGCGCGGACTATCTGGCTTATGACGTATGATGACGAAAAGGTCTGATATGAGGCTGTATATGGCTTATTGTTTACTCGATAATGGAAAGAACTAGTGTCTAGTTATTTATTGATCGATTGTGCACTGATTCACTTGCCCACTGCGATCTCGTAACTTGCAAATTGTGACAGAGCCGTTTGTTTTGTTTTTGTTTTGTTGTTTTGTTCGGGTGTGTTTGATTTTTTTTTTTTGTTTCAACACGTTTGTGATGCTAACAGCTTGTCTGTCATCTCTCACAGGGGTCTATCTCGGAAGCAGTGGACAAATACTGTGTTGGTGTCCCCCCGGTTCACTGGCTGCCTTGGTATGTAATAGTAACTCGCCTGTCTTCTCTAGTTATGTTTTGTTATTGCATGGTTTGTTTTTTCATTACCGTTTGTGTGTTTCTGTAGGATTCCTCAACTGCTGACGTGTTTAGTTCGGCGTGAAGGTCAGAAGATCCTGAACCTTCTGTGTAACATTGGACGAGTTCATCCTCAGGTAAGTTGACCGCTGTTTACAGGAGAATCTTATGCTGAAGTCATTGTTTACAGAGAAGGCGTCACGCTTTACACGAATTGACTACAAACATAGCTTGTGAAACCTAGTAATTGGTGAAATGTTTGGCTCTTTGTGTGTAATTTTGAAAGAGAAATTTGCTTTCAAAAATGGTTAAAATATGTGGGTGGCAAAAGCGCTAATGGGCTCATACATTTTTTTTAAAATTTTGAGTTTTTAAACCCGCATCTCACACAAAGTGTTCTATACATCGGGCTCAAATTCCTTGGAACAGTAAATCGTGCTGTGTCCTCTCGGTATTCAGAACTAATGTTGTTGTGTCTCCATCAGAAACTGCATCGCTTATCCTAAAGAGACGAATATTGTAAACAAAGATTCTCCTATACCAAGTGAATTACTTGTTCATTTGCTTGGTTACTTATGACAATCTTATGATTATTGTGAGTTTATCATTTTATATTATATTTGTTTTCTAGGCCATGTATTTCCCAATTAGGACATTGTACCTAACGTGGAAGATTGAACAGCGAGAGAGACGTAAGTGTTGTAAATTAAGGCGGAGGTTCACCTAAAAACGCACTATTTTTTCAAACTTTTCTCCAATCTGACACTAAATCGTACCTACCGTGGTCGCTTTTTTCCTCATTTTTTACTTCCTTTATGTGCACAAAAGTTGAGTTGGAAAAGAAACATAACGTATTAGTAATAGATAAAAAGTTGCCAAACTGTGTTTTAAATTCCAGACAAAATGGAGGCTGCCGCAGCAGTCATTACAAGTCAGCGGTCTTCCACAGGAGGCAACAACACCACCGCCTCTACAGAATCACAAAACACGACTCCAGCCGCTGTGAAAGCCAGTACAACTGGTTCCGAAACTGGTCAAACCAGTACAGCGTCCGCGTCGACAACAAGCAGAAGTGCTGGTTCAACACCAGTCGGTTCTTCAATACATGGTATGCTGCCATGCTCTACTCGTGATCACGTTAGCTTTGGTGCTTCATGTTTGACGCATAGAATTCTACAATCTTTCTTTTTAACTAGAAACTAAAAGCTATTTCGTCTGGAAAAAATAAAATAATTTGATAATTGACGCTGGCGTATGAATAAGTTCTCGTTTTGCCCCGTTGCCTAGTTGAATAGTCTTCTCAATAGTGTCCTTTTTTCAAATCGTAGAAAATTATGATAAAATAAATTATTTTTTCTTTGTTCCACACCAGACAAAGCAGCAGGTTCAAAAGCAGTCACTCCGGTAAGTAAAATCTTATGTGAACTGATTTTATATTCAGTATATCATTGAGTATCTTCTTGTCAAGCAGTGTTGTTTGTTGTTCATTTAAGACAACACCATCAACACCGACTGCTCTTGTTGCTCCAACGACTCCTACTGCCTCTGAACAGGCTCCAGCAACCTCTGCGGCAACTTCCACAACTGCCGGCTCCACCACTCCAACTACAACAGGCACCCCACAGGGAACTGGTAAGATAACGATATGCACCCCATAGGGGACGAGTAAGATAACAATATGCACCCCACAGGGGACGGGTAAGCTAACAATAGACACCCCACAGTGGACAGTCAGTCTCTTTATAATGAGTGTGCTCGCGATTTTCCTTCGAGGTTGTTTAGTAACCTTTTGTATCCACATCATGTCATTGTGACTACATTTATATTTTATTTTGTCAAAAGAGTTCAGATTGGGTGATTTTAGTCCCTAGATACATATTAACAAGGGATCATGATTTCGTTTTCTCTTGATTTTAATTAATGGATAATTTGTTTTTGTTTCATTTGATCTCAAGCAAAAAAAAAAAAATCGATTTTTACGTCTTCTTTATAAAACAATGATTAACGAACTATCAACTGCTAAGAAACACGAAATGAAAAAGATGTTGTAAATGTTCAAAGTGCAGTGTTGTTCACAGGCGCCACGCCAGCCAGCAGTCAGAGTGACCCTGGAGCGATCAGAGCCACAGCTCAGATGTGGCGCTGTAGTAAGATCATGCACCTTCTGAGGGACCTTCATCCAACTCTTCTCTCAGCCCTTGAAGGGGTCGTCGATCAGGTACATGTTTACATTCATGAGGTGTAATTGTAGTTCTCGGTACATTTGTACACTAACCAGCACGTTCAGAAAGGTCTTTACTTTGCTATGTTCCTCGTTGTTACTTGATTAACTGTTTTTAAACGAGTAAGCTAAATGAATTTGCAGTTGAAGTTCGATTAAGTCTCGTGGATTTTGCCACCTGAAGAATTATGCGAGTTGCTACGTAACATGGTACAAGCAGTCAGTAAGATTCGCAAACGAAGCCACAAACATCGTTGTTTACATCGTCTAACTCTGTATTGAGGCTCGTGTAGAATGTGTATGTGATTTGCTCATAGATGGTGTGGTTCAGAGAGTGCTGGCACGAGGAAGTACTGAGACAGCTGCGGCAAGGACTCACAAAATGTTATCAAGTGGCATTTGAGACAAGAGGAGATGGTAAACAATCCTCTTATTCTGTTGTTAATTATGATTTGATAATTAGACTCGAAATTGGACAACTGTTAGGTGATGCAGTAATGAGTTGCCAGAAATGGGCTTTTTCACTCAGCACTAGTGTTCCTTGGTCACAAAAAAAATTATCCGTTTATTTAATGAAGGAGGGAATTTTTTTGCTATGGCTCGTTTTCTTTTTCACACAGTTGCAGCCGCCCGTGTCACGCCTCACACATCTAGTTTTGTGAAGAAGTTGGTCAGCACATTCGGAATCGGATTTGAGTCGGCCTCAAGTGTATCAAGCACATTTTCATCAGCTGCATCAGAATCCCTGGCTAGAAGGGCCCAGGCTACGGCTCAAGATCCAGTATTCCAGAGGCTGAAAGAACAGTTCTCTATCGATTTTGACTTCAGGTAACTATTGTTAACGAGATATAACGAGTTTGACGATCAATTATGATATATGATATCAACATTTTATTCCCCCACATTAGTGAAATACCACATCGGAAAATTTTGCTCAAGTTATAAACATTTTACTAGTAATAGAGCATGTTTTGATCCCTGTTGACAACTCTTTCAACACACAGGAATGTAAACAAATCTTCAAGAGGATAGGGCGGGCGAAAGCTGTTAGTATACACCTGACATTTTCTTTATTGTTTAGTCAACCAGGCGCCATGGGGCTTCACAATTTGATTGGGAAACTAAAGAAGTGGATCAAGATTCTCGAGGAGAAAGCTAAACTTCTTCCAAAGTAAGACACATTAGTTAATACTAAATCGTGGTTTTCCCAGTGACGAGTGTGAAAGAACTTTATGTATGTTTCACTCAGTTCCATATTTGGTCATAAATCGTGTCATAAACAACATACCCCAGTCAATCAGAGCGAGGATATTCCTTCTCAGTCAATCAGATGCAAACCTAAGCCAATCCTGATTGAGCTTGCGCCATTTTTCCCGCGCTTGCAGCCCGTTTTTGCGCGGTTAGATGTTTTTCCGCGACTGCCGTCAATGCGCGTTTTAAAACTAGTGTTATTGCCTATACGTTGTTGGTATTTGCGGATTTTTTTTTTTTTTCTTTTCTTTTTCCTTTCCTTTTTTTTTTTTTTTGCATTGATCATGTTGTTAATCAAGAAAGTCCTTGTTCTTTTCTAGTTCATTTCTCTTGGAAGAAAGATGTCGCTTCCTCAGTAATTTTACAACATCCACAGCAGAAGTGGAACTTCCTGGCGAGTTCCTTATGCCCAAGGCCAACACGGTTAGCTGTTTCCTCTCTCTCGAAAACTTCTTTGTCATTATTTCAGTTATTTGTAAAATTTGCCCTGTCGATACTAGCGCTTTGATTTTTTCGTTATATATTCTCATGTTGTTTAAGTCCAGTCTCGGAAGAATGACAATTAATTTAAAATATTTTGTTTCCACAGCATAGCCCATACTACATCAGAATTGCTCGGTTTATGCCGCGAGTTGAACTTGTCCAGAAACACAACTTTTCCGCCAGACGCTTGTACATCCGGGGTAACAACGGAAAGGTATATGACGTCATGTTAGTTTTGTCGCTTGATGATGAGATTTTTTGATACACAATTTATTTTAAATAGAAGATTTGTTAGCGGCATTTCATCTCAACCAGGAGACATTAACTTCTCTTTTGAATAGAAAGCCAAGACATATGCTGAAACGGCTCAACTTTTTTTCAGATCTATCCATATCTTGTGGTGAACGATGCTTGTATGACAGAATCAAGAAGAGAAGAGAGAATTCTCCAGTTATTGCGGCTTCTGAATCTTTATTTAGAGAAGAGAAAGGTGAGAATCATTTAGCTGGAAATATGAAAAAGGCCCATGTCACAGAGAAAAAGGGAATGTCTTGAAAAACTTCGCCCTCCCCTCTCCAAACATTACACCTGTGATAAGCAAGCTGGGGTCCAAAATCTTATGGTGCATGAACGTGCCATGGGTCCTCACCCACCCCACTCTTCAAATGTTCGGGTAACGTTCTTTTGATTTTCGACCGAGCAAACCCCTCAATACAATGACGAAGAAACGGCACAGGAATCAAAACTGATTACTATCATAATTTTTCTGTTTCATTTAGGAGTCCTGCAAGAGGCATCTTTTATTCACTGTTCCACGCGTTGTTGCTGTGTCGCCTCAAATGCGACTCATAGAGGTATTAAACTCATATGATGTTGTGTGGGAAGTCACAATGTAATAATCTTTACAAAGATTTGTTATTTTGTAAATTTATTAATAATTTTTTGTTGTTGTTTTTTTTTTCAGGACAACCCATCGTTCATCTCTCTCAGAGAAATCCTTACTGAGGTTAGTTAGAGCTACTCTGTGTAGCATATAACGCATTGTTTTTCCAGTTGTTTCGTATTCTCGCCTCGGTCACGAGTACCTCTCACGTGAACCAAACGAATCCATTTTACGCTATTGTAGGATGGTGTAGGGTGGGTTTTACTGACCGCCGAGAAACGATACAGAGATCTGAGATCGGCGAAAGTTTCAGACTATTTTCTTCAACCTCGTACCACTTTTTTCCTTGTAGCGTTGTGATAAGAAGCACGTGGAATCTGATGCACCAATTGCCTTGTACTACGAACGCCTCGCTTCCGTGCAATCACGTGGCTGTCAGGTGACTCACCAGGTCCTGAGGGACATTCTTAAAGAGGTGCAGCTCACGCTAGTGCCTGAAGTGCTTGTAAAAGAATGGGCCCAGTACACTTATCAGGACCCTTCAGACTATTGGACCTTCAGGAAACAGGTACACTAAACATCTCAGTGCGTCTCGCGTGCCAAAATTAATCGTAAAACTAACGATGACTTTTTTCATTGTCCAGCTCTCTATTCAACTGGCTCTGTCCGGTTTTGCCGAGTTCATATTACACCTGACAAGACTGGGCCCGGAAATGCTTCAAATTGCACAGGACTCAGGTCGACTTACTGTCTCATATAGTCGCTTTGAGGTTGACGACACTAAAGGTGAGGCTTTTCGAGGTGGTAAATCTTTGTGTAATTAACCCTGATGCATCAACCCTAATGTTTGTTCTCTTACATCCAAGGTGAACTGGACGCGAACCGTCCCGTACCTTTCCGACTCACTCCGAACATTGCCGAGTTCGTGACGCCGGTCGGCGTGAATGGAGTGATGACAGCGGCTATTGTGTCCGCCGCGCGGTGTTTAGCTGAGCCTCACTTCAGCGTACAGAGTGTGTTAAGGGCGGTGCTACGAGACGAGATGATTGCTTGGCACAAGAAGGTTCGTCAGCTACTCTAACATAAACGTTATACTCTGTAATGAGTTGTTCACCTAAAACATCCCTTGTAGTTTTGATGCGTTCTCTAAGCTTTTGAGCCAGCTGAAGAGGCGACAACCGTACGTGGAACTAAACTTACAGCATTACCGCATCTCGGCTCTACTTGGTTTTTGATAAGCTAAGAAACGAAAAAAATATACAGGCTTTATCGAGTATATATATCAGGCTTTATCGAGTAGCAAAGAACTGCGTCCTCCACTGTGACAAGAAAGATAATGATCAACAACAACAACGAAACTCTATTCCTTTTTCATTAATTTACAGCCATGAATTTTAGGTTAATGAGTTGTCTTACATCTACACTTCATTATTACAAATAATTAAGTTAGAAACTTAAACATATTAACAGCATGAATCCGCATGTAGTCTAGGCTAATCTAGGCGGGCCACATCTATATTTATATTATACCATTAGTATACAATAAGCTTACTTTCCAGCTACTTAGGCAAAGATTTATGAAATTATTGATGTTAGAGATAAGCTGAACGATGATGCATGGGTTAAAATTAATCAGGCACTAAATTTAAGAATTTGCGTCAGTGTGTCAACTTCAACACAGTCATCCCTATCTGAAAGAGTCTCAAATAAAAATGCGCGAATGTTTTTCTTAAAGATTGGTTTAGATATATCTCTCCAGTCTGGAGAAATTTAATTCCATAATATCGCTCCAGTTCTCGAAAATGAACGTTTGAAATTTCCAGCTTCACCTCTTTCCGAAGATAATTTCCTTTTGCAGCATGCCTTGAGTTGTACCCGTGTATTTCATTTGACCTAGTGAAAAGAGCTCTGATAGGCGAAGGGGCTAATCCTTTCCAAATGTCATGCATGAGATTTGCAACCCTGTCAAAATAGATCATATTTAAAGGCCTGGCGCTTTTTAAGTTACCACGTTAACAGTATGTAACACGCTTTCTTTTGGATGCAGAAACAAGACGAGACGCACTCCCTCCCCCTGACTAACCCACCAACTGACATGGATAGTGAGTTACTGATTACACTCGTGAATGGAGCTGTTACTGCTATCACCACAAGATTACAAAGTAAGTGATACAAGACATGCAAAAAAACCAACGAAACTTTATTAATATTTGTGAGCACAATCTAAGCCAGCGTCCACGCTTCGTTGAAGAAATTTCAAAACGCAGCTGTCTTTCTGCGGTTAGGCCTTGCGTCCACACAGATCCGTCACGAAAACGGAGCTTTTCGACAATTTCGAGCAATTTGAGAACGCCGGATTTTCGTTTTTCGTGTGGACGGAAAACATTTCGGAAACGGAACTTTTTGAAAACGATAGTGTAACGATAACCATGTGATCTCCCTGACCGAGGTTTCCTCAAACAAATCCAAAATGACTTGCCTTTGTTGTGTTTTTAAATTCCCCCGGCGTAGTTTGAACGAAAAACATTTGATGCGTTTTCAAAGTGAAACCTTCGTTTGCAAATTCCTCTGGCGTAGTTTGGACGGAGCCTTGACAGTATCTTTTAGTCTTAGACATAAAATTTCTTATGACTTAAATTTATTTTTAGTCCTAGTCTTCAGCATATCATTTCTCGTGCACAAGGTGCTACATGCAGTTCATTTATGTTTCCTTTTTTTCCAGACCTGGCTCAATACGAGGGCGGTGAAACCAAGGTGACAACTCTGATCGCGGCGGCCACTAGTCCTGATAACTTGTGTCGAATGGATCCTGCTTGGCACCCATGGCTGTAGAACACCTTCCACCACCAAGTCCATGGTTAAAATGATCTCTTAATTATCGATGGATAGCCAGAGGCCCAGTTGGTTCATCGTCCAAAGTCATCACGCTTACCGTTAATAAGTTCCTTAGAAGAGTCGTTTATAATCGATCTCAATTATCCCTGCTCGTTTACAGTTAATTTCACTTCTTTGTTGTTTTTAGGCGTCGTTCACCCTACACCAGATGAATCTGGAAACGCAGTTTTATTTCGGTTAGGCCTACCGTCCGCACTAATCCGTCACGAAAACGGAGCCTTTCGAAAATGCTCTTTAAACCGGAGGAATTTGAAAACGACGGCTTTTCGTTTTCGTGTGAACGGAAAACATTTTGACAGCGGAGCTTTTTCTCGAAAAGGATGACGTTACGATAAACATGTGATGTTCTCCTCAAACACAAATCCAAAATGATCGGTGATTTTTTTGCGTTTTTCAATTCCTCCGGCGTAGTGTGGACGGAAAACATTTGAAGCGTTTTCACAGTGAAACTTACGTTTTCAAATTCCTCCGGCGTGGTGTGGACGAGGCCTTTAATGTTTTCTTTGTAAGAAAAGCATTATTTCAATATTTCTCTCGTTGATTATGCTGTTGATCACAAAGAAACGACTTAACATATCGTGACGTGGATCGCGTGCTATTTGCAGACTTATTCCTGGTGTCTCGACACGTTCAGTGTACATTTAGTTCTAAGGGGAACAAATTACGTACTCATTGAAGGAAATATTCGTGATCTTAGTAGAAATGACGATGCTGTCCAAAATTTAAGTCTTGCAGCTGTTTCAGCTGTTGTTTATATCTTGGCCAACTGGATTTTTTAGGCAAGTAGCTGCCACGAAAACGAACTTTTTCAAAAAGTAATTAACTAAGCTGGTTAACAGTTGTATATCTCGAGTTTTTGCCCGTCATAGCTTTATTTCGAAGTTATCATAAAGTTGCTAGTTATGTACATGTCTTGTAGAAGGAAACCATGCGACTTTCATTAGTATAAATGATCATTGTAAAGTTCTTTTGTTTTGAATTTTATTTTCAGTTTTTTGCATATTTCATTTTATTCATTTAAAAATAAGATATTAAAACCAGTGGAAATGTGTGCATATGTACAGTTTAATGGTGTAGTCACACGCACGGACACACGCTGTGCACTGTTGCTTGCTGTTTGTGATCCTGGAATGAACTTAACTCATGTTGGTTAAGGAAAGTTAAATGCAGACTGCAGGCAACTGTTTCTCCTCTGATGTTTTCTCACAAGACAGTGGTTTGGGCAAAATTGGCCCGCAGTCTTCACATTGCACTGCTCATTCTGGTCATGCTGTTAGAACAAACAGCCTCACCATGAGACCCACGTTTGTGTGGATCACAGCCAACGTGGTATTGTGCTCTCATCTCCTTTACAGACTGACAAAACAAAACGCTGTGCCGTTAATCGTCTCCTCCTATTCTTTGTTTCACCTTCTGTGGCTCTGCCTCCCAGTCTGGGTCCCAGGGCTTCTGGAAGATGCACCAGGCTTGGTAGCTGATGTTGCTTTACTTGGTGCAGTCCTCCTGGCAGCACTACGTGTGCTCTGGTGCACAGTACCCGCCTCTGTTAATCTTTTTGGTTGAGGAGATCTTTGCAGTCTGGCTTGCTCTTTTTCTGCCTTCAACTAAAATAACAATAATGCCATAACTGGAGACAGATAAGTATGGTTCCATAATACATGCAAGACTTACCCTGACACAAGCCAAATATCTGCATGAATAAGATGGTTCACTCACCCTTGCTTGGTATCTTTTCTCAAAATAAGCCATATCTTCTTCCTCTGTAGTTCTGCGTGCCACCTGTCCTGCATTATTCCCCATTCCATCCTCTAGTGACAACCCAGCCATTCCAGTGTGTGCTCTAAGGAATGGGTGATCATCAGGTCCTAATAAAAGTACAGAAATCCTTACTCGACATTGAATCTACATGTAACTTCCCTTAATTTTCAATGACAGATGTAGACAATCACTTGTGTCCTTCACAAGTTAGACTAGATCACTTACTCACTGGCTGCTCCAGCAAATGTAGTGGTGGTGGTCCAATTCCACTGTCATCCAAACGCATATAGCCATCCATCAGTGAACTGAAACCTGTAATTCCACCCATAGCAGCATAAGGCACATCATGACCTACAGGGTGACCACGAGCTGTGCGTTCTTCCTTTGTCTCAATGATTGTCTGGAAAATTGAGAGTGCCAGTTAATTCTATCAGTTCCAAGTCAAAGTAGATAACTGTCAATATACAGGTACATATAGAGTGATAGTCTGGAGTTACAGTAACTGTTGGAGCATGTTCATTTTGTACTGCATACATGAACATGGTAGACAAGAAGTGGCAAGGGTACCCAGGAAGAGACCATGAAGTTGGTTATTGTTCATACACTTTCTATAGTCACCTTAGGAAGGGGAACTTGGTTCAATTCAGGATACTTTCAGTGAAATAATCATGATCAGGTTATCAGTTCTCATAACCTGCCTTAAATGGTTGAATTTATTACAACACAGTGGAGAGATAAAGGTCTTACGAAGTTGAGAACGCAGCACAATAATCTCAGCCGGGGCTCAAATCCAGACAGCTCAATCCAGAATCTAGGGCACTAAGCATTAGGCCACAACATCTCCCACAAGAAGGTGAATGGAATTTACTGTTGTGAGACATCAAAGTGAACTAACCTTGTGAGCATATGTTGGTTGCCCACAACCACAGGTGTAGGAACTTATAAATTTTTTACATGCACAGCCTTTTGAGCACTTGTATGGGACCACCTCTGAATGCTCATCAGCAAAGTGCTTGCACTGGCATCTGATTGGCTGCGTGCTGTTCTTTGGTACATAGTGATAACTCTTGCATTTACAGCCGCTAACACGACAAGGAACTGGGATAGGTCTGGTCTCTGGAATTGTCTCATAATCAGTTTTATGCTGTTTGTACCTAAGATTTACAAAACATTTTATTGTTTACTTTTACATTTGTCACAGGTATGTCAAAGTTCAACATTCAAAGTCATTTTTAATTAGCATTTTATAATTTCACCTGTGATTACAGAAACACATTGTTTCTGGGCCGATCATCTTACAGTCCATACCATTAGGTGCTGTCCAGCTAACGAAAAGCCTGTTCTTCATTCTCATGGGTAACACTCTTTTCATGTAGTCTTCATATTCTTCAGGAGTAAAGAGTGTTCCACCATCATCTTCACCAACAATCCTAAAACACAAAATGATTACTGAGAAAAACTCAAGAATCCTGAAACTAACGGAAACTTCTAACCTGAAAAATAGCCTTAGTTCACTACACTCTGCAATACATCCGCAATTTTTCCATAGCCAAGTTTAGCTTTTGTGTAACCGTTAGTAATTTACAGACACGTTTGTGTAAAAGTTTTGAAAAGTTAATTACCAAACCTTCGATATTCCAAGTACTGATCAATAGAAGCTGCAGCACTATGATCCAGTTTTAGATGTATTCGATTCCCTGCCATTTTTGATGCAAAACGAAGTCAAATTTCAGGCAAGAAGTCACAGAAATAGAGAACAAGATCAGCTTCCTATGTTTCCAAAACAACCAGATTGTCTGTTGTATACGCGAAATAAAATGTCCTCCAGTTGTCCTCTACTTACTAGTTTCAGTCCTCCTCCACTCCTCCACGAAAGCGTTGCCAGGCAAGCGTGATTACGGGGCAAAAACAAATTTGCAAAAAGCAAAGGTTGGTTTTGTCATGACAGTCTTTCGAAATTACCGAAAATATTCTTAAACAATAAACTGTACAATGGCTCGGCGGATTCCTTGGAGAAGGCTTTGCCCAGATGTCGTTGCAACCAGGATCGAAGAAGCCAGCCAAGCAAGAATTTATCTTCTTCGCGAGACAGGCCCAACTGGGTTTCTTTTGAAACAAGATGGTTTAGATCGGAAATTTAAGGTTTGTTCAGTTTAATAAGGCAGCTTAATAGCAGTTTGTTAACACTAAGCATTTAACGATGTCAGCTTTATCTATCGTGCGTTGCAATCCCATTAGATTTGATAAGTTTCAAGACAGAATTTCATTTCGTACAAACGACTGTAGGTATGATTGAACTTACGTAGGTTTTAAATTATAATTCAGGCCCTTATCTGGCAGTGTGTTTGAAGTGTGTTTGAAGTGTGTTTTATAACCAGCTGGTGCACAGCAGACCTCAGGTATAGACAGTTGAAACTGTTGAGTGGAATGAATGTTACGGAACAGTGACTTTGACTGTAAGACTCGTGTAAAGTTTGTCAACAATCAGTCGGTTATTGTAAGTTTCAGTCCCTAAAGAATCACATACTTACACGTACATGATTAATAGGCTGTATATTAACTAAGATATTTTCCTGTTTCTCAGGTGTTTTTGGGTGATCAACATTCTTGTACTTGTCAAACTTTTATGAAGGAAAAGGAATTATGTCTTCACATCCTTTGGTGAGGATATAGAGGATAATACAGGGATTTAGTTCTCCGTGTTTCTATCGAGTTATAGTTCTAAACACTTGTGAAAGTTTGGGAGAACTCGAAAAAAGCTGTGGAAACACTTGTCTATGGCTTGTGTTCCCACAGCATTTCTCGTTCTCCCAAACTTCCACTTGTGTTTGTATAACTCGATAGAAACACAGTGCATGTTTCCTATTTCTTAAATAGAGGCTAATACATGGGCATGCATGATATGAAATATCTCTTCGAGTGTTCAGCTCTAAAAGCTCCCGAGTGGGAGTAGCGAATGAGTGAGATATAACGCTGAACACGAGAAGAGATATTCCATATCCGCAAGCAACCATGTATTATTTTATTTATTATATAAACATACTAATAATGACATTTTTGACGATTTTCCGAAGATTTTCAACCATTTTCTGAAGATTTCCGAAGATTCTCCAAGAATTTTCCAAAGACCACACGAACGTTTCCAAACATTCTCTGCAAATTTCCAAAGATTTCTGAAGTTTTGAGGAAGATCCGCAGATATTTTGATCATACACCAACAAATTTATGCAAAGTCATCAATATCTTCACTAGTGAGGATATGGAAAATACGCCACCCGAGTCCCAGATGTAATTTCGTATTAATTTTACAAGTGGTGTATTTTCCAGTGAAACGCTTGTGTCTGGCTTGTTTCTATATAATGAAGTGTAATAATAATTATTATTAATAAAAATTATATCATTGGATGATGCAGTTTAAGAATTTTCATTGGCTTAGCCATGATGGTATATCCATTATATCATGCTCTACAAATATGGTACTCATGCATAATTTTGGGGGGTTTTTTTATTTTTTCTAGTTTTCTAAATGTAGTGGGTGTTTTTAATAAAAATATTATTTCACTCATGCTTGTTGATATGAGATGATTATAGCAGGGGCATGGTGCCAAGTTGGCTATCTATCATCTCATATCTAATGCATGCTTGTAAAATAATTGATAATTATTGTGAGATCAAGAAATAGCAGTGACAGAAAAACAATTAATGGCATAATTTTGACCTTGACGGACTACTCCACATGCACAATTATGCAACAGAATCAGAATAATGTGTTGTTCTGGACAGAAGATATGCACACTGGTACCTCACTCAGAAAAAAAAATATGTGGGTTAGATATTCTCCTTACCCTGTCTTCCAGCTTATAACTTTAGATTTACATGGTACCTTAAAAGACTTTGGCCCCTTCCCTCAGAATCTGCTAGGCTTCCCTTGGCTGGGTGGGTATGTGATACTCTCCATCCTCATTGCTGATTCAGTCTTGATGAGTATACAATTTAATACTAATTATTTGTCAGGGACACTTGTAAAATACCCAATGCATCAGTCAAAAACACTTTGGACTGTAACTAATAATTAAAATTGTTTTGAAGTTGCTGAATGATGATTTTGGCATTTCTTTCTTAATCTTACACAGGGTGCTTCTCAAGAAATTCAGAGTACCCAAAGAAAATCAAAGTATGTTGATATCTTTCTTTTTTGTTTTCAAACAGTTTTGCTATTTAATGTATTAACCAAAACAAAAGCTAACACCGTAGGCATAAGAAAACAAGGCATGCAGACAGCATCGGAGGTGGTCTGGTGACCAAAGCTTCAAGATGGCAAACAAAGAGGTTCATGGCGCTTGAGTCAATACATCCAACACTGGTTCACATTGTCTAGTGAAAGAGCTACAAGCACAAGAAAGGGAAAACGCTTCTTTTTGTTATGCTTGCGTAAAATTTTGTATGCTGATCATTTTTGCACAAGTGTGAAACAGTCTTTGACATTTTGATTATAGACATAAGTAACAATTTGGAATATTTTCTCAAAGTAATAAAACATTTGTTTCAGTTTCTTTTGGTTTTTACTTGCGAAAGTTAGGTCTGGAGGTAATCTGTGACAATAAAATTTAATGTGGAAACACTGCCACATAATTCTTCTCATATAGCTTTTTGGTGTCTCTGAAACTTCTTCTCGTGTTTTTTTAACACTTTAAAACACAGAAGCATAATTTTCATGACTTAATTGTCCTGCAAATAAACAGTTTAATATACATTTCTCAACTAGTAATCCGAATTTTTCAATTGTAGTTATTTTTCAACTGTCACTGGTGGAGCGTGAGATTAATGAAGTGATGAGAGGAAGCTACTCAAGGTCAAGCAGAACAGCAAAGAGGAGAAACTCTGAGAAGGACATGACTGCTAGTGATAGCAGAGAGAAACTTAAACAAAAACAGATAGAGGAACAAGATGTCTGTCCCATATGTCAGGATGAATTACTACAGAAGCCAGAACCAATAACATATTGCAAGTGAGTCTGCAAGCTGTGCCTCAAAAGACATTGAAAGTCAGAATGAAACTTACGTATTATATGGCAAGGTACTGTAGTCTTGAGGTAAACCCAACTGTTCCAATTGGTTCTTCCTTGGTCAGGATTTTGCCACACAGACCATTTACACATGTTCATAAGCCTTGTATTTTTCTCATTTTTGGAGGTCAGCAAAATCAAAATTTGCAACTTTTATGGAGTGCCACATAATAAACTACTTAGCAACCTAGCTTGCTTGAGCCATACTGTACAATACTGGTCTTCAGTCGTTTTGTACAGACCTTACTGTGCCTGGTCCATACTGTCACGACCTCATGGCAATATTCCCCAGTATGGCCTTCATGCAATGGGGGTAATGGTTCTAGAGCAGGCTGGTCATTTACAAACAAGTATTGTCTTTTTTGCTTCTTTGAAGGTATGGTTGTGGTAACAGTGTGCATGTAAAATGTATGAAGATCTGGGCTGAGCATCAACGCTCTACTGGCGAGACTATAGTGAAATGCCCTTTGTGTAGAGTGGACTTTGGATCCTTTCAGGTTAGTCTGACATGAAGCACTAGTCAGTAGCCTTGACACTTGCTGCCAGCATTTGCAGCAAATTATTAGCAATGAGTGACTCCAGGACTGGACTTCATTTGTATGCAGACATTACAACTTATTGTTCCACCTCTTGCTTGGCAATCCTCTCTACCTTGTAGCATTAGTGATCTTGTTCATCACTTGGTCCAGCTTATGAAACATAAATTGCTTTATTATGCAGATCATGTGTACTAAAGGCAAACGGGGTCAAGTGTCGATCAATACCCTTCATGGACCCTTGATTGACCCTCAATCAACACTCAATCGATACTCCATGAATGGTCCATTGACCCCTCAGTTGATACTCGATCATCACTCCATCGACATCAACCATCGACAGTCAGCTGAGAGTAGACTAATTTTAGATCAATTCATATGAGTTGTTCGATACTCAGCCAACTATCAACCCACTTGTTGATCAAGTGTCGACGGAGTACAGAGTGGGATGTCCATCAAGTATCAATCGAAATGTTGATTAAGAGTAGCAGTTGAGAGTATCAATCGACATGACCACAATACACATGACCCAATTATGCTATAATTATTTTAAGATTTGGGAGACGTGGTGGCCTCATGGTTAGTGTGCTCGTCTCCGGATCGAGCGGTCCGGGTTCAAGCCCTGGCCGGGGACATTGTGTTGTGTTCTTGGGCAAGACACTTTACTCTCACAGTGCCTCTCTCCACCCAGGTGTATAAATGGGTACCGGCAAACTTAATGCTGGGGGTAACCCTGTGATGGAGTAGCATCCCTTCCAGGGGGGAGTAGAAATACTCCTAGTCACTTCATGCTACAGAAACCGGGATAAGCTCCGGCCTGATGGGCCACTTGGCTCGCATGCAGACTTTACCTCTTTATTTTAAGATAATTATCAAGGGTACTTTTCTGATAAGATTAAATGAAACCTTTGATAGGAATTGATGGATGAGTTTCACAAATCATCTCGACGTAAAACAAGGGCGGAAAGACAAGATCTTCACCTTGGGGCAACTTGTAAAAGGTGCAGAGTGTGTCCTATAGCAGGAAAATGTTACAGGTAAGAAGCAAGAAGACACCTTTCTTAATTGAAGACTAACTTAAAGGTGATTATCCAATTATAATGGAATGTTTGACCACAATTCTAAGCTACTGGCATAGATTCTTGGTTGAGAACAAGGTTCTACAAGAACAGCTTGTCATTTATTCTTAGAAGAGATTCCAACCTAAAAAAATCACAATCCAGGAGACATTTGCCAATTTTATTTTCTTAACCCTAAAATTAAAGATCAACCAATTAAGCCACAAAATCGTGAATACTCTTTGTGTCAAATATTCAAACATTTTCTCAAAAATATGCCAAAACTCAGCTAAAATATGCCTGGAAAATGTATCTTATGCACTTTCCTTCTTATTGTCTGGGAGATTTGGGCACTGATTCAACAGGAGACTGGGAGATTCGGCCTGTATCCAGGAGAGTTGGCATAGATGGCTACATGATGCTGTTAGTCTACAGTGATGCAGTAGTAACATGCTAGTCTGGGAATGCAGATGGGTTTAGTGAGACAGACAAAAATCTGCACTCACACACTCACACAGGCTGAGTAGAGTTTGTATAGAGTTTGTGTCATAGCTTTGTACTCAAAGGAAGCTTGTCGTTACAGGTGTGTCGTTTGTGCAGATTACCATCTGTGTCACACGTGTTTTGCTACAGACACCCACATGCAACATTCTTTCCAGTTTAGACAGGTAAGTAATGCATGTCATGAATATTTAAACATGTTAATCCCTCAAATTGAAGTCACAGAACTCTATTTTTATCTTAACACTCACTAACATGTCTGTGTTATTGAATTTGATTCTGTGACTTCCTCGGCTGGTTAGAAGTTCTCTATATTTTCATTCATTCAAATTGTATTTATTATGAAGTATACTCCATGTCTAAAATATAACTGTAAAATGGGTAATACATCGACAAGGTTACATGTAATGTGTGATTCAGCTACATATTAGTTTCCTAATGCTTGTTTAACCAATTAAAGGCAACTTAGTTTGAGAGGCAGATTCAATATAAAATAGGTCACAATTGTTACAATTGTTTTCAGTCAGATATTTGTATAAATTCTGAAGATTTGATGATTGAGAGTTGGTGTTCCATGAAAAGAACAAAAGGTGTAATCTTACATTAAATTTGTATTTGTTATTAGAAACCCAGTGAACGTTGGCATGCAGCTACACGAATCACACCATTACCAAATGCTGTCATAAGCGACCTACAAAACCGTGACATTTCTGCTGGTGATTATGAATTACTGCTACAACTGGACAGGTAGAACTTTCTTTTAGAAAATAATAATAAATAATTAATTACTATATACATTTTGCCAAAAAAGTAAAATATAAAACTTTAAGGTAAAATGCTGTTAAAATTATGTTCAGTAAGGTCTGTACAAATGTTTAGTTTTATAAATTAATTACTGTTATCGAGTATACTTTTTTTCTGAAGCTAACAGAAAGTTAAAAATTATGCTTGCCAAAATTGACTCTTACAGTTTTTGCTTGTTACTGAGATTAACGCAATAAACATTTAGGCAGTGCTTTGTGTTTGTTTGCATAAGTTTTAGTTGATAATTTACACAAATCTGAGACTTGTTAATGCTCATCATGTCCCTCCATTGGTTACTGTTGCTTGGAATGCAAGAGATCATTTTCACTTCTGAGTGACTGTGTTATAAAACTATTGGAGCAATCTGTGTCCCTAATTGAAATACTTAAAAATTTATTTAAAAAAAGGAGTCACTGTTCGTTGCCCCTTGGGGAGGAAAACAGTGATGCCTAAACTCTTGGGAAGGGTGCTCTTTCATTAACAGAGTTCTTGTCCAGAAATGAATGTAATGACTCTAGAAAAAAACTCTTGTTTAAAACTTTAATGATAGCGTTATAATTTCTATGACCTCAGGCAGGTTACAGATCAGGATGGCATCCCTGCCCAAGTGATGCACAACCTACCAACACAAGTGTTGCAAGAGAGGCACACACTGCTCACTGATGGCACCAAGTGTGGTGTATGTTTACAAGGATTCCAAACACACCAGCGTGTCAGGACCTTGCCATGTCAGCATCCTTTCCACATCACCTGCATTGATAACTGGCTCACAACCCATTCTCAGTGTCCTGTAGATGGCTCTTATGTTGGGTCTGTTACCTCTGCAGCTTCTGTGACTGCCCCACAGCCCAATGAGCATGTGATGCCTGGTGTGGGTCATGTTATGACTGGTTCAAATAGTACTCCAGTCTTGGGCGGGGTTGGAAAGAGATCAGGACAGAGATTAAAAGGACTCAGTGAAAGAAATGATTCAGCTAAAAGTTTACCAAGCAGTTTTACTCTCAGTGGGTCTGGATTGTTGGCATCACAAAGTAACCGCAGATTAAGGTGAGTGTAAGAAACTAATAGTTGGGACTCTGAGTTTTGGAAAGAACAGAACACTAAGGGACAATCAAAATAAACCTACAATTATTGTTTCCTTTCTGATTGCTGAGAGTTTTGATTATCAATAGGAGACACACATCTAAGGGATGAACCATTATTTTTGGTGGGAGATGGGGGGCGAGTGTTGGGCAATTTTCTGGGGCATTAAATTATTTTCTCACCTTTAGGTTGTGCATGATTGCTTTTGGTGGGAAATAGCTTGTGCAGGAATTTTTTTAAAGTATAACACAGGACCTGGACAGTGGAAATCACTTGCTAGATTTTTCCCATGACTCCCCTTACAGGATTTTTTTCAGCAGTTTTTCATGTGCAGGACTTTTTTGTTCTTCTTTTTTGGGGGGGGGGAATTGCCCAACCTCCCCTCCCCCCTGCAGAAAAATAAGGTCCGTCCCTAAGTTGAACAGTGCACCTTATTATTTCCTTCAAACTAATAAAGAATTGCTTTCCTTGCATAATTCTCTGTTCGTGTCTCTTTAGAAGCTTATAGACAGTCTCTATTATAATTAAGCCGTTGATGTTCAAGTTAGCTAAATATATTTTACCAAAGTCCAGTTCAACGATTTTATATTATATATTAGAATATTGCACGTGTGAAGCCAACCTTTTTTTTCAGATCCAACGAAAACATCCGAACGCCTGATGAGATGGCAACAGTACAACCTCCGCTGCTGGATGAACTTCGCATTACTATACATCCCGAGCATTCAGTAGCCCATCTTGTTCGACTGTCATCAGCGGGACGGGACAGGATAGGATCTCGACAGAGAGTCGTACCAAATACATCCCCTGGAATTAAGACGTTCACCAGGCACAACATAACATTCAATCCTGCGAATTCTTCTAAACCACCGATGCCACCCCAGAGTTTGAACAGTAATAGAAGTTCAAGTGGTGATACTAGGCGGCAGAAACCTAAACTGGACAGATCACAGCGAAGCAGTGTAAGTAGCAGAGCGTTTGCCTGAACCTTAGTCTCCTCCGCAGCCGTTTTTTGGGATGTCAAGCAATTAGGGGGAACGTTGGGGGGAGCGTTGCGTGACATCCCAAAAAACGGCTGCTGAGGAGACTACCTGAACCTTGGTCTTGTTCAGAATGGTTGCTAAGCAACACGACGTATAATCTCGTTCTCAGGGTGCCAACCTCGTTCCCAGGGTCCTATCTCTTTTCTCCCTGGGAAGAGATAAAATCCTGAGAACGAGGTTGGCATGGTGCTTGACCCATCGCACTGAGGATCCTGGGTACGAGATTGCATGACTTGTCGTTATTGCTTCACGCTGACCAGAAAATGTTCAGAGTAAACGGCAGTTCTCGTGCTGTACGTTTTATGATTGGGTTTAGAGAATTGGAAACCTCGGATGTTTTTACGAAGATTTGCCGAAACGGCAGCTGTTCCTGATTGATACTGAATTCGTACTATCTAGTTGAACGTGTTCAGAAACTATATAGTAAGCATGTCTTAAATTGTTTTCTGCCTAAAAACAAGATTTTCCTAATTTGTCCAATTTCTATGGAGCGCATAAAGCTAATGATTTGGAGAGTCAGGATACTGCCTCTGCTGCATGTAAGCGTTAGTAAGTGGCTTTCTGAAAGCATCATTTCTATCCTGTACAATGTTACAAATGACACCAGTTAAAATTGGTGTCTACCTGTAAGATTGTAAAATAAGAAACTCAAAGTAGAGCATTTCCGTCAATATGCCTCAAGGGGGTAACCGTACTGGATTAGTTATCATGTTTAGAAGGTCTGTAAGTACTGCTAACAGTTATAAATAATAATAATAATAATAATAATAATAATAATGGCACTTTTATAGCGCATATTAACATGTGGATATGATCATTGCCTTGCAGTCTGTAGGAGAACTCAGTTTGTTCGCGTCAGGAACCGCTGTACACTTAGGATCGCAGACACCGCCAATGAACACTGACAAGAGACTTAAAGGACAACTTATGAAAGGAAAACTTACATCAAAGAATTCAAGACAATCTGTGTCGGACCCTGGACTTTCAGTGACTTTGGAGCCCCTTGTGGGCTCTGGGATTTCTGTCTTTCTTCCCCCAGTAGACGTTGACTAATTTTAAAGTAGTTTTTATTGTGTGTTGTATATTGAAAATAGTGTGAAAAAGAAAAACTATTGTGAATCACGTTTGGATTAAAACGAATACAGATATTGAAAAATTGCATCAGTATTGTATCCTACTGTAAAGGAAATATCACAGACTGTCACAGCTCGGTATAACATGACGTACGTTGTCTAAGTAATTCTGAAATATCTCAAAACCTCTTTGATGAGGTGAATAAATCTACGATACTCGGCGTACAATAGGCCACGTTCGATATATCAATATTCTAACATGGCTACGAGGCTTTCAGGACAAACTTCTATATCTGGTGTTGTTTTCTATGTATTCAAGTCTCTTTTGGGAATTGAGAGACAAAAGAAACTTAAAAAATTACAATTTTGACCCGAAAGCCTTGGAGCCACGTTGGAATATCGATATACCGAACGTGGTGTATTGAACAAGGGGTAAAAAACTGTTCAGAAGCTCGATAGAAGCTTGTAAATTGTGAAAGTCGCCATTGTACTGGCTTACCACGGGTAATATAACTAGTTTTTGTTGACCACAGATTTACACTTAATTAATTTATCGTAACTTCATTTGGCCGGTCGGTATAAAGCAAATTGAATGGCTATATTAGGTATAACGGATGTTGACAACACAGAGGAATAAACTAGCGCATAACCTTAAAAGCTTCAGACTAACGGCAACAGATATGAATCATGGAATTCACTTCGTTCCATTGCGTAGACGCAAAATACATCAATAATTTAGGTAAGTAGGTAAAGTCTGCACAGAGCCAAGTGGCCCATTAGGCTGGCGCTTATCTCCGCTTTCAGTAGCATGAAGCGACTAGGAGTATTTCTACTCCTCCCTGGATGGGATGCTAATCCATCGCAGGGTTACCCCCAGCATTGAATTCGTCGACGCCCATTTATACACCTTGGTGGAGAGAGGCACTGGAACTCGTGAAGTGCCTTGCACAAGAATACAATGTTCTCGGCCAGGGCTTGAACCCGGACCGCTCGATCCGGAGACGAGCGCACTAACCATGAGGCCACCGCGCCTCAGATTATAGTTTAAGCGAGGATTTATTTGTTGCTGTGCTAGTAGTTTGTAAAACGATAAAAACATTGTCTTCTAGACAAAGCCATATGGGGTTTAAGTACTAGTGTACTGCAGTATTGCATCTTCAAGGTAAGAACATGTCTATCGTAAACTGCAGGCGTCATGGAACAAGCTACATAGCTAGGCTCATCACAACAGATAAATAAGCTTTTCCAAGCGTGCCGTGCCGCGAGAGGAATTGGCGTTTTTCCCGGGTTGTTTGTCCTAAGAAAAATAAAAACAAAACCAAAAAACGAAGGCCTGGGTACGCAGTCAATATAAAAGTCTGCATAGAATCGATGAACCATGGACTTCTGCTCGTCTTTGATTCTGTGTCTAGGCAGCTCAGTTTTTTCACTCTCTTCTTCATTTTGTTTAGGGTTTTTTTTTTAAACAAAAAACCAAAACAAAATGAAGATGGAAGTGATAAAAGTAAGTCCTCGGTTTCGGAAGGGTTTGTAACAAGTTAGCATCTCCTCCTACAAAGGACCGATAGGAAGGTACGACTTCAAGTTGTCACATGCGTCTAATGTGGCTCACCCTGCTCGCGTCATAGACTGGCTATCGTGCAAATATAACCTGCTTCTTTCATCATAAAAAACAAGCGACTCTTTAAGCTTACTTCTCTTTGCTGCTAAGAAGGACTATGAAATCTGCATAGTTTAAACAAAGTAGTTTGAAATGCAAAGTTACTACTACCTGGGGGAGGTCTCCATTTGGAATGAAAAGAAGAATAACCTAAACTTCTAAGAAATGGGACACACATCAAAACTAACATTTTAAAATGTTTGAATTGACATTTTTCGCATTTTTATAACCTTGTTAATTTTATTATGTTAGCTTGTTCGCCGCGGCGTCGTGTTTTTTTGTCTGTTTTGGTCTTTTATTTTTTAACACTGTATTGCCTTGGCATTTTTGAACCCCGTATAAAATAGAGCGTGTTTGTTGCATTTGGTAGAGGTTACGATCAACTTGGAGAACCACGTTGAACATTGCACATAATGTCGAAAGCATTTCCTCCCGACAGTTGAATATACTTCAAAGTTCAATTTCTGGTGTTATGATCTTTCATCGGTGATTTGATCAACAAACAGGCAGCTACAATGCTATCGCTCAACGGGATCAGTGAAATACATTAGAATCCGACTAAATGGCGGTAGACAACAGGCACGCGCCTGGCCACCGGGTGACCGTGTGCCCTGACTGACGTATGCACGTGTTTGTTGTTGTTGTTGTTATTGTTGTTTTCCTTTTTGCGAGAATCTCTGATCACGAAGGCATTCAATGTTTTTTACACTTGTTAATTTGTAGCAAATTTAAAATTGTTTTGCCTGTCTTTGCATTAATTTGTATTGAGCAGGAATGAATGGAGATAATTCCCATGCATGTTTTAATGTGTTAAAAAAAAATGAAAACGCGTGATACAGAGGACAGTTCTCTAGACTATACATATATTTGCTTTACAACTTAAAAGATCGAATAAATACCTGGTTTCCTGTGAGTACTGTCTCAGTGTGTTTAATGAAGCGAAATGTGACCGTTCACACTGTAAGATCCTTTTCTTTAAGAGGCACTTGTATCTTTGTATGCACTTCAGAAAAACTAAGAAGCAATTTATTGTGAAAATTAAAGTTAAGTTTAGATTTAGATAGGGTTCCAATTAATTTAGCATTCAAATTTTCATTTCGTAAGGATGGGCGTTTTATGTAATCGCATTTCAGAACGGAAACGTAGTTTAAAAAAGAAACAGTACACCGATTGTTAAAAACCGATTCAAAAGGCCATTGTGAAGTGGTTTATCATGATATTTAGTTTAATAATTTCACGGATGCAAGTTACAAGGAAAAATCCACACAGTGGAAGATAAAGCAGGGAAATTGAACTTTTTTACAAAGAAATGTCGTCGAGCAAATAACCAGTGAGAGATTAGGAAACACAATTTACAAAATAACGATAAAATATTTTTTTAGTCGTTAATTAAGCGTTAATCTAAACCAAGAGATTATCAAGGTAATATCTTTTCTAAACACGAGGAGAGTTAGGAGAATTCTCGAAAGTTATGCAAAGCTGATACGTAGTCGAGGGTTTGCATAACTTTCGAGAATTCTCCCAACCTCCCGAGTGTTTAGATGAGGCTATGTAAACACGGAAAAAGTGCTCTATCGCTTTTATAAAATATTTCTCAAAATTACGCGCGAATCTAAAACGTCACAACCGTGTTTGCATAACCTCATCTAAACACACCTATCGACCAATGAGACGGCGCGTAGTAGCTCAGTTATTTTATAAAACAGTGATAGTAAATGATTTTTAAAATATAAACATAAAGAGCAAATAAATGTCCAATATGGGAGTAGGATGACAACTCGACTCTCATAACGGCTGAAAATCGAGCTTGGAAAAAATCTAGCTTAACTGAGGCCGTATCAGATCAACAACACTCCATGATTATCTATACTTATCTATGATTATCTATTAGTAATAATTATCTATAGACATACTTGTACTTGGTTTTGAGTGGCGTTCTTGCAAAGGAGCAGCCTTGAATGTGTACCAGTATTTGAGCACAATATATGCTATGTGCATGTAAGGTATGCTCTGAAACTGTTCTTAAATTGCTTTTAAGTGGTGCATTCACTGGCCTTAAGGGCGCCATCTTATCTTGCGAATTATATTGTACAAGATTTTGGACCGAGTGGGAGGAGGTAATTTAAATCTCATCTTAGATGGAAAGGATTTCAGTTGCAGCAAGATCATTCTCTATTCACCATGGTTTTTCTGTGCCAAATTGTCTTTATAGTGAGGTAGGCGGTTTTAATCTCAGTCAGGAGTCCTTTCACTCTTGTATTACTTTGCTTGCTTTTGTCAATGGTACCGAGAGAACACCACATTTAATCGAGTACAGAAACGTTTGATTGAATCACCTCTGGAGCAAAATGGTTGAGCATTCCGCTTTCCTGTTGAAAGACAACAATAATTATGGTAATGTCATCGGGTTTTTAGGTTCTGCATGTGAATGGAAACATTCAGTATGACAGAAGTTTGCAATTTACTTGGCTGTTTGCGGAGAAAATAAGAAATGCGACTCTGCACGCCCCATCACAGACATGATTTCCAGAGCAGTTTTTTTTTGTATTCGCGAAAAAAAATAATAACCTAAGATCGAGATGACAAAAGCACCTTATCATTATCGTGATTTTTTTTACGACACTGTTGCTTGCATCAATTCTTTTTTTTTTACCACGTTTCGTTAATTTTTTTATGATATAGGGACGTGTCATAAACAATGAATTCCATTAGCTTTTATTTATTTAGTTGATTTACAGCTATAGTGTAGGCAGGTTCTTTTTTGCTAATTCTGCCTGTCACAAAATCGCCTCGTCATATATCCAGCAGTCTTTTACGCAATCACTCAATCAGTCGGTCACATGATCGACAAACTGTTCGAATTCGATTTACGTAGATATGAGTTGTGTGTCGGTCACCAATGGAATGAAGTATGGAGTTAAATTCAAGTCCCAGATGTTGAGCATTTACCTCAAAGACTAGCGCCTTATTAGTATCAGTAAGTATGACTTGATTTTTATTCCTTATATCGTCATTGCAACGGCTCTCGGTCAATGGGCGGACAAATGCACAAACTGCCCACAAACATTCGAAAGGGATGGATGATAAACGACGTAAGTTCTGTTAATTTGGAATATTGTTCTACAATTTTGCTGCAATTTTGTGTTTGTTTGATATAGAAAGCTAAAACAAAACATTTAGTATTTTACGCAATAACCGTATCGTTGTTCTTGTCGAAATACCAGTGCGAAAAACTTAACACTGAGTTCTTCGAAGACATCCATGCGTAAAAGATTTTTATGGCGAGTGTTATGGCGTAGAATTTTTGTTTTCGCTCAGTCTACCCGCACATACCACACACTGTATGGTTGCTACGATACTGTTTTGGTCCTTCAATTAATAATCCCTATTAATGATATTAGCGGTGCTTCTGGCTTTTCGGATCAGCGACTGGAAACGGCGAAAGTGTATTCACTGAAATTGCAATCTGCAAACGTCTTTAGAAATTGTGCAAAGTTGGAAGGCAGGACTTAGAATCAGATCGAACTAAATGTAATACGGTGTTTATTTTCCATGTCATCTTGATCCCTCTATTTATATTGTTTTAATATAGCATCAGCGTTTAATGTATTGGCATTCACAATAGTTTATTTGCATTTTTCAATTGCTAATGCTTTTAAAATTTGAGATCTTTGAGCGATATAATTGAGTGGAAGATTTTTTTTAAGTAGCCGCCAAGAGTTGTTAATCTCCAAGGGCGGGCACACTTGTCGACCAAACAGGGAATTTGGCTTTCGTGGCCCTCCTAGATCTTTGTGGAACTCAGGAGAATTTTGAGTTAAACTCAGCGACGACAAACCCACTGTAGTCGCAATTTTGGCGAGTTCAAACTGATACAACAAATAAATCATTTTGAGTGCTTCAGAGTGTATTATCTTCCATTTGAAAATTATATAGCAAACTCCTTAACTTTCTTCTAATTATTACTGGTTTTTTTTTTTTTTCATTTGAAACCGTGGTTTGTATTTATAACAATGAGTCTCCGTCTGTGAGTCACTCCAGAGCAAATAAGAAACATTGGAAGTGCCGTCTCGTCTGGCTATTTTAATATCATGAATTACACTGAATAGAATTCCAGAGATAGTGACCATTATAATTCGAAACAAAGCAAAAAGGTAATGTGAAACATGCGAGATTGGTCATGACAGTGTGCGATTATTCGCATAAAGGCATAAATGAATGAAACAAAGCCCTAACTTTCTCAGTCTCGTTGGCACCTTGTAACGTGGCGCCAACTGCAGCGATAAGGGAACGCTTGTAAAAGAAAGCGACACAATGAAGTAATTAAAATACTAAGGGTAGTTTAAATCTGTTATGGCGATGTTCTGGCCAAATAGTAGTACCAAATACTTCATAGCTTCGATCAGGTGGAGCAGTACAGCGATCAGACAAAACCGAGAAAGTAGTATTATAAAGTTTCGTGTATGGAGTTAGCACTACGGCCCTCTTTACACGACCCTGGGTTGCTTTTTACTCCGGGTTGAATCACCACAGAGACTGCTAAAAATTAACACTTTACACCAACCCGGGTTGTCAGTCTGCAATGGCCTGTGGTTTGCTTCGAGCCTGACCCGGGCCAACCTTTCTACCGATCAAAAACTTAAAACATGGCCTGGAAAGATGACAAACAAAAAACCTAGAAAGTATAACGGAATTGTGGGAGGTCCTGATGTACAAACCAAAAAAAAAAACAACAACAACAACATGGTCATTTGACTGAAAGTACCAACTCGGGTTAGGTTTTGGCCCACTGTTAGAATTGAAGAAATTTCGACCCCTCTCGCCGGATCAACCCGGGTCTCGACAAGGGTTACCCGGCAAGGGGAGCTGACCCGGCTTGACTACTGTTTTCATTTAAACGCTTATAAACATTTGACTGCAAAAGGGTTACCCGCCGCGATGATTCAACCCGGGGTGAAAAGCGACCCGGGATCGTGTAAAGAGCGCCCTAGGACGTAGTAGGTTATATCATTCAACCGATCGCATAAATTTGTTAAAGTTTTAAAGAAAACCTGCCTTGATTCATTGCGTAGCAGCATTAATAAAGTTCAGCGTAGATTATATACAGTTTTTCATTACTTGTAATATTATGGACAATGAAATCAAATATTTTGATTTTTAGCTGAATATCTAACCTCTCGCTGGGTTGCCTAGGATATAACTCGTTTTTATTTTTATTTTCTGGATTTATATCGTAAATATTGAAAATAATATATCTAAATTTCGGCCGAATTGGAAATTCAAATATCAGTACAGTAGCCGAGCGTAGGGCGTATCTAACTAACTGTACGATAAAATGGATAATTACTAATCATACCAGTAACTTCAGGGGCGAATCTAGCGGGAGGGTGCAGGGGGTGCGCAGCCCCTCCCCCCTGAGATGACATACGGCTTTCTAATGTAACTGGTATTCTGCACAAAAAAAAAACACTCAGTTAGGCCATATCTTAGTGGTGCACCTCCTCCTGAGAAAAATTCTGGACTTGATGGCAACAACACTCAAAAAACCATAACGCTTCAACAACTATAACCAGTGGCAATAAACAAAGAGCCCGATAACGCCTTAAAGAATCATAGAAAACAAAGAATTTCGACATCGGTTGCTTAAGCAATTGTTGATGCAATACAATATTCCGGGATCTACAATGCTGCACCGGTTTTCAATGTCTCCATAACTAGACTTCGTTCCATCAGTCGCACATTTAAACCTCGACACTAGTAAGAAAGAACATTGTTGATTATATCAGGAAAATGAACTACTGGAAAAAATTCATAAGGGACTCTTGTCATGAGGGACACTTAATTAGTCATGACCCCATCGAAAACAGTGCGACTACTCGAACCGGGCCACTTGGAAAAAGAGTTACTGCGCCTTTCAATAACATGCGGGCTCTAAAATTCAAAGCTCAACCGACAAATGCGTTTTTCGCTACCGCCAATCAAATGTTCGGCAATCAAATGTTCGGCGTCCTCCCAGCTTCCTCCCAGCTTCCAACTACTGCCGACCACTGTTTCGTTGTCTGAACTGTGCTCAACGATTCGATTACTGTGCGCTCAGCAGTAGTCGGAAGCTGGGAGGAGCCGCCTAACATTTGATTGGCCGTAGCGAGAAACACATTTGTCGGTTGAGCTTTGAATTTTGAAGTCCGCGAGTTATTGAAAGGCGCAGCAACCAAATAAAACATTACTTGAGAACAAAGGATAGCGATCTTTTTCTCTAATAAACCAATAACATAAACCAATAACTTTGAAAACCTCAGGAAACTTTCCCTTTTGCTGATTGGTTAGTTTCCATCCTAAATTTCGTACGCTTTTCAGCGGTCTCGGTTTAGTAGTCACAAAATGAGTTTTCAAGCTACATTTTCCGAGCGAGATTTATAAAAATTATGATAGGTCGCCGTCAAGGACTGAATCTCTAAGAGTGTTGTCTATAAGGCAGAGGAGTCGATAGTGTTTATTTCTTTACGTCAGACAGAGAGTTACTTGCCATCACAAGAAGGTACGAGTGTTCTCAGTTTACGTTTTAGCTGGTTTATCTAATTTCCAAATAAACAGTTTATTTTATTGCCATTTGAAGGGTTCATTGCTGTAATGTACAGCATGAATTGACTTTTGCAGTAACATAAAATATGAGTTTGAGTATGTCCACCCGCTAGTTGAAAAGGTCTGAAAATAGCAAGTAAAATTTTAAAACCACGAAATACGGCTTATTGACAGTGAGCAAGAAGTGAGCAACAAATTTGGTGGAAAATCAAAAATCAGTCTTAGGTTAGGCCCAATCTACACTACGCCGGAGAAATTTAAAAACGACGTTTTAACTCTGAAAACGAATCGAATGTTTCCGTCCACACTACGCCGGAGAAATTGAAAACGAAACAATCTCCGGCCATTTTAGATTTGTACTAGTGGAAAACTCCGTCAGGGAAATCTCACGATTATTATCGTGACGTCATCCTTTTCCAAAAGCTCCGTTTTCAAAATGTTTTCCGTCTACATTAAAACGCAAAGTCGTCGTTTTCAAATTCCTCCGGTTTGAAAAGCATTTTCGAAAAGCTCCGTTTTCGTGACGGATTAGTGTGGACGGTAGGCCAAACTGTAGAAATAAGCTGCGTTTTCAAATTTCCCCGGACGGGACAAGCGCTGTGGACGGTACCCTACTTGTGAAATCTCGAAATTATGACTGAAGATGTTATCGCTGAACTGAAGGAAATGATGAGTTTTTTTCAAATGAGACATTTCTACTTTTATGTCCTTGACTGGTGTAAAGCTTTTTTTTTGTTTTCTGTTTAAATCAATGTATCCATCGAAACTCAGCAGTAAATAATTGCCAATAGAAGCATCACAAAAATTAACACTGTCGTTCTTTCAAACCATTTTGTTTAAAGGAAGAAATCGCAAAAATGGCACGTTAATCACCAAAGATTAATTTTAATTTATTTAGTTAGCAGATTCGAGAAGGTATTGCTACTCTGCCCCTTGGGTTCAATGTTTTACAAAACAACCCATTGAACAACTGTTTTCTTTCATCAATGTTTACTTGAAATTAATTCCTCAACATACATGTATTGCTTGCAAGTCTGCTAAAAAATTACGTTTTTCATTTTTTGTTCAAATGAATCTATTGAAGTGGTTCAAATCGGATTATTATCCTTATCAAAGAAGCTTTTCGTAGAAGTGTTAAGCTAAGTACCTACAGTGGATCCACATCACACGAACACAACATCGCAGCTTAATTCGCACGAGAAAAAAAACACACCGCACAATGTTTACCACTGAGGTGTGTATAATAATTGCAAATTCATTCAAAAGGATCACAGTGGCATAAAAGTCGGTTACTTTTGCGGGGTTTTAAACATGCCATGTTCCGTGACAAAGCTAAAAGCAAGCATTTTTGGCAACGGAATAACATTTCAGTATTGGACATTCTCAACGAATACATACGCTATCCGCACTGACTGACATCCATCAAATTTGCGATACAGGGAAAGGGCTTACATAAGGTCATGTCTTCCTTGAGCTCACGGCGATAATAATATATCCAGGAGGAAAATATTCGCCTTTTACAAGGTGAACTTCAGCCAAGGGCAATAGTCTAATTGACCAAACTAATTGTACGCACAATGTCTTAGAAATTTAATTCAGTATTGTTCAGTATTCTCGCCTGGTTATAGGCTTGGCGGTTCTGCACCGGTGATTTTTGAAGTGAATTTATTACGGTAATAAGGCAGTGATCTACAACGCGAATTTTTGAATTAATTTCAGACACTCGGTGAGCTGAGCTGATACGCTACAAGTTGTATGCGAGGATGGCTACGCTGGGAAACTGTCAGATAATATTACTACTTCTGGCCACAACATGCTTGCGACTTCCAACATTAAGGTTAGTACTTCCGTTCAACATGTGGTTGCTACGTTTCTAGCTACATTCAGAGTACAAGGGTTCGAGAAAACCTTGGAGTCTTACGGTACTATAATTACAGAGGTGTGAGATAAGAGAGAACAACACACTCAAGCTGGAAGAAAAACTACGTTTTTCCTTTTTCACGAAATCTTAACACGCATTTTTCTTTCCCAGTTTGTGCCAAGAGGCTAACTCCACTGACATTGAGAAGGGAAATTCGCGCTGCAAGAGCGTAACTTGTTGTGTGAGTAGAAAAACATTTATTACTCTTTCATTCAAACGTAAGGCTGTTTAAAATTCAGCATTGTAAACAAAGAAGCATTATTTCAGCAAAGTCGTGCAAAGAAGTCGCAGCGCGGAAGAATTTTTTTTCGTGGAGTGGATTTTCGCATCCATGTTGTCATACGTAGATGTTTTTAATGTCTCTTCTAACCTGGTTATGAAACAACCCACTTTTACTCAATAGCACGCTTCCAATATAGAATAACACAAGCTCTTGACCCTGCTAGTTATTTTTGTCCTAAAGCGGATCACACTAGTTGAAGAGCAAAATTAATATTCTTGCCGCGTACAACTTCCATGTACTTCAAGTTTACCCAGTGTGCAAAGTTTGTGACGCAGTTTACTGGGTTTATTGGAAAGCAAGGTCTCCTTACTGAGATAGAAAACCGAGAAGAAATCCTTTTCAAACGTTAGCAGTGAACTACATCGTATTTATCGTCGTTGTTCTAATACAATATCAAACAGCCTTGTGACGAAGAAGCTGGATGTTTTTACGGAAAGTAAATATTCGAGCTGGCTGAAGATATTTCGAGTTCGTGTAACATTGAACATCCCTCGTGAAGGGTAAGGTTTCAGACGCTCTTTGCAGAGAAATGTACAATGTTGTTCAGAGCGGCCTTTTTGATAGCAACTTGTCAGCTCAGGCAAAACAATACGAACGTGCTAATTTGGTCAGCCAGCAAATGGTCTTTGTAAGACTGTTTACTTGAGAACAGTTCCAGAGAAAAACTAAGAAGCGACAAGTTTCACATGTTTGATTAAGGCAGATATTTGTCACGGAATGACCTTGGCAAATTTGGCATTGCGGTATCAAAGTCAGTGTTCGTTTGATGTAAATGTTCGTTTAACACCCCACCAACAAAAAGAGATTAATTAATTTGGTAAAATTATCTGATCAATAAGAAATGAGCAGTGCGTGAGCGAAGGCGTTTTTTATGCTAAAATCTAGAAAGAGTAAATCAGCAAGTAAACCTTTCATGTTGTGAAAGGCAAAGGAAACTTTATCGAGTTCATCCCATCAAGATGCGGTTTTCCTTTATAAGATTGTTCTTGATAAAGGCACTTGCGCAACCTTATTGTCGTCAAACCTTTCCGCTCTTTCAGCCAAGTTTTGTGATTTGAAAGAAGTAAAGAAAATGACGTTTGTATTTCCTTGCGAACCGCATGCTGTGTTAGCGCAATGTAACGTATCAAGATTATAATTTTGGAACAAACCAGATCTCTGCTCAATCTTCCACGTACCCTTCATTATCAAGAGTGATTTATGTCGTAAATGGCTCGACTTATTATTTGTTACGATCCTTCTCTTCCTTTGGTGCATACATTTGCGGTTTTTACATTGTGCTTTAGGCTTTGTGAAAGTGAAACTGTGGCTGGTTCAAACGCTGCTAATTGGCATCAAAGTTGGAAGGAACAAAGTTTTCATGAATATCAAACCAAAAGTTCTTAAACCTGAAACGCACGAGGCCGATATTTTCAACTCTCTTCTTTCATGTCGAGGGAATATTTATTTTCGAAAGGTAAAGTTTAGAAGGAGTTCATTTCTTCGAACCTAATTTGTTTATAAATGAAAGCAAATAAACACAACAACTCAGTGTGGGTTAGATTCAACAGTCGCCTTCATTACGGAATGTTTCCGACGAAAACATTTGTTTTACTCAGTTTTGACTGAAAAATGTCGCTTAACGTTCTTCCATCCAGATAACATACTAAACCTTAGTGGATCCTAACTGGCAAAGGTTTATTCTCTAACCAGTTAAACGGGATAAGCAGCGGCAAGCTGTTATCAAAGGCCTTTTGTGAGCTACTGAACCATGAAAAAAAAAAAAAAGCGTGGGAGGATAGGTTGGGGGTGGGTTAATGGGAAGAACAAGGGGAGGGGAACGTCATAAATAGTTTTTTTTCCGCATATTTGAAATTTCCCAGTAACTGAAGCAACTGACTGAATACTGTTCTTGAGCAACTAAAGAAGGTCATGCTTTCGGTAAAGAGCGCTATATAGCGTTGAAAATCCTTTTCAACCAGAGTTTGTCAATTTATGTAAAATGTAACTTTAGGTACAATACGGCTTGCTCGACTCAATCTATCGCAGATTGTCAGAGAAAAGGAAGATTTCGGAATGAATCCAGACTTGAACGTTTCCGCGGTTTGGTTGAGACTAAAAGTTAATCTGGGCCGAGTTGTTCGATGGCCGGTTAGCGCTAACGCGGAATTAAAAGTTAACCGAAGTATCATTTTTTTTGTTAAAAAATAAGGTTTTTCACTGCTTATGCTTTGTGTAGTTTGAGATTACTTAAAGTCAAAACAGAACGACAAGCAATGTAAACAGAAATTCTCACCGAAAGTTTACAAAACTGAGATCAAAGTTCTCGCTAATTCTGGGTTAGTTTAATCGGACTTTAAACAACCCAGCCTTGATTCTCGTGTGTTTAGGATTTCAAACGCGTTGTAAGTTCATGATCTTGACGTGAATGTAAACTGTTTTGACTTACCTCGTAATCCCTTTATAACCAGCACGTACTAACTCTGCACAGCGCACATCTTTATACTATGATGTGGTTTGGTCATCTGTTGAAATATCCTAGGCAATGATGACTCAACAAATGACACATGCTCGCGCTTCGAAATTCTGTTAGATCTTTTGCACGCGCAAGAGTGTTTTTAAAAAAAGGTGCTACCAACCGAGAAATAAACGGCAAATGGCCTGTTCAACAATGTACATGTTTTTGATTGATTAAAAATCGGTCTCACCTTCACAAAAAGCAATTGAATCAAATTATTCTTGATATTAGACTAAAAGGAACTCAGTCACAGTATTTTGAGTTACTTTGGCCACGTAAAAAATTATCTTTAAATTGAAGAAAACCTGAAAATAAAAGTTTGCTGAGATAGAAAAAACACCAAAGTGATAATAATAAATCATAAAGAAACAGGGATGGCTAAAGATGGAGAAGATTGACACGGATTACAAACGACGAACTTGAAAAATCTAGGCTAAACTTTACAAGACGTGCAAAGCGTGACGTAGCTCTTTTGACGAGTCAGTTTTGCGCCTTTTTTGTCTTTCCTTCTTTAGGAACTCACACTTTCTTTATCATTTCAGGGGATTCCAGGAACACCAGGGAGAAACGGTAAGCTTTTCATACGATGTAAGTAAAAATAATTCAGTAAGTTATAACTGTACAGGTTCTGACAGGGATGCTATTGAATAAATTCTCCAGAGGAAAAAACATAAAGGCTGCTGTGCGTTTCACCACACTACCATGCGAACCTTACACAGCCTATAAAGTACAAGGAAAGCCCTGTTCTTGAAGCTTCGTCTCCGTGCTAACGACATTGTGTATGCTAGGTTTGAAGATTTTAGAACTTGGTTTGTCCGTTTTTATGAGCGTTGTGAAAGTTTTCCTGCGCTACGAATTAGGGATAAATATGTACCGGTCGCCATCTTTTTTTCCTACGGAAGTTTGTCTTCTTGACAACAAACTTTGAGATTTCGTGGACGGATCAAAACTTTTTCTAATGTGATCCAATTCAATCCTCTTCCTGACATTGCTCTTTTTCACACTGGTTCCTGTCTTTTTTTTTTTTTAAGAGTTGCTCAATATACACGGCTTCCGAACACCTAGCACGTTTCAAAATGTCTTGAAATGAAACAACCACAATTGATGAATCGTTGCTTTCGGTACAATGAGACCAGAATTTATCTCATGTCATGGTAGGGGTCGGATTTTAAACTCATTGGGTAGTAAATTCTCCAAGTTTCCTTACCGTGTTAAATATAGTTTGAAAATTGGAGAATGTATCAGTTGTGTTAAAAGTCAAAAACTTATTTTACAATGTAGGACTCCAGCTGCTGAGAATCTGAGGTATCTTTTCCATAAAAAGCATTCCGGATTTTATACTCTTGTGCAAAACCCCTCCTGTAATATAGCAATGTGCTTCATCAGATATCATCTGACTTTTAATCAGGAATATATTGCTTACAAAATGTATCAATTTCCTGTTTCACTTACTTGTAACACCCTTCCAAGCAATACAAATAGCTTATCTCAATGAAGCTATCTAATATTTTAAAGAGCAATTTTATATTTGGTTTTTATTAATGGAGACTAATGTGTAACACGCACTTTAAACGTGCAGTTTAATAAGATAGAAAAACACCAAAGAGATAATGATAAACCATAAAGGAACAAGGATGGAGAAGATTAACACGGATTACAAACGACGAATTTGAAAAATTGAGGCTAAACTTTTCAATATGCGCAAACCGTGACTGAGCTCGTTTAAAACTGAGAACGTGCTATGCAACAGTTAAATTCTCAAATCTGAGTGTTACTTTCCAAGTAGTTATCCAAAATGAAAACAAAAGAAAGAATTGTTTTACAAGTTTTCCTTGACGAATATAACAGACTATATTTTTCCCGCAATGCTGTTCTTTAATAAAAGATAGATAACAGATAAGAAGGTTTCAATCATAAAGCAAGCCACCTTGAGAGAAATAAAGGCTTTGACAATATGCCACAAATATCAAAGGGTGATTTTTAATGAATGCATTTAAAGCTTTTGTGCTTCAAACGAAATTGTTAAGTAGCTTGGCAAACGCTACAATTTTCGAGTTAACTATTTCATTTATATCAAGTTGTTGTTCAGAATATAACTCTCGGAATGATTTTCAACAAAATGTGCCGGAAATAACTTGCTTGCTGCCTCGTGTGTAATTTTGTGTTCAGGAATCTTTCTGGGGCCCACTGTCGCCAAGCTGTCTCGTCCATCTTACTTGTCACGTTTTAACTCTCCTAATCAGTTGCATATAAGAATTGCTTTTAAGTGGTAAGCAAAGTATCAAACCCTGCGGCTTAATCAGTTTTTCACCTTGCTATGTGCTTTTAGCTGTTGATGCATAAAGACTGTTTCAATTTTCTGTTTGTCAAATTCAATTGCAGTTCTTTGAAAAATCGACTTGTGATTTCTTTAACAGTCAGCGTTCGATTGCTTCTTTTAACGTACGTAATCCCACATTCTGGACTAAGATTGTTTTTGCGTGAAATAATCACCTTAAACATTATATTGTAAATCTTTACATAATCATCGTCCACCAAAGTTGCTAAATGCATTTTTTCTCGTATTCCGTTCTTATTCAACCACGCCCATACCACATAAGGTCACATACCCAGTACAGATAGATATTGCCCTCTTGTGATGTAGAAGTCGGCATTTGTTCTTGAAACACGTTATTTCTAAATCGAAGAAATGAAATCATGAAAAGCTCAACTTGAAACGCCCAGCTGGGCCGATATCTTAGTAGCAACTTAAAAAACTCCAGGAGAGATATTTAACCGCCGTATTTTTTGTGGATGGACAAACGCACGAGTTTTCTACTCGCATCGGATTGTTTTATAACCAATGAAATTGAGTTGTGTATGGGAGTCGACTGACGGTGAAATTTCCAGAACAAAAGTTTCCCGCAAAAGTAGCCGCGATAGCCACCCTGCTTTGGAATTCAGTGGCATAAACAACGGAATCGCATGGGCTAACATCCATGCGCCGAGCCGTGAAACCATTTGCTGAAACTTCTCTTGTCAGTTTTCCTATGATTCACGTATGTTTTCAACTTCTAGAATCATTCTAAGTATCCATCTACCTATACCTATATCAGCGTATATTTCTCCATGCCATAAATAATGCTTTACTGAACATTCTTCTTCTATTCAGTTCGATTTACTGCTAGAGCTCTGACAGTCCCCCTTGACTGCCACCCAAATGCGCGCCTTTCTCTCTCAACCTTTCTCCTCCATGTTGCTTTGGGTCGACCTGGTCTTCTTCTCCACTCCAATGCTGTAACACAACGCTCCTCTCTGTTCCCCTTCATTACATGTCTAATCTACAAAATCCAGTTCCACCTTCAACGTCGGAGTCATGCTAAGTAGCTGAAGTTCTGTCATGATATTTACGCTTCAAAAATGTTTTTCTAAACAGGAATTCCCGGCCATCCAGGCCCCCAAGGACCTAACGGACCTCCTGGAAGAAATGGCCTCAACGGAATTCCAGGCACTAAAGGCGAAAAAGGGGAACCGGGATTATTGGGCCGGAGAGGCAAGAAGGGTCCGCCCGGGGAATCCGGTATCAATGGAACGAACGGAATCCCTGGTTGGAGAGGCAAGGAAGGTCCAAGGGGCATGAGAGGCCCAGCTGGGCCCCAGGGCCCCACGGGGGCTAAGGGGGAGCCCGGGACCCCCGGTCAACAGGGACCCCCTGGGTCTGACCGAATCCTCAGGGTATGCAATTGCGAAAGGAATGTCCCTACTCAAGTGTTCTACGTGAGTTCAGGCCACTGGATTTCAGAAAGTCACATGACAGGATTTCAAGATGTTACTTCCGCACACGGGGAATTTCATGTGAGAGTTGTTGCCCCTGTCACATATGTTCTTCATGTTGGCGGTAAGACTTCACTTATTTCTAACTCACCACTGCTGAAAAATTCCGAGCGAGGAGTTTAATTACGCCTGATCTTAACAAATTCTGCGCCGCAAGTACGCGGCGAAAAAAATCAAACAGCATGATTCCTTTCGTAGGATGATTAAAGAAATTCCACAGATTTATTTAGTAAGTTTTCCAGTTTCTGTACGCTTTGAGGCATTGTAGAACAAGCCGCAAGAGATACTGTCATCAACATTTCAGAATGAATAGCAAACGTCCTAATCGATTCACGTTAACGATAGTTAACAGTTATTCCCCACGGTAGAGGTTTCCAGTGGTGGATATTGACCTCGCTGCTTCGCGGCTCGGTAAATATCCACCATTAGCCACCGACACTGAGGGGAATAATTGTTTTAGTATATACCAAACTAGTAGGATAAAATATCCGCAAAAATTGACCCAAAAGACTACAAAAAGTCTTTATTTCGTAAGTTCGCGCGCAAAATGTGACCTTCGCCGCGCCAGCTCAGAATAGCAAACATTATTGAGTTTGAGTAACCAATCAGAATGCGCAAAAAGCACTATCCACTGGTGTGGTATACACTAACAACCTTTATTGTACAGACAAGTCGTCTGGGCCCTGCAGTCCAAATTTACAGCTTTCGTTTTCAACTTTTGCTTTTTGTTGACAGGAGATTGGGTAAACGACGATTCTGTCACACTGTTCTACCGCCTGCGCTGTGCGCATCGCAGACGAACCGCTTACATTCCGAACGAGGTGGGACACAGAATTTACAAGTTCAAGGAAGTAAATCGTCTGGAATCGGAGACGTTTACTCACGTCACAACAGCGCTAAGTCATCATGGCAAATGGAGATGCCAGCTAGAGATCAGCAAGGGTGTGGCCAGGGCATTCTATCGCTGGGACTCTCAGTATGGCGAGATCAGCTTAACCATGTGGTAGGTCCCGTTGGAACCTTCCACAGTTTCGTTGGTATGAGTCTTTTTAAAAGGAACCTAAAATAAAGACCTTACCAGAGGGAAAAACGTAGCTTTAGAAGGATCTCATCTTCTTCAGTGTGCGGTCGGCACAAATAATCATTTGGTTGACACAAATTATCAAATCCTGCAAATTACAGTTTGGTTAAGTTCCAAGCAGGACAATCTCACTAAACAGCAGATTGATCTAGTTGCCATCGACAGAAAATAGTTGCCATGCAAGAACTTTCACTTGACAGGATTTGGATGAGATTGGTCACGTAAATCTTTGGAGTCGTGCTTTAAAATGGCTTCCTGTCAGCACACGTGATTGACGGCAGTGACCAACAAGCTTTGAACATTCGACATGGAATATTAATACCGTTAGAACGTTGTTTTATTAGTTTCATTTGTTTGTTTGTTGCGTTATTATCCTGTGTTGATTTCTCGATAGAAATACCTTACAAGTGCTTCAGAATCTTTAAAAATAATCCTCACTATTAGTTTTGAGACCTCCGCTCCATTAGTTAAAGCAAAAAACTGTATGCCTTAATGGCAAAGTAATTTTATGTCACTTTCGAAGATTGTTTTTTTTTTTTCTTAATTTAAGGGCAGACCCTAAGTCACACAGAGTACATAAAATTGAAAGAGAAAGATTTTATAATTGAAAGACGTGTAATGAAACCTGGCCATCAGCAGAATTACAGCGCGTTTTTAGATTTAATTTGACTGAGCGTAAACCGCCGCTAAAAGGGACGAGGCATTTTGTTCTTAGGTTTAAAATCTTACCTGTTCACAGCAGAGTAACGGTAGGCATTAATTAAATACTAGCAAATTGTTCACAATTTGTGTGATCAGCGCATGCGTAAATAATTGACAAACTGGCTACCATGTAGCTCGCGAGTTGAACGTTAGTTTATATTCCATTAATTTCTGGATTTTGATGGGAATAATAACAAGTAATACCTACATAGAGTTACCATCTGTACTAAAGAGATTAACGCGGTTTGATCGTGATAAATATTCACCTATGGTGAAAGTAAGTTTGTATAATCGTTGAATATTAACTGGAGGTCGCGTGACTTCTTTCTCGTTGTATATATCAACAGTATGTTAAAAATTGTATTTAAAAAGTGTTAGCTTTTGGAAGTCTGAAAATCACAAAAGCATGTATAAATTTGAAAGAAATATAGATGGATAAAGATGTTTGAAATAATGACTGTTTAATACCGATCTTTATTATGTGGCTGGACTGGTCTGCAAGAAAAAGGAGAATTCTAACTGGTTCAGTTAACGCTCTGAGTTTTGCAATACGGACCGCTAAGATCGACCCCGCACGAAGTAACTTCAAAAATTGCTTTTTTAGTACATTGTACAAAATAAACAGGTTTTGTGAAGTAGAAATCTTTTTACCTTCATGTTTGGAGGACAATTTTAGTTGAACGTTCACAAAAGCAACGTGAGAAACAACGTGAATAAATGCTTACCTTTCTCGCGCTCGTATAACCGAGAATGGATCGCCGAGACGCATCAACTTATCAGCCGACTAAACAGAGTTATTATAATAAATACTTTATTGAACTGGCCTGTTCGGTCTAAAAATAGGGTCTTTACACGATCCGGTCACATTGTACAAAATCACACACGCTGGGAGGCAAGTTGCACAGTGGGACTTCCAAAACAAAGGCAGTTCAAGGTGGACTGGTACGAGTTGTCTTGTTTTGGAAGTCCTACTGTGAAACTTGCGTCCCAGCGTGTGCGATTTTGTTCCATGTGATCGGATCGTGCAAAGCGCCATGGTTTCGTTATTTTTTTTGCAGGTTTATGGACCGAGCGGCAGCTGCGTTCTCTCTCTCTCCCTCTCTCCCATGTTACGCCCGCTGTGTAGGTTACCTCTTTGTCGGCTGGTCAAAACTTAATGTCAGTGAAGTAGTCGGAAACTCAAAAACGTGTTTTCCGCAAATCTTCGTTGGTACAATTACAATGAAACCTGTAGCCTCGATAAACTTATTACGATGAAACAACAGACTACGGCTCTTTCCTCTACCCCCTCCCCTGAGTTAAATTTTATCGTCACGGCGCCCACACAATAAAATCAGTTTACCTCCTTTTGGAAAATGTGTTTTTTGTCATGCAAAGATTTTCTGATTTTTGAGAACACCAAAATGGCCGCCGAAAAAACGCCCCGTACAAGGGTCCACGACCGCACACAATCTTTTGTTTTGAGCTTAAATACTATGCCTAAAATTCGTAACCAAAACTTTTCTATGATTTAGTTCCACCTCGATCCCAGGCTCTCTCTCCTTTGCTGGGATCGCATCGAAGTATTGTGTCTTGTGCATTCTCCCCAGTTAACTAAGGACAGACTGAATAAAATCAGATAAACGAAGGCAATAAATACTCCGAAAAATAAAACACGCTAAAATGTCATTAATGACAACTCTCCAATTCTAGTCATCATTACAAGTGTCTTCAAATTATGACGTCATTTACTGACGCAATCACGTGACTGCTTTAACAAAACATATCTAACAACTATTTGCACAGCACATTACGAAAATGGCTTACTCAGGTTGGATGCCTAAGGGGAGGAACATTTGACTTTTGAGTGGGATGATGCTTTTGAAAAAAATATATATATATATCCTGCAAGCATACCTGTACCAAAAAAAACCACTGCTGAAAAACAAATTCACGCACGCTCAGTGAGCCGATTAAAATAAAAAAAAAAAACGTTTCACACGAAGAAAACAAAAGACAAAAAAATTCCTAGTGCATGAAAGTGTTATAAAAACGTTCCTGGCTATGCCAAATCTCCCACTCTCCCCCCTCAAAAGTCAATTGGTCCACCACTAACATTGTAATAATCAAAATGAAAAGGTTCAAATAGCATGAGAAGTTTCGAGGTTCCCCATCAAGTCCGTTTGATAAATAGCCTTTCTAAACAGACGTATATATTATTCTTATTTTGTAAGCTCTGGCATGTGCATGTTGGTTTACAATCGAAACGCAAATATAGGTCTGGGCGGTCGAGAAAAAAATTTACATGTACTCGCTAAGTAGACGTTTGGCGTATGCGATTGGGAAAACCACATAAACAGATAAGCATTGATAATCAAAACTTATAACGAATGAAAACGGTACACTCACTTGTCTTGTTGTCATCTAATGACAATGATTCTTTGACAAGCTCATTTTGCCTTAATTTTTAGATAAAACTCTTTAAAATTCCTCACCATTTTATCCAAACTGTGAACTTTCCGTTTGAAAAGCGACCAATATCGGTCAGTTAGCTTTGAGCACTTATACATGTTTTGTTGCTTATACACTGCTACAAAACTTAGCACATTAATAAACGGTAATCAAAAGCGACTGACCATTCTTTAAACAGAATAAAGTCACTCTCTGCGACAAGTGTACACTAATATTAGGACGATATGAATGACGTAATGCATAAATAAAATGCTACTCTGTGAAAATGAAGAAAACTTGCCACTCTGACCACATGGCACTAATCTTTCTTGGGAATGTTTGTGGACTATCAAGAAATCTTATCACATTGTCATGTATTCCTCTTGCTATCGAAAACGCCAGGCACCGATGCTGACGAACTGTGCTTGATTCAAGCTCGACCGAGTCCTTCACTGTCAGGCTTAAACAGAGCCGTTTCTAAACATTCCATCACGTTTAACCAGTTTTCCAGCTTTAAGCTTTAACTGAAACTCAGGGACATCCTATTCTGGTGGTCGGCGTTTACAGTGGTTTTACCATCTCATCTAAAAAAAAAAAACAAGAAAATTTCTAAAGTCAGTAAAACTGGCAAACGCAAAGCATAGCGGCATGCGACACGTCCAGTCCTCTCACTGTCAGTTATCAGGGTGCAGGTAATTGGTACAGGTATCATAACTGTTACCACAGGTTTAAAAACCGTTATAAACTTCTGGTAATATGTAGAGTGTTGGTTAAAAAATGAACGGATTCAAAATTGGAGCCCTATTTTTTTTTCAGATATCATCCTCTGGAATAGTACTCATTAATGACAACAAATATCTAAAATTTTGAGTTGTTTCGCATCTCCCGTACCGACTTGAGTCAAATATCAAGGAAGAATGTTGAAAGAAAATTGCAAAACCTACACTCACCATCATATGCCCTCAATAGAGCTTCCAGAACAAATATAAACTGTCCCTAAAGAGAAGAAATAATTAAACAGTCAGCTACTTCTAAGAAACAGGAAAAGTGAACCACAGACTAAAACATCAAAAGCGAACTTCATGTAACTGTTATCAAATTGTCCACTTACCGGAGTTTGTATGAGAGAACATCGTTGGTCTCTCATTTTCCGAACAATTTCTAATGGAAATACAGGTTCAGCTCCTTCAATCATGTTGAATGCCGTTTCCATGAAAATCAAAACGCCTGTGCGACCAACACCAGCGCTTCAAGAAAAAAAGAGAGAGAACGAAAAGAGAAAGAAAATCAAACTTAATCCTGCGACAGTTCTTTGCACGTCACGAAACTTGCTGAACCTGGCAGCTGGTCACTAAAGGGTATTTTTCGGAAGGAATCGACGACAGGAGATAAAAATCTGTTGAACCAGATTTCACGAATCGGGCCAATTTTATCAAGATTTTTTGTCCCGATAAGTTCATCCGATGAATCATCAGAAATGTTAAAATCTACTGATGTAAAATAGTTTCTCAGTAGCTGCTCCAAGACTTTGATGTTACTTTTCCTACCTGCAATGTAACACGGTTGGAGTATTTGTTCCCTCACGGTAATGGCGAACAATATGAATAAACTCGAGAAAATCCGTCGAGTCGTCTGGGACATCTGTGCATGAATACAAAAACAGTATAAAAATAAAGCTACGTCAACTTTCACAACACCAAACAGTTATTTTTATTTAACATCCAGGTATTTAAAAACAGGAGACATATACATAAAGAGATTCAATTTAATACCTTATGAAAAAAAATTCAGTCGAAACAAAGAACAAACCGCTGTATGTAAAACAACAGATAACTTGTCATAAATTTCGCCGCAAGTTTATTCTGTCAACAAAACGAAAGCTTTAATTTTAAACGAACTAATGAGACAACTTATTACCGATGCCAGAAAAAAAAGAAAACAAAAAACTGTCAACAGTAGCTTCATATTGAAAACTGAAATCGCCTTTCATCACATAATTAAGTTGGATCTTTTTTTTTTTCAACTATTGGCGAAAAGCTGCGTGAAATCAGATAAATGTCATTTGAAGACTAAGATAAAATGTCGACATGTTTGACCAGGTGGCTAGCTGTTAAATACTCCTTTTTAAAACAAAAAATATTAAACCCGGTTCAGATAATTAGCCTGTTATTAGAAAGAGAAAACGAAACGAGGTAAAGGTAAAAGCAATAACGTGTTTTAAACTAGATTCGCTCTTATAGTGAAGAAGTTTGCATTTGCCACGCAAGACAAAAGACAACGTGTAATTGGTCAGAATTTCCCGCGCAAAACACACAACCGCAACAAAGCAACTACATCGCTTCGCTGCTTTCAATGTTTTCTAACATTTCAAGTTTGGAAGCAGAATGTGACTTTGGTTTAACAATCTTTTTGACGTAACAAGCCGCCAAAGTTATAAAAAAATGAACACAGTTAAAGTTTTCATAGAAAAAGTCGGCCAAGCGCCTTCGCCGAGCAAAGATTTCCATCAGCTCGTGGTGAATGAAAACGAAGTGATATGGCGAACATGGCGGATTGCTTTACGAAGAGATCAAAGAGGACTGCCGCCAAGCACAAGAAAAGTGCCTTGGGATGATTTTGATGACGATACACTTCTTCAGGGCGATATAAGTCGTGTTTTTGGCGAGGAAACGCTCAAACATGTTCATGCGGTTGTGTGTGGAGACTGGTTGATTCGCTTACCGTCTCGTGTTATTGTACACATCGCATCTTTTCTTGATCTAATCGACATAGTCCATCTGGGAGCTGTTTGCAAGTTTACAAGAAAGATTTGTGCAAGCGACCTACTCTGGGAAAAGTTATTTCTGGCTTACTGCGACACTGTCACCGATGAAATTAAGATTTCGGCAAGGCAACATGGTTGGAGAAAAGCGTTCTTCACAAACAAGTTGGAACTGCGAGTAAAATTGCGCAGAATGAAGATCAAATGAACAGTAAAGTGAGCTAACTACTTCAGAGACATTTTGGTGTCGGAGACCTTTGACATCGTTTCAAATTTGTTCTTGAGATCGGATATTACGCAGATTACTTGCCATTATTTAGATATCACGAATTCAGCATTTTCTACGTAAAATTACTAGGCAACTATTATATCTATATTTGATCTGTTTGCATTTTACACATAAATACCGTTCAATATTGCGTTTCTCATTGAGTGAAAAACATTTAAAATTACTATATTCAATGAAAACAAAGATCTTTTAGAAAACCTTAAAGCTTCTAGTATTTAAACATCCAAACAACTTTCTGAAATTCTGCGAAATTTATATTTCTATTTTAATCTTCAAAATCATTTTCCGTTGTTAATAAATTCTTTATCTTTTGACCCCAGTTGCTTCAAAGCCAATTATTTTTGACCCGCAGTTTCCATTACATTTGCAGTTGATATAAACATAAGTATCAATTTCTCATAACTTCGAAGTTTGTTAGTCCTAGGTCAGGGCCAGCCTGATTTGATTGCGCGTATCCTCCAAAGAAACTTAAAAACAAAGGGACCGAAGAGAAACACATATTTCGACTTCAGCAGACTTCATTTACAATATTTGTTTGCTCATTTCAGTGTCCCCATGTAATTAGCATAGCCGTGCAGAGCTAAACACTTCCACACGATAAAAATGTGATGTGTTAGGTTAGCTACACGGGAAGGGAGGGAGGGTTAACCCTACTCACCGTGGTCCGGCCAGGCAATGTATTGTAACTGGACAACAACTCGGCTTCGCAAGCTCTGAAAATTCAAACAGTACACATGAATCAGTAAGTATGGCAAGGACTACGTCACGTGGAGTAAATAAGTAAATACTTATTTTACTTTAGCTTTTCCTTTTCGTTTCGTCCGGAACATTTCGAGCGGATCCGGAAAAAGCCGATGGCCTTAGACGAGTCACTGCGAAACTAAACGAGCGACAGGAGAGAGAACCTGGGATCAAGGTTGCATGAGCAGCAGGACCTGTACGCCCAGCAACACTGACCGGAAGTAAATGTTCTGTTTTCAAGTCATTCATCAAGTACCTTGGAGTCGGTGACGTACATTTCCCTGTAGATGTACGACGGTGAGAAGTCGCGAATTTTCGTGCAGATAATTTCCAGGTCTCCAAACGTAAGAGTTTCTTCTCCTTCTGGCCAATACTGATGACATTTTACCTAAAAATTATAAAACAAAAATTCAGAACTAGGGTTAGTTTTATTTGACCCAAATAGACCACATTAATTTCACGAATTGTGAGCAAAGGCTGCAACAAGATTGCATCCGACTCCGACTCAAGGTAAAAGCTAAATAAGAGCGACAAAAATGTCCAACTTACCCGGCCTCGTTCTACTGTGGTGGTAAGCATGATAACCAGGGAAGCTTCTTGTTCCCAAACCATCTGCGAAGAAACAAACAAAATTAGAAGGTCATAAAACCATTAAATATTTAACTACGTCGATTGTATGAAAATTACCTGCCAGAAATCACCACATGTCTTTTCTAGTGGACCCTGGGCTGCAATATATCTGTTAATGACTCCTCTTGCAGGAACGTCCATCTGAAATGAGTCAATATATGGCGATTGGCTAATGAAAACATCACTTCTATATATCGTTTCATATAATAAATAAATAACTGAGATACTACGCGCACGCTCATTGGTCCATAGGTATGTTTAGATAAGAGTATATAAACACGGTTGTGACGTTTAAGATTCGCGCGTATTTTGAGAAATATTTTATATGAGGAATAGAAAGTACTTTTTCCGTGCTTACATAGCCTCATCTACACTTGGGGGATTGGGGGATATGGGGACTGAGAGAATATTCGAAAGTTATGCAACCCTCGACTGCGTCTCGAGTTTGCATGGCTGTCTCGAATTCTCCGAGCCCCCGTTGTCTCTAGATGAGGTTATGTAAACACAGAAAAAGTGAATTGCTTAAATATATACACCTTTTAATTCGGTCGGTCGTTAAGACATTGGAAACATTAAGCCATGTGATCGAGTCACGTGCTACTTACACTAACGTAGTTTGCATTGATGTAATCATTCTTTCCTTTGTACAACTTAACACGTGAGTCGTCATCTGTAAACAAAAACAAAGTGTTAACATATTCTTTTTTTCATCCATACACAGGCGACGAAAACATAACAAATCACCAACAGGCGAGCAATTTCTTGATGAACTTCAAATTCTCAGAACCGTCATAAGAAGAAATGTACAGCTTTTAATACGAGAATTTCTATTTGGAGATTGAGACTCAAGGTTTTGTTCTTACAGGGTAAAATATCTCTGTATCTGTTTCTTGGCAGGTTTTCGGGTTTCCTTGCTTCTTCCATGGACATGCCTGGCTTTTTTCTGTACAATTCCTGCAAAACGATTTGAATGCAAGTCAGTAAATAAATTGATAATCAGTTTAATTTTTTAAATCACGAGAAAAAGAAACGTCTCATCAAGATATAACACATATAGAAAGACCAGAAAGGAGCAGGGCATGGTCCAGTGGTGAGATCACTCGCCTCCCACCAATGTGGCCCGGGTTTGATTCCGGCCCGGTGCCATAGGTGGCTTGAGTTTGTTGTTGGTTCTCGCCTTGCTACGAGGGTTTACTCCGGGTTGTCCGGTTTTCCTCCCTCCACAAAAACCAACATCTCCAAATTCCAATTCGACCAGGACCAGCATGAAAACCAGCTAAGGCTGACTTGGTTTACTCTTCGTATCTTTCTCCGCATTCCAAATATATGATATTTCATATATTCACTTGTATTCTCTAAATATCGCAATTTATTTATTTTATCAGATTGTTTACCTGGAAGTACACAAGCAGATCGCCACTTTCAAGATTCTGCAAAAAATAAATAAATCAATAAATCAATACATCAATAAATCAATCAATCAATCAATAAATAAATAAAATATCGTAAGATAAATTTGTGACCAAACAGTCAAAATCTTGTTACAGTTACCGGTTCGGCTACATACAACAACAAAATCATCCCTTTCACTAATTTATCACCTGCCAAGTTTTGGACCTGGCGCAACTTAGCAAGACGATTACACAGCGACAGATAACAGGTTTTGGCGGGCAAAACTAAAAAGCTGCGAGAGATGCCGCATTTTTGGGCGGGAAAAAGCGAGAGGCTGAGAAGCTGAATGAATTTGTGCGGCATCTAACTGTAGTATGTAAACTCTGAAGTTGTACAAATGAATTTCTCATATTTATTCTTCACTCCACCGTGTCCTAGATTAGTATTTTTGCTATTTCCAGGTCTTGCAATCTCTGAAGCATTATGCCTAGATGGCGGGAAAAATCACGCAAGCCACACATGAGGTGTCGATGTAACGAACAGGGCACAATGTAGCACGAAAATGTCCAGTTTACTGATTGGCTGTAACAGGACACGTGTTCCCTCGCGACTGACCCTTCCCTCATGGATCATTTAACAAATTGACGTCAGTTTTTTATGCGTCTGTCCTCCTATTGATGATACATTGCGTCATAACATTGTCAAAGTGGCTGTGGAACAACGAGCCACAGGCTCGTGATTCCGCAGTAAACTTTGACAATGTTGTGACGAAATTTATCATCAATAAGAGGACCGGCGCATAAAAAACTGACGTCAATTTGTTTTTTACAATAACAAGACTCCAAAATGGTCAAATGCCCAGAATAAATGAGGGGAAAAGACGCCGTAAACTTGCCGTAAACAAAGATAGGTGAATTTTATTCCAAACGACGTGAACATTGTCAATAGTTTTTCTCGCTTTTTGATTGGATACTTAAAAATGTCCAAAAAATCTCATTGGTTAAAAAGTTGGCAGTTTGACAGCTGAAAGTTGGACTTGAAAACTTGCACAAATTAAAATTTTATCCGTCTGTACTCTTATTGATGATAAAAATGAGCCAATCAGCGCGCGAGAAATTTGACAGTTACTGTAAAATACCTCTCTGAGTTGCTCAATGGAAACTCGAAGAGCTTCGGTGTCCTTTGCGACTTCTTTCTCTTTGATGTGCTTGGCAATTATCCGTTCTTGTTCGTGTCTTTGTTCAGCTGCGCTAAACTGCTCTGGGCTTACAACATGAACTGGCGACTCAGCATCCCGTGAAGATGGGGTGAAAACTGAGGTACACAATTGAGAAATTGAAAAATCGATTTCAAACTAAGTAGCATCAGCAATAGCATGTAAGTAGCCTCTGTAATCGTATTATATTGTAAGTAGTGTAAGTATTAGTATCGTAAGGAGAACTGATAAGTAACCGTACTGTATCGTAGAGTTAGTTATGCATGTTGTAGTATTGGAAGTAGCATTTGTAATCGTATCGTATTGTAAATAGTGTAAGTAGTGTAAGAAAAAGTAAGTAATCACATTGTATAACATGTTTTGTTAGTACTGTAGGGGACTTTAGTAATTGTATTACTGTTGTAAATTGTGTAAGTAGCCGTACCACTGTTGAATGAACTAGTGTGAATCACAATTAAAATGTTTAAAAAACTCAAAAACGAAAAGATTTCAAACGCTGCAATATTAAGTTGGTTGTAAGTCAGTGAACGAGCGAGAGGACATAATTCAAAACTACTCAAATGAAAACACTTCATGCAAATGGTATCACTTCCAATCCGACAGAAATTTTGTGGCGAGTTTAAGAAACGTTTGATCTCTTTTCTTTGTCAGGCTTTATGAAAACGAAACTGTTTTCACCGGAATGTGCGACAGAACTGGCTGCATAAGCTAACGTTGAAAAGAGATATACAAAGACGTAACATCTCTCCTCACCGTTGGGTCTTATCGTCATGATAAGCAGTCTCCGGTTGGATTTACTGATCGTTCTGATGAGATCCACAATCTGAAAATAGAGCAAAACACTTCAGTATATATATGAAATCATGACATTACAGAACTTACTATCCCAGAAGCCGTTGTGTGTAGTGAAGATCTTTTCGGTAGTCGTGTATTAAACCGTCCATTCACAAATAAAGACAAGATAGGTGTCACCGCTTACACAGACTAACACATCAATAGGCCCTTTGCACGATCCGGTCGTTACACAGTGGGACTTCCAAAACAACGGAACGCGCACCAGTCCAGCCCGACTTTCCTTTGTTTTGAAAGTTCCACTGTGGGCCTATTTAATCTCAAGTTGTAACTCACAAACAACACTCCGAGCAATGCTGTGAGATATCAGCAAAATGCCGTGGAATAAGAAGTGGGGACCGAGAAAAATAGAAAATATATTCTTCGATTGGCTCTCTTTGCTCGTTTTCCCGCCCCCACCCCGTCGTGCTTCGCATTCGCGTTCGCTTTTTCCTTCGCGTGTGTTGAAAAACAGAGAGGCTGTGAAAAGTCTCTTCGGAACTGCCGTTGAAAAAGTAAATAGTTAACAGCAGGGAGAATTTAGATTTTGATCCCGGAGATAAAAGAGACGGAATGAATCATAACAAACACAGTACTTCTTGATGTGGTAGCTCCTTGACTATCCTGCCATTTATGTGAACAATTTCGTCTCCCTCTTGTAGTTGCGGCATACACATATCCGCCTAGAGATGAAGAGCTCGTCATCAGGAAAATAAACAACTTACAATCAATCAAAAGACTGTGTGATAAAACAGAACATAACAACAACAAAAACAACAACACGCATGGTGTGTGTGGACTCCGGCATGTGTATATGCTGTGAAAATCAGTTCAAAGTTTTCCAATCGCATAGTTATCAGTTTTATTAACATAAATGTTTATGGTATTAATTACTATAATATTGAGCTGAATCAGAAGTTTTTAACGCTATTATAAACTTTCGATGGAACTCAAGAATCTTTATGGACTCTTTGTAGATGCAGGAACAATTATAATATTGATGCAATATTACAATATTGCTTGAGTGTTCACAAGATAAAAGACTTACCGGCATTCCCCGAGCGATCTTTGACACAATAACCGGCAAGTTGATATCTGCACCTCCCTAAAAAGACACAGCCGTTATCTTAAACTGGCAGTATAATAAAGTAAATATCTTTCACGGCTGTAAAATATTCTGCGTCTTACAACCTTGACAACATGCATCGTTGCAGAAAGGTTGCGGGAAAATATTCAGTTACCTGCACGTTAAATCCAAACCGTCCCTGCTCATCAGGTTCCATTCTGGAAGAAAAATTGTAACCATGATTACAAAAACGTCAATGGTCTACTGCAAAAAAACTCAACTGAAAGCGGCAATCTGCAAGATTTATCAAGAAAAGGAAAATTAACTGAAGGCTGGAAAGATATTGTTCTCAACGGGAACAAACGAAGTGCACGCAACGTTAAACCAAATCAACGTTTAATGTTCAGTTGAAAAAAATTTCTAGAACAAAACGTTCATCTCAACAATAATTGTTTTACCTTACGGTCATAAGACCTTCTTGATTAGCAGAACCATTTCTCTGTAGAAAAAGTTAGTAAACACAATTGAAAGTGGCACGAAATAATGCAATAGTCAGCTTCACCACAAAAATTCATAAACCATGTAATGCATACCTTCGCAGCAATAAAAAAGTTACATGTGAGGTACTGATTTCTAACGCTTAACCGATATGTTATCCTTGATATCCTGGAGTCATCGAAGTTATCTTCAAATTAATCGTCTGCCCGGTCCCTAATTCAAATATTTCGCCGGTACATATCCCCCTTGGGGGCTCAAGGCATTCAGCCAAGCAAGTCGTCCTCAAAATAATAGGGAACCAAGATAACACTGAGGTAACAATACTGAAAGAAACTGAAGAGAAATAAAGGTGGCCAAGATTGGGAAGTTTGAAAAGGGTTATGAAAGTGTTAATACTGAAGTATTTCTAAATGTTCGCGAAGAGGAACTTGAAAAGTCGCGGTTTCCATAACAGGAAGAATGTCTATTTAAACAACAGCTCCCCTAGCTACGATCACATCCTTCCGGGGAAATGAGTGAACAAGAGAAAAGAGAGACATAAGGAAGTTTTCCTCCTCTCGCGACGGGCATTTTAATTATCCGAGCCACAAGAAAAGATAGCTGCATGTACAAAACAGCTTGATTGGCTAAAATGACTGAAAAAAAATTACAGGCCTTTTTCAAGCTAGGAATATACTGCACCAGAGAGCAAATTGTTTACAGGTGTGCACGAAGCAGTAGGTTAAGATAGTGTATGGAAAACAAACAATGACAATAAGTATACAACGCATGAAAAGAAAACAACATCGTGTAGAATTGAGCCAAAAAGGGAAAGGCGAACCCAAGGCAAAGCGAGAAAAAAAAAATCAAGAAATGGCTACAATTTTAAGATTACATGGGTGCACCATGTATCAAAGTCGATAAAGGGGGAAGCTTCTTCTCCAATACATACCGACCGTGACCTACAGCCAGCTGTATCTTCCTCCATATCAGAAGTAAATGAGTCGTTCGAAGAAATACTTTTTCGCTAAGCCACAGAGAAAGACAAGGAGAGAGAGAAAGAAAGATAGCAGAACAGTACGGTATATATAAGAGGTGTTCAGACGTAGAGAACAGTACAAAATATATAGAAGAGGTATTCAGAAGTTCTACAGTCTTAACTCCGCTAGATGTAAGTCAGAATTAAAACCTGTGCGTCATAGTCAACAATCACAAGAAACAAATGAAAACACGTGACGCACACGAAAAAGCGCACTTTCCTTTTCTAAGACTGCATAGACCACAGCAGCTACACAACACTGAATTGGGGGGGGGTCAGTGGTATCAAAGAAGTAACGCTAGATATACATGAAATTAGCACACATGGGCTAAATACATTGACCCTTAAATAAAGTTATGAAATAGACTAAGAGGTTAATTATGGCAAAAAGTCATCTTCTGAAAGTATCTCAACTACTTTTGACACTTGTTGTTGTTGCGCTAAGTTGATTTATAAACATACCTCACTTTGTCTTGACACAACACTTCAGACAGGTAATCTTAAGCAAACAGTACAAGGTACAGTTATTCCCCTCACCTGTAATTCTGGCGTGAGGGCGGGTTTTAGTCGGCTCATGTGCGCATCGTCAGCCATTCCAAGGCTCTTGCTTCTAACTAACGAGTGATTCATTCTAATGAGGTAAGATTAAAAACAGCAATTAGCTTATTGGTGCTATGTACTTTGTGAAAAAAATACCATTGCTAATATTTCCTCGTCCCTGGTCAGTTCTAAGATGCATCTGCTTGAAGTGAAGTGTTAGCAAAAGTACAGTGTGGACCTTATTGGGGACACGACATCAAAATTACCAACTTGACAACTTATTTTTGTCAGAGCTAGAGATTATCTAGAAACTCAGGAAGTGCCCATGACTGGCCACACTATACACCCTTGGAAATAAACCAAAGAATAACACAAAAAGAGACACAATGCTTACTTGTCAAAGCTTGATGGCATAGAGGATGAATAATTAAGACCAGTTGACTTGTCACTGAACACCACATCGTCCTTGTCAAACACATGATCAAGATCGATTCTCCGCCGAGAACCTGTGAACAAAATAACAAGTTCATACAGTAAAGTGCGAGACACATTTGCAGTGGATTTAGTTCCATAGTCATGTTATTTGTGTTATTCACAGCACATTTTACACAATCTGGATAAAGGATCTTTTTATAGCTTTTAGTATAATTCTGTACAGATAATTAATTTAGTTAAATTATTTGATTAGTTAAGTAAACATGGCTCGATGGAAGAGCATGTTAATATGAACTGATACTGTGTATACACAGTAAATAAAGGTTACCTACATGTACCTACCTACAATGTATTTCAGGTAGTGGGTGAAATAGTCAGTTAGTACGTGGTTATGTCATGATGCATTTATTTGCAGTGACATCAATGTATACATTTTGTCCAACTAACATACATGTAAAGCATGAATATTGTTCACTAAACTTGTTGATTAGGTTTTAAGGCTAACAACGTTATATCAAAATAAAGTCATCTCACCATCATCATTCCTTCTTGAGTATCGTCTGCTAAGAGTCCTGCAAGATAAATAAAAGTACAGTTACTGTATACCTCAGAGTTACCATTTTTTTTTTTGTATTTTTTACATCACATGAAATTATGGCAAATTTCAGCAAAGCCCCCTCAAGGTGTCAGTAAACTATAGAATTGCTGTTGTACCTTACAATCCTTGGTTCTGTTCTTGGCTGTCGTCGTCCTTCTTCTATTGCCTGATATTCTGTTTTACCCCTGTGATAAAGAGAAATAATAATATTTAAAAAAAGAAAAAAGAAAAAAATTTCACTGGTAACCACATTTATCATTGTTCAAGACATCTTCAGATAAACTAGTGTTGTAACAAACACCTGGGGTGGATACAGGATTTTAGAGAAGGGGGTTCGAGATGTGAACTGCCCAAGCCGCTTCCCTGTAGGGGGTCCTGGGGCTTCCTTCCCCACAAAATGTTTAAAATTGAGGTCCTTTCAATTAAGGAGGTTTGACCAAAATAATACTCTGAACCGCCCCCCCCCCCCCCCAGATCTGCCCCAGAACACATGCTATCATCATGAGTTTGCTGCATATTAGGACAAATTAAAGTGATTATAAAAAAAATATATTCATTGCAACTAAGCACCAAGTCTTTTGTACACAAAACGTCCCTGACCAGATATCAACCAGTAATATCAAGATGAAAATATGACATGAATTTATTTAGTTTTTGCCACTTTCTGTTTAGACATGCCAACAGACTGCCAGATGTTTCACTTTCCACACCAACACCTTGTGTATGCATAACTCACTATAACTCAGCCCTTTCATAGCTTCTGTTATGCTTGTGTTATTGCATGTTATAGTGCACTGTGAGTAGACATTACCTGTATCTGTATTTAGAGCCAATCCTAACCAATGTACTTTTGCTGTTGCTTGGTTTGGGGAAATGAGTCCTTAATCAAGACAAATATAACATATAAATATTACAAGAAGTGAAATTAATAGAGGGTATTAAAAATTTGATTTCCTAGTAAAAAAAAATAACCAAAATACTGAAATATCTTGACACATGTCGCTTTAAAACTAACCTGTAGAATGTGTGATACTCTACACATGTTTTCCAAAGTGTTTTACATGCTCTGTAAGTTGGCATGTGGAAACCAATGACATTGTCGGTCCATTCATTCTGAAAAAAAATCACTTATAAAATATACAAGCCAATATTAACGTTAAAAGTCGACATTTCAGCGTCATTGTGACACCATTCTCAAGGCAAAGTGAAGATTTGATTTCTATACAGTCTCTACAAATTAGAATGGTGTCATGATGACGCTGAAACGTCGTCTTTTAAGGTTAATATTCACCTGCTTATGTTTTAAGAAATCGGTATTGATCAAGACTATAAAATATAAATTCATTTACTTATTTATTTATTCATTATATATATTCATTACTATACATTTATAAAAGATATATATAAGTGTGACCAAGATAATTGCAACAAAAGCAATCAAAACCATGGATTTATACAGTCTGAAGTAAATTAGAGATATTTTCTGTAGTCTATTGGGAACAGTACATTGTTTAAATAACGGTTCTTTTTAGTACAAAGAATTCTTACCCAGTCAGGTCTAATCTGAACAAAAAATCTTTTCCTTTTGAAGCAAACTTTGACAACTTTTGACCTGCAAATTAAGAACCAAGACTGAATTACTTTTGTGGGGCAATGAATCATTGAACATAAAGTTTGATACAACTGCATGATTTTTGAGCCACACACAGTGGTTGTTCTTAAGATGCAAAAAATATTTACATACCATGGAAAGAAGTTTATTTTACATCTGTTGTGGTAGACAGTCAAACCAAGCGGGGAAATTCCAATATGCAGATCAAGACCATCATGGTCCTGAAATGGAAACAAAACAATTGTCTAAATTCTTCAGCATACATTTTCTACAAATCTGACACTGATCAGTGGCAGAGGAGGCAGAAGGAAACAGTCTGTGATATAAAGGCTCTACACCACAGAAGGTCAATCAGACCTGGAATCCATGACGCATAAAGAAATGAGGCCCACCACATGCACAGGTGGTGTTGTGGCTTGCAGGGAGCCTTGTTGTAGCGAAGGAAGAGTGTGATCCTGTTTCACACACAAATTAATAACAAAATTCAATAAATAATAAATAATAACAAAATTCGAGTATCACATGTACTTTCAGCTACTGTTGACAATGGCTTTTAATAAATTTGCACGCGTAATAATGTCTTTTAGTTGCTTTTGTACATGCGTCACACGCTAATTTTCCAGTTCCCTCTTTGCGTGACATGTATAAACCCTTTGCCACCCTCATAATACATGTACATGTAGGTCCACAGCCAAACTGAGATGACAAGCTTAAGTGGTAGATGACCTATGAATCCACCCCCCCCCCCCCCACCTGGCTGCCACCCCCTAGGATACTGAGGATTAAGTCATTCACTGTCAAGTAAGTCGCACCTTAGCAAAGTGAAGGTCCACACCATACAAATCCAAGTTTTTTGCTACTTCAAGGAAATTGAATTCAGCATCTGCTGGACTTTGGCCACTGTAAAATGACATTAATTTCAGGTTGTTTCCATATGACTAACATTTAGGATTTACTCAGGTATAACAAAATAATTATCATAAATTTTGTTACCCGTGATGCTTATGAAATTCTGATGCCCTTTCTTCAAAATCCTCCGACTAAAAGAAAACAGATGTTTACAGTCATGATTAATTTAAAATATGCACAGTTAGAAAATGCTTTGATAATAAAATTATGATATTTTTGGGCGAGACTGGCAATTCCCAACATGTAGTGAAGGCACTGGGAATTGTCAATTTTCAGTCTTGGAACCACAGACTGTAACAAATACCCGAAACACAACAATGTAACTATGAGCAGGAAAAGCTTCAAAATATGAAGAAACAGTTCAGACCTGATCAGGTATAAATCGAAACTCTGACACATAAGAGCAATCAACCATGATCTTAGGATCAAAGTCTCCAAGTTCACCTGTAAATAAACAACAAAAACTTTATTCAGTTGCACAAAACATCATATTTGGATTGAATTCTGTCTCTGATAATAAAACTGACCACAGTTAAATTAGAGGCAGATGTAAACAATTATGTGCTACATAATGTATCAGCTTCCCTAGATTGAATAAAAACTAAGATTTTATGTGACAAGATGCGTTTTTTCCATCTGTAGTAGACTGTTCTTCTCTCCTATTGATAAAGTTTATTTGACTTTTTTTTTCATATTTCAAAGCATGAAAAATTGCTTTGCAGGCATAATATCAAAATTCTGAAAGGCATGACTAGGCATCAGTGAGACTCATTCAATGAATATACAATTTAGGCTTGTTCAGGCATACAGCTGTATAGGAAGGGACCTGTCAATTGGCACAACTTAAATTACATATAGTTCTGCTCACATTTTGTAGGTGAACAATAGAGAAAATGACTGACAAGAAAAACACTGCAGGAGCAACTTTTTCTTACCCTGAAGCACATAAGAAGCTAACTCTGCTGCTGTGTCATAAAGGCATGGCAACCTGCAGCAAATGCACAATGTTTTATCATGCATTTGAATTTTAATAAAAATAATAATAACAATTTAAATTATAATAATAATAATTATAATAAATTATAATAATAATAATAATAATAATAATAATATAATACTGACTTGTGTAGAAAACAACAAAATAAAATAACTACGTGTAAGTAAATGTAAACCATAGTATAATACTAAATTTCAAAGTGCACCTCTGCTAAAGCTGTAATTGTTAAATTGTAATTAAAGTAACTTTAAAGGGACTTAACATTTACCTTCCAGTCAATAGGTCTCGTTTTATTTGAAGATAAAACTGATATCTGAAATTTTTAAGTAATAATAGCAGCAGTTAATGTTTGTTATAATTAAAATATATATCAATATACTTGAAAGCAGAAGTTCTGTTGCACTTTTAAATAATTCAAAAGTGCAACATGACTTCCTATTATTATTAACATGACTTCCTATTATTAAAATAATCAAGTCTGATCAACAGTGTTGATCGGATTTTCAAGTCATGTGACTATGAAACTGGATGTTGAATATAGAAAAGAAAATGGAAAAGAAAACAAAATGGAAGAAACATTTGCCATATGCATTATGGTTTCTAATATTAGACATGCTAATTAATTAATAATGAAATAAATACTTTTTATTAATAGTATGCTTACCTTGTGATATCCTCAGAAAGTTTAGAGGGATCTGATGCAAAAAATCTCACTCTAAAATAAAATATGTAGGGTGGACCACCTACGTATTGTAAAACATAAAGATGCAATAGTCATTATAAGTATTTGTAAAATAACTACCAAAGGATACCTGTACTCCAGGCATTCTTATTGGTCAATAGGTGTGTTTAGATGAGAGTATATTAACACGGTTGTGACAGTACAGATTTGCATCTATATTTGAGAAATATTTTATAAAAGCAATAGTCAGCAGCTGAGAGTACTTTTTCCGTGTACTTACATAGCCTCCCTTGTCTAAACACTTGAGAGGCTGGGAGAGTTCTTAAAAGTTCAGCAAATCCGAGATGTAGTCGACAGTTTGCATAACTATCTAAAATATATTTAATTTTGCTTAAATATGTTTATAAAAATAATGTATTTAATGTGTGATCAAATTATTAATAGTATAATTGGAGTCATTGATTAACTGCTACATACGTTTGAGTTGTTTCCTGATCTGCTTTTCAGAATTGAGCCATTGCTGTTTAAAAGGAAAAAAAAAGAAACAGAAAGGCAATAAATGGCAATATTGTAAATTCAAAACTTATGCAAAATTTCATTGTTTCTAAAAAGTACAGCAAAATAGTAACACTTTTATCAAATTAAGAGGGTAATCAAAATAAATATTGCATAATACTAACCAAGTTATCAGGAGAGTCTGCAACATATTGAAGACCAAAGAAATGTTTCTCCAGTAAGTCAAGATGCTTGAAGACAGCTTCTAACAATACTTCACCCTTGGAGTGTTTCTACAAAGAAACACACACATTACTAAAGTGACATGTTACTTCAAATAAATAAATTTAAGAAAAAAAGCAAAAACAAAAACAAAAAAAACAAAAAACAAAAAACAGCAACAATAACAACAACAATAACGATCACTCCTCAGTGGAATTTAAAGGGTTAAGGGATTACTTAGATATCACATGGCTATATGGGAGAATCAACTTTATACTGAAACATTACATGTACTTATCAAGGGGACTTAGTTTAGTTTTCAACCACACCGCTGGGAGCCATGCCAAGCTGAACCACACAGCCTGACCTTTATTAACATAAGAACATAATTGTCTTACAATGACACAAAAAAGTGGCTAGAGAATAATTTCACCTCAACTTAACACATTCTACAAGTACTTCACGGGTGGGTGGTGGGGCATGTCAGGCAATGGCGGATGGCAAAACAAAAACTGAGACCATGTGTGAGAAAAATGTTTTCTGCTTCTTTCATTCCTCAGCCAATGGAAAACCACACTTTAGACTAGTGCCCTAGGCTGGATGAATATCTATTACAGGTAGATGTGATTTCTAACTTCGCAGTACATGTACCCTGATTTGGTAACATACTGATACATGTACAGTGTAGTACAGTAACACTCTAGCATGCAGTTTTCATTCACGTTTAATTAATCCCCAGTCCACAATATGGAGAAGAAATATTTTGAATGTGCAGCAATCATCAGTCATTTTGGATTTGTGCTTGAGGAAGACTCAAGCAGGGAAATCACCTGATTATTGTGACTTAAACACTTTCGAAAAGCTCAATTTTCCAAATGTTTTCTGGCCTGAATTTTCAATTTCTTCAGCTTAGTGTGGACAGGTCCCAAATTCATTGTTAAATGCAACATTAATATTCTTGATTACCTTAAACCTTGAAATATAAAACATCAATTGCCTTTTTTTACGAATGTCACGCATGTGTGAGGAAAGATTTATATGTAAAACAGTTGATGAAGTGTGTCCGAAAAAGATGTTTATTTATTAAATAATGTTTGTTATAATAAGTTTATGTAGCCAAAAATATATTGATAAACAGAACACATTGCCTTCACCCAAATAAGAGTGGTCATCAAATAAATTGCAAACCCCCTTGAATAAAAATTTTTGTTCAGATTTTAAATATTTATAATTTGTAGGATTTTTCTCATTAAAATACATTTTCCCAAATAAAGAATGATGTAATATGAAGATTCATCTGCGTGGAAGAAAATTTTAATAACATTTTGATTTAGTACAAAACTCAGAATTTTCAATAACTAGTAATTAACCAATTTTACTGAAATCCATGCTCGCAAGAAATGTCTGCAACATGACACCAAAATAACGTAATGTCGGCTACGTGAAATCGGAAGCGAGAAAATCGTGTCAATACGTTCACGGGGTGGACAAACACATTGAAATGAATGCCCAAAAGTCAAATTACAAATCAGAATTTAATTTCCCTCGAAACGACCACTTTTTATCTCTTACTTCAAACAAAGACCAAAAGGCAAAGTCAAGGTGTGAAAATATGCGACATTGCTCCTGACAGCTTCATTGTCAAAAGCATTCTCGGACTTCCTTCACTTCTCAAGATTTTTTAATAGATAAGTAAAATTAAAAATACCAGAGCAGTACTGAAGCCTTTCCAAGCGTCATTTAAAGTTAGATGTTTTTCGAGGACTATGTAACTTTTCCCTAATTCTTGTGTTTACGTTATAAACACATTTAACTCGATCAAAATCTCTTTAATTCCATGAGATGTTTGACAAAATCGGATTGCTTTGGTGGTTTTCCCCCGCGTCATGGCTAGAATCACTTATTGTACATGGGGAGATTTCCAGCTAAGAGCAATCTCTGACAAGCAAATCAAAGACTTTCCAAATATACCAACGAGATGTTGTTCAACGGCGATAATAATAATGTTTTATTCGCACGCTGGGTTTCAAAAAGCACCCTTCTAAATAGAGTTAATTGGAATCATGACCTAAAATTAGCGCACAATTTCAAAACAGAAACCTGTCCTATTTTGCACGTAAAGAATTTAATTGTTTCGTTAATAAGTTGTGAAGATATCCTGAAACAAGGGCGTGTAGCAGGTAAATAACGAATTTATTACCCATACTAAACTTGGCTTAGCGGCTGCTTAGCTGGAGAGCACTATCATCGATACAGGGTCTCCAAACGAACTCACAATCACAGCTAACGACACAACAGAATATCTCCATCGAATTCTCAGCTACTTAACAGTAAATACCATTTACTTACGTCAATATCAATGACAAATTCTGAATCATCTAAAAGTTCCACCACACAGCGGATTTTGTTGGGAGTCGTATTCCCGCTTCGCGCTAGTTCCGAGCCTCGCACGCTATAGATTCCGCTTTGAGAACCAAGCGATGTGGGACGAAATCTTCGTGACATTGAGGCGTACGATGAACCAAACCCTCTCACATAAGTCACAGTTGTCTATCCTTTAGAAGAAAGGCACTCGATCTTGAAAATGATAAACGAACTGGCTGATATCTTCGTTTGTATTTTGTTGGTAGAAATTTGTAATCATCAGCGACAGTCATCATCAGCAGTGTCAGCAGTTGTAAATCATTCTACGTCACGTGGTTCTGTAAAGGATGATTGCGGGCGCGTACATTGGAGGATTTCAAAATGGCGGCGATCGCTCGCGATTCTTCGAGATTTGCGGGAGTGAAAACCTTTAGCGAGAAGTTTTCGCAACCTGAGGTGGATGCAGAAGGAAGAGTTAGGAAGGTTGGTATCAATATGAGTGAGTTTTTATAGAATGAAACTGCTGACAAGTTTTCCTTATCGTAAAAGTTTCCGAGAAGAAGGTTGTAGGAACGGGGTGTTTTGGTATTTTCCGGTGAGTAAGAGATGCAAACACTCCTGTGAAGAGCTTGCCCACACATGTACAGTTACTTGTAAATAGTTCAAGTGTCAGCGAGCGGATGTTGTGATTGGATCCTCTGCTTTGGGCCGGAAGGCGCATTAGCTCGTACGTGAACGGAAGCGACTCCTAAATTTGTGGGTGTATGCTTATTATTCATCTTGCTTGCTTCAGTCCACCCTTTGTTCTGTTTCCCGTTCAAAACACGAAGTTGTTCACCTCACCTATTGTCACCTATTTTATCGTATCTTTTACTAACTTATGATTTTTATTGTATATATACATATTGTAATTATTTATTACGTGCTTTTATTATGTTATTTTAAACTCCTAGTATAGTTCCACTGTTTAAGGAGTATACTTATTAAAGACTTAAAGACTCAGCTTTACTTATAATCATTACGAAGTACATCATTAGGTTCTCATATTAGTCAGATGTTCATGTTAAAGGACTGTGATCAATTTCTTCTTCCTAGTAAGCTCACTTGCCTCTTCCAACAGTGAAAATGAGTAACCTTACATATTTGTGTAAGCTTTATCAGAATTTTGCCCAGAACTGAATTAGTGTGAGTAGAAGAGCAAAAATGGTTAGTTTGATGTAAACAGATGTAAAATGTTAAGTTAGAAGTATGCAGATATATTTTTGCAGTTTTCTTTAGAATTCCACTGTTTTTTGAAGTAAAAGTGGATCATGTGTACTAGTGTATTGGCATCTGCAGTCGAGTCTCGATTAGTACTCGATCGACATTACAGTTGATACTCAGTCAATACTCGATTGACAGTTGATCAACAGTTGGTCCATAGTCCACCAAGTTTCAACTGACTCATATGCATCAATCAAAAATTAGTTGACTGTTGACCCACTACCAACCAAGATGTCAATAGAATGTCGATTGAGTGTCAACCTAGGTGTTATGGAGTGTCAATCAACTATCAATCGAGTGTCGATCGAGGGTGCCAATCCGGGGTATCAACCAACGCTCGGATGCCTTTAGTATACCTGATCCATAGAATTTATGAAACAGTGACAAAAAACCCCATGAGTTTCTGAGAGAGACAAGAGAATTATATCACAGACAACAATTACACCAGTCTGCATGGTACAGATTTTACACTCATATAAATTGACATTAAGGTTACCGTATACCTTCAGGGGTGTCTCGCGTCCAAGCGATGTAGCGCGTCTGGTTTAAGCTGTAGATACCTAAGCGCCTATATCAAATTAAAGCTTATAGAGCTCGCTATCAAACCATACCAAAAATTTTGAAGTAAAATGAATTGCCAATTTTTTCATGGTCACCAAATGCAAGCGTCCTAATCACCTTTTGGAAGCTACAAGTCAAAGCGAATTTTGTTTTTCGCCAATTTATTTTTTTCCTTGGTTTCAGGACAAAAAGCACTAAAAAAGCGTGTCTGCGTTTTTCCATATTCAATTGTAGTAAAAAGTTACACAACATTTTTGAAATAGGATTTAAAAAATGTGAAGTGATCGTACAAAAATCGCTCTCAGAGAAAAAATATTTCAAAATAAACAATTCGCAGACATGTTTTTGTTTTTTATATGTTAATCTAGCTACTGTCCAAATTTGAGGGCAAACAAACAAATTCCGTTTGAGTTGTAACTCTTTAAAGTGTCTGCTTCAAGTGAAAAAATTTATCCGAGAAAACAGCGCTAAGAAAAATATCTTACTTCGCAAACAAACTCCGCCCACAAACACCTTCTACTGGGTTCTCAGATCACTGAGCCAATCAGCACTTGGAAAATTTACTACCATTAACTCGCGGTGAAATTTACGCGCGAATCTGCAAAAAAAACCTTGCGTTTCGCAATGCGCTCAAGGCGGAGAGATAATTTTTCTGCAGCTGGGTTTTTCTTGAAGCTGGTTTGGCAAAATGGGGAAGACGAAAAAGGATATGAACGTTAGAGTAGCTGGGCGACAAGAACAAACAAAAGAAAGCGCGGCAGAGCAAATGTGCATGGATAATATTACAATGGATCTCAATGAGTTGGACGATTCATTGGTATCGAACTCAACAAAAGAGTCACTGTAAACATCGCTGTTATCGCTGTCGAGTTCCCAAATTTTACACAACCTTTCTCTTCTCTTGACTCGATCTTTTTGCCCACTTGATACGTCCGTAGCTTCATCCGCGAGGCCAACTTTCGCTTCTTCACTCATTGATGTATTTTTATTCATTCTTCGCTCTTTCGAACTGGTAAACGGACTTTTCCGTGGTCCATGTTTACTTATAACTTAATAGAATTACATCTAACATGAAAAATGCTTGGATTAACAATGCTGATTAACTGAGTAGCCAGCCAATTCGTGGTATCAATATCGGTAATATTCCCGCTAAAGTAGTCTCGGTTGATTGCATACACGTTATAGGGCTGTCAATCAAGAGGGAACTTTTACTTCCGGCCATAACATAAAACGTCCATTTCTCCGCCAATATTAGGTTTTTTTCAATTTTGTTTTCAGAAATTAGAGATTACTCTTCGACCATTAGTTTGAACCAAAAATCCAAATTTGAAGAAAATTGCCGATCTCAAGGTATACTGTAACCTTAACTCATAGCTGCCAACCTGAGGAAGTCTCAGTCCTTTTGCCCAAGGACATCTCTTGTCAGACCCCCAAAAATAGACAAACAAAAACTCCTCCAGTGAAGCAGTAATAAGTCAATTTTGCATATTGGCAAGGATGTGCTGGGAGAAAAATTGAATAGAGTCCTTGTTCCCCCAGTTATTAAAGTCAGGGTCAGCCAAGCACAGTAATTAAAACTGTCTAAAACTGTGTTGAGATGGAATTATTTTTCCAGCCCATTATCCCCTGAGGATTATGGACGGAAGTGAATTACTAGTAAAATGAAGTCAATGTATCCTCAATCAATAGTGATTCTTGTACAGCAAATTTATCCTACAGAGATCAAAGCTAGGCAAAACGTGTGTCCTTCATTTTGGTTCTTTGGGCTCCAACAAATATATATATAATGGATTGAAGCATTTTGTTTTGAACCACTTTGCCTTGCAGGTGTCCTGCGCTGTTTAACTTTTTTGATTTCATATGCAGTGCAACTTGCAGTTACAACTTGTGTGTACATTGATTGGCCAATCAGACATCATACAGCTGTAAAATCTTTTGTAGCCTCTCATGTGTTTGATATTTTGTCTGTGAAGGTGGAGACCCGTGAAGATGAAGAGCAGAATGTTAAAATGGCTGAAACCGTTGAGCTTCTTCTTGCTGCGGGATATTTCAGGGCAAGAATCAAAGGATTGTCGCCATTTGATAAGGTATTGGTAAAATACAAGTAACTTGTGTGCTCTTGCAGTGCTTTCAATAAGATCCAGCAAAATTGGTCTTCTAAAGGAAGTTGTTTGGAGTCTCTCTGACTGCTCTCTGACAGAGGCTACTCCAGTGCAGCTGTGTTGGTCAAATGTCATTGAAAGCACTGCTCTTGTCATGCTTCTAAATCAGCTGTTCTGACAGAGCTAACCTGGTTATTGTAGTAAAGTGACTGATGCCTCATTGTACTACTTACAAGTGTATCCTTTTTTCCTGCACTGTTGTTATTTGATTTCCAGGTTGTTGGAGGTATGACATGGTGTATTTCAGTCTGTGATTTTGATATTGATGTTGATCTGCTATTCCAAGAAAATTCAACCATTGGCCAGAAGATGTAAGTTTTGCAACTGCATGAGTATGCGATATAGGTTTGATTTCACAGTCTCCCTGTGCCTGGAGATGAACTCCTCTTGCTAGTTACCTATACTGTATAGTTACCTATCCTGTATAGTCCTACTTGGAAGTATAGCATCTAGGAAATGGCTACTGAATCAGATTCCACAAATTATATAATATAGCATTATAACACCAATCCACTAATTGTCCAAGGTGCTTCACAAAATAGAGCTCAAAAAGGCTCTTTCACCATAGGTTTTCAGTCAAGCTTTTAGAGTTGCCAGAAGTTCTGAGATGATCTTCAGCAAGCATGAAGAGCTTTGATATTTACGCTTTTTACATTTAAGAAATCAAAAACATTTCTGTGTTTAGAGTTATACATGTAGAAACGTGAGTGGAAGGTTGAGAGAACAAGGAATGCTGGGGTAGCATGAGCCAATAGGTAAGTGTTTCCACAGCTTTCTGGAGTTCTCCCAAACTTTTACAATAATTGTATCTATAACTCAATGAAAGCACCAAAAAAATTGTTTTCTATCTTTTTAAGAAAACAGCGCAAGGAAGACAACAAACAAAGTGTCTATGATAACTTTTATCTGTTTTATCAAGTTATAGAAACAAGTTTTTGAGCCAATCAGTGCACATATTTTCTCTGGGCTTTATGCATTTGCTAATTAAGCATACATGTACATACAATTATTTGTTTTCCAGAGCTTTGACAGAGAAGATTGTTGCAGTTCTTCCACGTATGAAATGCCCTCACCGCCTGGAGCCTCACCAAATTCAAGGCTTGGATTTCATCAGCATTTTCCCAGTGATACAGGTTATAACTCATTTGTTGAATCAATCATGAATCTTTGTGCTGGTTTTGGAAGTGTGTTGTTTTCAATGGATTCTAAAATTACATTCATTTTATGTACTGTAGGTTTTCTTCTGTCTTTTGTGTGATACCCAATGGCAGAAAGAAAATTAGCCCAAAAGAGTGTTATATTATTTTAGTTTCTACTTTGTGTTGTATTGGATTATCTTTTACTTTATTCATTGTTTCTTTTTTTCCTTTAGTGGTTGGTAAAGAAAGCAATTGAGAGGAAAGAAGAAATGGGTGATTACATTCGAGAGTTTTCTGTCTCACAGTTCAACAAGTCTCACTCAACACCACAGGTACGTACACAACAAACATGTAATGTCGTCTGAGTGTGTACACCAAAAAAAAGCTATTCACCATCATGACTAGTTTGCTTTTGATAATCTTATGCTTAAGCAGAAGGTTTCAGTGAGGAGGTTAATACATTTTAACTTTAAAAGGTTGAATTTCACTTTTCAGTTAAAGATCTTAGTCGCACCATTTCTGCCAGTCATTATTTTTTGCATTAATTTGGATAATTTTGAAATTTTAATATTTAAGACGTCACAGAACTTTGTGTTATGCAGTGAATTGGTGATTCTCATGTTGACTTTTTGATATAGTTTTATGCTTACCTTTGTAATAAGTTTAGATTTTGGCTATTATTGTATAGTTACAATATAATGCATTACAATGCATTTTTATTGACATATAATATTTTCTATTTGAATTCAAATTTTGGTGCCATGGAAATTGTATTATAAGTATTATAGAGGGCCACAGGTTTATTAGCTTTGGCTATTTAGTGCAAACCTCCTTAAATAAAGTCTTTTCTCTACTTACTTTACTTTACTTTCCTTAGTGCTGTTGTAAAATGTCCTTTCACTGATTTGCTGTTTTCTTTTTAGGACATTGAATTTCTTGCAAAGAAACCAAAGTGTATCAGTGGAATGAAAGGTCTTAAGGTTAGTAGAGTTTGGTGTTATTAATTAATTAATTAATTACTAATATTAATCATAAATAATCACTTGTAATTACTCATAACTAATTGAGAATAGTTAGTAATTAATGAATGGGGTGATGTTCCCAAGCTCCACGGACAACTTTCCTCCAGCACTCTCTGTCCTCCATCCTGCATTGACTGAAAGTCAGTGTCGGCCCTCAATTAATTAATTATTTAATTAATTACTGTCACCTGGGTGCTTTTCAATGGAGCCCTGATACATATTAAGTATGTTGCAAGTTTAAGGTTATTAATTACCAGATTACCCATCAAGGTTTATAACAAATGTTAGCCACCACTCTGAACTTTGATTGAAGGCTGACCAGGAATGTCATATTGATAGTTCTATTGATGTACAGGTAGCTGGCCATATGGTTAGAATCACTAATCACTGTTCAAGGACACTTGTCACTGAGGGTGACTGTGGCCACCAGAATGCTTGCTTCATCAGGCGCTTAACTTCTTTTATGATACTAGGAGATGCCTTCATTTTCACGTTTACATTACAGGAAACATACAAGCCACGAAGAAGATATCGAAAACCAGAGTCCGTGACACAAACTGATGAAGAAACAAGAGTCAGGACAACGCTACTTGAGTATGGCTGGTAAGTAAAGATGATTTACTATAAACAAGCACATGTGTATTGTGTTCCTGAACGTTGCTGACTGCAGAAATGGTAATATATTAGAAACTTGAAAGCATATTTCTGTTCATATTTCCTTTGTGTTATAAATATCATGCCAAAATGATGTGTTTGTAATACTTAACAATTATTCCATGAGTGCACGTTGGATATTGGCTATGTCCAATCTCATATCCAACAAGCGCAAATGGAATAATTGTTTTATGAAATTCGGTACGCTTGTATACTTGGAAATTATAGCTTAATTTTATTGGATTTTAATTTTATAAAATGACCAGAAGTTGATGTGGCAAAAACAACAACAAGTGGGAAACCACATGACATGCGTGCCGTTTGTAAACTTAGTTGAATGAAAAATTTCAAAGCCAAGCAAGTGAATCTGCTGAACGAAAATTACAATCACGTACAAGTCAAGGAACGTCTACCAAACGAAGGATATACAACCTTGGTCAGAAAGTTTGCCGGAAAAGAGTAAGTTTGAGTCATCTGCGATGATCGAGAAGCGTAATAATTGTGCACTTGCACATTGCAGTTCTAAAAATACCGCAGAAAAACTTTGATCGCCATGTGACACAGACGTTGTGCCAAAATTATTCGCGATAAGAACTCTTTCAGCATTCCCTTGCTGTGCCTTGTTGAATTGTTGGCATTTTGAGCTGGATGGTGGAGCTGATTGCTGGCCAGTTTCAGTGTCAGGGACAGAAAATATCTTAGCGTCGGATTCATCTTCAGAATCTCCAAGGCCACCCTGATGGTTTTTCTTGACTGGTAAAGACCCGGACCGACTTAGGTTCAGCTCAAATGAGGGGCTCAACTCATCGAGGGGTTTTTCACGAGGACCAAATCAGTTGTTGGCGTAAGATTGCGGTGATTCACTCATCCTCGTCGGCCAAAAAGAGACCGAGGTAAAACTAGGTCGTTTTCTTTAGCTGTACTGGATTTTTGCTCTCTGCTGGTCCGAGCACGTCCCTGTCGAACAGTTTCTTCATTTGCTCAGTGGAAATTGGTTTCTTATGGACTATGCCAGCAATGCTGCTCGTCTTGATGAGGTCTTTTACAAATGCTCCAATACTTTATTTGCCTCAGTAAAATCAGGAGTCAGAGATTATGGAAAATGGTTTTTGAGCGGTGGTGAGCGAAGGAAACGATCAGTGACGGCCCTCAAATGGATTTCATTGATGAACTTTTGTAAACTGACGTGCCATGTTTCTTCCTCGTAGACATGTAAAAACTCTTCGGAAAAACATTGAGTTCTTCTTTTGACATTTCTTTTATTGATTTCAAAAATTTGGTGCCACCAGAACTAGCAAGCCATTCAGTATCGTAAAGGTAAAAAAATGTGTAAAATCTTGACATTCATATTTGAAATTTTGCAACTTTTAAGGGAAACTTAACAGATACGTACCATTGAATTATCTCATCCCAAACTTTGTGGCTTTTTTGATGTTACTGGGACAGCATTGTCTGTAATTTCTTGCATTTATTCTGTAGATAACTCACCAAATCTGTTCTTTCATCCAATTTTTTATCGACGAAACTTGGCTTCCCATAAAAATTTTATGCGGAGCGACATTTGCCGCATTCATTTCCATATAAGGTCAAACGCAGGTATAATGGCTGGTAACCGAGATCCAGTGAACCAATCAGAAAGCTAGAATCGAATTATCTGAGGCTTAGAATTTAATAATTATGTTTATTCTATTTCCACTTGACCTGGTTGTGCTGTGGTGTTTTCATTACAGGCAGTATGGCTTCAGCAAAGAGCAAAGAGATAAGGTAAGTCATTAACATATATTAACATACAGTATTCAAATCTCAAAATATTAATTCTCCTTATTGATTATCATGCATTTCTTTCAATGTCAGTAGTGAGCATTAAGTAGTGCACAAGAGATTGTTATTTAAGTGTTGTTTTGGTTTAACTAGGAAAAAGAGCAAGCTGAGAAGAAGAAAGCCGCTGCTGTTGCTGGAAGAATGAGGACAGCATCTGGGGGTGAAGAAGATGAGTATGTCGTTGAACAGGTCAGTAGAATCAAGGATTAATACATCGGTTTGTGTGCATGTAAAATAATAACACATAATTATTTCTGGCTGCTCTGTGGTGGTGTAGAGAGCTCGGTGACAGGTACAGGTGAGCAGAGAGTCTGTCATCTGCTAGTCCCTCTACTAAAACCTTAGGCAAGGGACATGAAATGACTGATATTTCAGTCTTAAATGCTAAATGTGTAATGCCAGAAAGTATCTATATCTCCCCCACACAAGGGATTTTTTCTAAGACCCCCCACCCCCCACCCCTCTGGAAATTTCAATTAAGCTTCATACATTTCTTTAAATTTCTTGGTCTTACAGATTCCCCCCCCCCCCTCCAGGAGATATTCAATACACTGTAGTTATCCCTTCTTTACAAAACGTCACACTAGAGGACCTGCTAATTAGAGCTGTATTTAATAATAATAATTATAATGATAATAATAATTATTATTATTAATTATAATAATTATAATAATAATAATAAAAATAAAAATACATTTTATTGTGTTTGTTTTCCGTTGGTGTAATGACATTTTTGTAAGGAGCTTATTTTTGTTATCCCTTATTGCAAGCCATGCATAGAGACACATGTACAAGAGAGATGTGTTATTGTTGTTTTTTTTATTGCAGAAACGTCTGAAATCACTGCTTAAGGGAATGTCTGCTATGGAGGGAAAAGAGGTATGAGTGAAGCAATTGAGATGGACACCAATTTTATTTCTGCATGTGATCATTTTTAAGCTTCAAACTTATAAAACTCCATTCTTTTTCAGGGTGCTCTTTCCTCAAGCACAGTGGGCTCTATTGTCGGACTGCAGTCTGAAGAAATCTCACAAATTGCCTCCGAATATGCTGAGAGGGTATGTACACGAACTTTAATACTACAAAACACACATGTAGGTAGGTAACAAAGGATGGCATGGCATGGGATACGATAACTGAAGGATAACAATTTTGATAGTTTTTAGAGCTTCTAGCTTGTGTTTCACATATTAAATTAAATCTGAAAAGAAGATAATCATATATATTAATACACATGGTGGTACAATAATACTTGTTACATGTGCTATGTGCAGTCTAGTAAAAGAAGAAATGAGAATATATTTGACCTGTGTCTTTACAGCAAGCAGAGTTACAGGAGGACGTGGAGGCTCGCGGTGAGCGAATTGGAGGAGTGCAAACTCATAAGAGGATGGTAGCTTCACTTGAGAAGCAAATTGCTGTGCAGGAGAAGAAACTAGAGCAAGTAAGTTGCTTGTTCAAAATTGTACATTATATCCTTCACTTTGAACTAAAAGTCTGACTTGTAATTGTTAAACTCTGTTTAGCTTACCAATTTTTGGTCTTCTACTCAGGTACAAGAAAAGCACAATAAACTTCAGGAAACAATGTCTGAAGCTGAGGAGCAACTGTCACAGGTGATCATAAAATGCCACATTTTTCAAGAGAATATTCCCGACCCATTTTTTACAGATGGGCCAACCTCCTTGAACAAACCTGGACATGATTCTATCCCTGTTAACGAAACCCCTTAGTAAATTAAATTATTACTTGTTAATTACAAAATTAGATCGCAAGCTTTCTCATTGCATACAGATCAATTTCTTTGTTATAATATTCATAGACCTTTGGTTTATTTTTAGGCTGTAGCTCGTGGAGAGAGAATCAGTGAAGAAATGGACAAGTTTAGTCAAATGGAGAGTGGGGAAAATGCCAGGTTTTCAAATATGAATTAGTCTGCGTAGCTTGGCGGTTCAGTTAAGCATAGTTAGTAGTACTATGAGTTAAGCAATTTGAGAGCGTTTGAAGAAAGCGGCGAAGCCGTGATAACGAGCGCCAAAGCCGCGAGGAAACTGGGAGAGAGACCGCTTTGGGCGCTCGCTTTGTGCGGTCTCGCTCAAATTGCTTAAAAACATTAAACTGCCAAGCTACGCAGGCTGCATATGAATTTACCATGCTTTCTTGGAGAAACAGCATTGCCCCCCTCTGCCCAACCTTTTTTTCCACGTGCTGTTCTTTACACTGCTCCCCAACTAACCAGGTGTTTTTTCTATTTTTCAGCATTCTTCAAAAGCTTCGTTCCATAGTGGCTATGAATGAAAATCTGAAGAAACAAGAACAGCAATTTAGAGCTCATTGCAAGGTGCCAACATGATAGACCTACGTGTGTGATAGAGCGTAGGACCTACACCTATCACAGTTTTGTGTTCATTCACAGTCATGACTGTCAGTTTTTTTTTTTTTTTCCCGCCCAATGCGTGGTCAGCTGCAAAAAGAAAAAAAAAGAAAACAATAATGACTGCATATGCATGGAACAATAGATTTATCATATTTACATGTAATAATTTTGTTTCTGTTGTTAAAAGATTCTGTACTTCATTTACAGGAAGAAATGACTCGTTTGCAAGAGAATTTAGAAAAACTTAAAGTTCAAGGATCTGAAGATGACAGTGAAGAGAAGGTGACATCAAACAAAAGATTAGAATTAATAATTCGTTGTGTTACTTTTTCATCATACCAGTGTTTAGAATTTAGTTGCCCAAATTTATGATTCTGTCATCCGGTTTTTTCTGTTTCAGGAGAGATTGGAGCTGATTGGTAAACAGTACGAGGCGGACAAAGCAAAGTTAGAGAAGATCAGACTTTTACTGGTACATGTTACGTTTTCAAGAATGTGTCATGTCATGTTTATACACAGTGTTTGCTCAAGCGCTAAAATCATAGGAAAGGAAATCTCCGCAGAGGAAAACATAGCTGATTGTTGTTACCGGTCGCACAAGCAGACGGATCAAGAATTCATTAGAGGAGAAGTTCACTCAAAATGTGGCTTTTTTTTTCTTTTCGCCAACAAAAAGCTAGTATAATGAATGGTCACTCACCAAAATTTTAGTAGCAAGGCACTGAATTACTTTCCCCATGCCAGCAAATCTTTTTGAGCTGAACATCATTTTAGAATTAAACTACATGATCAAACCAGGTGGGCATAATCGCTCTAAGACCGATCATTTTGCCTGTTGCCTGGCCCTTTCCCTGACGGACACCATCTTGTGTAGCAAATTCGCTAACAAAAACATGGACACTTTTGGGATGCGCGCTTGTCACTTAACAGTTCTTTTCTTATATGCCGTCTGTGTTTGTTACCCAGGCTCGAAAGAACCGTGAAATTTCCTCACTTCAAAGGAAGATTGACGAGGTTCCATCGCGCGCAGAGCTCACTCAGTACCAGAGAAGATTTGTGGAACTCTATAATCATGGTTTGTAACACGAAACACTTTTTCAAATGTGAAATTGATTGAGACTGTTTTGTGATTTTGCCTCAATAAAGGTCGCAGCAAGGGAAGTCATTCCCCTCCCGAGATACCTTTATTGAACCCGAGTCGCTGGCGAGAATCCTGAGGGAGTTGAATGTCGCTGTATGGAATTACGAGTTACATTTATTATAATGTGAAAATTAGGGTTAACTATGTGTAATTTATATTGAAATATTCAATAGAAGGCAACAATATGAACTAGACTCAGCCTAGACTCACTTCAGGGTTACTGAACAATACACTTTGTTTCATTTTCAGTGGCTGGAACTCATAAAGAAACCAAACAATTTTTCACTCTTTACAACACCTTGGATGACACCAAACTATACTTGGGCAAAGAGGTGAGCTCAACCAACTTACACCCTGTTGTTGTCCTCATAGTGTTTTATATAATAATAACCTGTTTTTTGAAATGTTTTTGTACAGGTTAACTTGCTGAACTCCATCCATGACAACTTTGAACAGTAAGAGTATCTTTATTTTAATTTGTATCAGCTTACTAGTGACTGAAATTCACACCCAGGCAGTGACATTTATTCCTATCAGCACCTCCTGCAACACCGAATCCCTTTCTACTTCTTGCCACACACCTAACAGGAATGAAAAGAGCCCGCAAAAACCTTATGTTTTTATACTGGTCCATTTTTTCAGAGCAATGTCCTCTCCCACGAACAAGGAGCAGTTCTTGAAACAGTTTGACAGTATTGTTAGAGGAATCGTGGACAACAAAGAAAGGGTAGGAAAGCCGTCAACGTGTTCTCGCGCGCTTACCACTGGTTTTATGTTTTCTCGCGCTTGCCACCCGTTATGTTTTCCCGCGTTTATAACGCTCGGTTTCACCTTTCTGTTACGAGTTCTGATTGGTTAATTCTTCCATTCATCAACCTTGTAATTTGTTCTCTTTAACTGGAAGTTTCGAGTCTTCAACTGATTTGTATTTTAACTGGTCTCGCAGCAGTTTTGCTTTAGCGCACCGCGTTTGAACGCGAGATATCAGTGACTTTGTCTGTGAGTAAGTTGTTAATGGTAACTGGGGAAAGTTCCATTACAAAAAATAACCCGAGCGATTTTCCTTTGTTGTAGATTGAAAAGAAGAAAGCTGTTGAGAAACAGCGGAGAGATGCCTTAAATCAAAAGTACCTTGACATAGTGGAGCAAGAGAGACTGTACTTTAAAACAGTCAAAGATTTTACTGAGGTCAGTTTATATATGTCTTCAAAGTTACTTTCATGCGTGAGCCTCAATTTAGCGGAACTTGCTGTTCCTTTGCCACTCCGTACGCTGTTTTGATTAGTACAATATGCAATATGTGGTTTTTACATCATCCCACGTCGTTGACATTTTTTTTTTAAAAAGGTAACGTCTGGAAAGTGAACAAGTTAAACCAGTTGGGAGCTGAGGAATCCGAGTGAGAGCCAATCACGACTGATTTTGTCGATGCACGTGATTGGAAAGATGGATAGCGTCCTCTTCTCTGATTCGTCAGAGTAGGGGACTGACTGACTGTACCTACAGTCCTTATGTAAAGATAAGATTAGCAATCTTCCTGTAAAGGCAGTAAGTTTCGCCGCTAACTTTGGTACCGTTTTCTTGCAGGAATGTCACAAGAACGAAGTTCTCCTATCCAAGCTCAAAAGCCTTCAGATTTCTTAGCTCTTGATGACGCGTGCAGCCAACATAAAGAAGCAAATTATGAAATTATTGTAATCTTCTCGGTTTTTCGCTGGATTTTCTGTTGCTGTTTTTTTTTTTTTTTTTTGTAATAGGGTGAGTAAGCTGTCTGTTTGGACGGACGTGGCTCAACTTGGAAAACAGGCGTTGTCCACTTCCCAACGAGTTTCCGAGCACAGCAAGAAATCTGTATTGTGGGAAAGAACGATAAACTGAAATTTTAAAACATTGTATTTTATTAATAAATATTAAACGTTCATATCGAGTCACGTAGATTTACTTTCTATTCAGTCACAGTGTAAAATATTTTTACAAAACTTGTCTTCTAGTTGCCTGAAGGAATACAAAATTGGTCATTTCCGCTAAGAATTTATACTCGAGTTTTATTTAGTTTATAGTTTTTAGTTTATAGCTAAAGAGGTGATAAATGGTCTGAAAAATTAAACTGAACGCTAAGAAATCCGCGAAAATTTTGCTGATGATATACCACTATCAAAACCCTCTCAGATTACCATCAAATTGTCCAATATCTATTTTCACAGGTAGTGTCACTTTTGTACTTTAGTAGCTATTACATGCTACCTAACGTTCTTGTCCTGTTGCTATTGTGACAATAATTTTCAAAATATTTTCATTAAATATTGGGATTTTTACGTGATCTGCCTTCAGGCTTTCTTTAAGTCTTTGTGACGCAGGAACTCCTGTGCCGGTTTTGTTTTTCTTTTCTTCTTTCCTCTCACTCTCTCTCATCTCGGGCCACGTTTTACCTTTATTTTACTATTCATTTTCATCAAATCAAGTTTATGCCTATAGCATGATGCTGTTTTCATTTAAATCTCTGCAAGTAATCTTACCCTCAAAAGCATGTCACGCAATCAAAGGCATTCTCCGCAGTCGTATTAGGGTAAATTCCTTTTCTTTTTTTTTTAAACATCGTCTTTCTCTAATTCAAGTAGATTTGACTATCACCGGCTGGGATTTACGACTTATCAATCAACTGAACCCGTTTTCAGCATCTTCGGAAGGAACATAATACATTGTCCTAACGCGGTTTCACATTATCAGAATCTTGTTTGTTGATTTACTAGCTACCGCCACGTGACCGTCCTTAGTGATGGCCGCTCCCCCTACTGAATACTTCTCGTAAAAGTAAATTTTCCTGATGAAATTTCCTTGGGGATCAAACATTACCAAGCTATTACTGGACCGATCAACAACGACAACTTGCTCGGTGTGCGGGTTAAAGACGATTCCTGATGGATTTAAGGTGCTGGGAATTTTCCTGTGTGGTTTGATAAACCGGGTGGGGTGGACCGTGCGTGACTTGAAACTTGTGTCGTTAGCAGCTCGTTTGGAAACAAAGAACACCGTATTGGAAGCCGTTATGAGTAAGTTACCGCTGTTTGTCACGCAAAGGTGAGAACCCTGCGTTTGGATGAATTCCCCGGTCAAGGTAAAACACGATAAGAATATTCCGTCCGTGTTGAGAACGAAGACCGTCTTTTCACTCAGAGCAAACACCCTCCCTCTGTTTTTATCCAGGGCAATGCTCAACAGCTTTCCTTGGTTGAAGTTGGCCTGGCCCCTTCCGAAGCTCCAACGAAACTCTCCTTCTTTGTCTAAAGCAACGACTTCGTTCAGAAACTGACCGTTCAGTGGCGATTTATAGCTACTGCAGAGATAAACTCGGTCGGTCTTATCCACATCAACACTTTGAGGGTGGAGTAGGTTCGTCACAATTGTGTCTTCGTTAAAAGTTTGCAAAAATGTCTGCTCGCACACCCTTTGGCTTAGATTTCCATCTTTTGAGAACACTTTCATCTGGAAGTTATAACGATCGGCGACTATAAAATAACCTTTGCTGTTCGTAGCAACATCCACTGGACCATTTAGTTGTGCCACGCCCCCTCCGAACTCGCCAAATGCCCAGAAATAGCCGCGACAAACTTCTCCGCTCTGGACGGGATGAATTTTGTGCGAGAAATCCACGGGAATTTGCGGCCAGTGTCGCAAGAAGTCATCGCCCTTCGATGAAAGATGTAAATACTCCCACATAATACGATTTATCGAGACTACTGCGCTGATCAAAGCTTCTCTTCGCATTTCACAAAACATCCGTCTCATATTGAAGCGCCCAAATCGCACGGAAAATGCTTCGCGAACTTCCGGTAAACCATTGAGCTGTTCGAGATAGTTCTTGCACAACACTAAAGCCACTTCCGGTTCGCCGATAAATTGAAGCATTGTGGCAGCAACTCTAAACTTCATTGCCAAAACTCGATCATAGATATCCAAAGCTTCGTTACTAAAAGCTTTAGTTGCGCTTTCGGCTGCCTTCTTGAGAAATTCCTTTGCCTCCAGAAAGAACTTGTCTTGGCAGTCAATTTTGTCAAATTGCAACCCATCCGACATCAAATGTAGAACTTCCCACTCATCTAATTCGATGTTTGTTGCATCAGTGTTCACAAGGCTTACGTTGTCAAAATCTTCTTTATAAACTTCTGTTTGAATGCTTGGACTGCACTTACCAGACTTGGCGAAGCTATGGTACATTAAACTGACACCGTCTTTGAAGAAATTGGCGGAGGCAATAAGATCAAGCTTGCACAATCCTTCAAGCTTTTCGCGGATGTCTGTGAGTTCTCGAACAATAAAGTCCCTGAATCGTTCGTCGCTAACATCTCCGTGTTTAAGATTCTCTGCCCCTTTTCCTCGGATCTTGTTGAGCAAAAGTGTAAAAGTCAACCTCAGGGTATCAGCAACAATGGATGCCATTATCGATCAGGACTGTGAGATCCAGTAACTGTCTCCAACTGGATATGTCAGGGCAAATTAGGGGTAACCCCCGATTAAGTCAGGTTTATTCTCGGAAACCTGGGACAAAAGCGAAAAACAAAAAAGTCCTGTTTGCAATCCTCATTTCAGATCAGGGTCAAAATGAATGTATCGTTTCGGATTAATGATCACTGACAACACACCGAGCCTTAAGCATACGACCATGGAGAATAGGGCATTGATTGCTACTTTCTAGTGAAGGAGGGGATTTATTTAAATAACAAGGGAATATGATGAAATATAAACATATGTCAGTAAGTTGTCCTTCACCACCCCTCAGCGCCCACCACCGCCACCTTCCCAAAAAACGAAACAGCAGGAAATGTCGTCTGTGATCGTATTTTTATTTAAAAAGTTTGCAAGTTTTTATGGCATTCTTGAATAATTCGATGTCTTAGATCGCACGCACTCTCAGATAGAAGATGCCGTTTTTCTCGTCGATCCACCACAAGCACTCAGACGGTTATCCTTCTGAGAATCCTTGGGAGAACGCCTCAGGAACCTAACAGTACCTAATGCAGAGTATAAACATTGTAAACATTTACTTTAATCAGCCTGATCAGAGAGGGAGATATTATGCGACATTTGGCGCTATTTTTAATACAGATCGCGTGACAAGCGTGTGCGTGCGGCTGACTACGTGACAGAGTGGATTAGTAGTTCGTATAGTGTGATCGTCCGGGTGAGTGTAGTTCTGAAAAGAACTGTTGTTGGTGACTTGGTGACTCACCCGGACGATCACACTATACGAACTACTGATACTCCTGGGTTCAAACCATTTACAGAGTGGATTAGGACAATGATTAGGACGCAGTCTTCCCCAACCGGCTGTGAGTGATGAGAGGCCTGGGTAGGAGACTTTTCATTTCGCCTAGAAGCCGTGATGGTGGAATTTTGTGAAATTTAATTTAGCATGGATAGGCTTGCACTGGTAAGTGACTGTGTTTTCTCTGGGTTTATGTAGATCGCAAATCAATGCCAATCGTCTTCTTCAATGCAGTGTGAAATATGTGCTGGATTTGCGTGGACTAGTCCCGGGGGACTACAATAGCTCAGTAGCTGTTGCTTAGGTTTCACCCAGCTAGGAAAACATTGGAGTGAAATCTCACACATACTAAGTTCAATAAGTTCAGATACTTAATACAATTCAAACACTTGCAAAAACAAAATTATACTAAGCAATGATGACAACGGTGTGCAGTTAACGTAATCAAATAGAACAGAGAAGCGAGTAACTTTCATCGCGGGGGGGGGGGGGAGGGAGGGGGAGGGGCATTGTTTTTATCTGAAGTAGTACAATGTATGGTTTGTGTACCTTGTCGCAGAACCTGATTGAACACCACAAGGTTCTGCTCTGAAGCAGGCAAAAGAGTTTCACGGAAGTGGACAAGAAGAACTTGCCTTGGCTTAATATTGCTGAATGTTTTAATGTATGATAGTAAGACTGGGAGCTCAAGATTTTCTTGATCATATTTGCCAATAAAATTACAAGAATGCGCAATGTTAAAAATTGTGACAGAAAAAAAAAAAACAGCTCTGTATATAAACCAACACTTTTGAAGTCACAACGAGTGCAGTAATTGCAAGTGAATCTGAACTGTTGCATGGCAGCTTATTAGCGCCTGATTCTCTGATGGTCCAGGTTGCTCACGGCCATGCGTGTGACCACAAGAAACCAGGACCATCTGAGAATCAGGCTATTGCATGCCAGGGTACATCTCCTTTCCTTGCAAATTTTGGGTTGAAGTGTTGTTTGAATATTTATATTTTGAAGGTAACTGGTGGTAACCGTGGCATTGGCCATGCAATCGTCAAGAGATTATGCAAAGAATTCAATGGAGTTGTCCTCTTCACTGGTAATTACAGTTGTACCCTGCTATTTCGAACTCTCAGGGGAAGTTCAAAATAGTTCAAAATAGTGGGAGTTCAAAATAGTGGTTAGTAAATGACTAAAAGAGCAAATCCAGGGGAAACAGTTTTGGGTTTGAACTTGCAGGGGCATTCAAAATGACGGAGTTCAAATCAGTGGGATCCAACTGTATAGATTTGTAGACAAATGTTTAGGTCCCTACTACTTTCTTTCGATGTATGTTTTTAAAAGATCAAGCAGCTTGAAGATGGCCCAGGTGGGTACTACCCCAAATTGATTATTGTTATTGTTTTGATTCATATAGCTAGAGATGAGAATGCTGGGGCTAAAGTCTGTGGAGAACTCAGCAAAGAATTAAATGTGACAAATATCAAATATTATCAACTTGATATCACATCACAGGAGAGTATCAACAAGCTGTGTGATCATGTTATGGAGAAGTTTGGTGGACTGGATGTGTTGATAAACAATTCTGGTGTGTTGCTTAAGGTAATTCAGAACTAAAATCTTTTATTTGTAAACTGGATTCCAGAGGATTGCCAGCCAAACAAAATCAAAATCTGGGAGATTACCAATTTCACCCTCTCAACCCTAAAAAATTGTTGTTAAAAGTAGAGCTCTGCCAATTCAACCACAAAAATGTGTCAAGTTTTCCAGACTTTCTCCCTGAAAATGCCAAAAATCAGCTGAAATATGTATGTATTTTATGCTCTTTCCTTTGTATACAGGAAATTTGGTGATTTGTAAAAGAGACTGTGAGTTTTAATCCTTAACTGAGAGACTCCTGGATAATCCAGGAGAGTTGGCATAGATTATAGATGACAATCCTAATGATATATCTGACAATGTGCTAATGTGGACCATATAATACATGTATATAAACAGAGTGACTGCTTAATAGGGGTTTGCCTGTAATCCAACCAACAGAAAACTGCATCTGCTTATGCTGAGAGAGCAGAGACAACTATCAAGATAAACTTCTTTGGAACATTGAACTTGTGCAAAAGTTTCTTTCCTCTTCTGCGACCACATGCAAGGTAATTACAAGTCCAAGACAGATCAAGATAGTAGGTGACAGTTAGCCTTATGTCTCATATTCAGGCTAGTAGCATGAGTCAATGTAGCCTTCAATCTACACTAATGTAGGTTTACAATAAAGGAGAAAGAATAATAGGAAAAGATTCTCTATGCATTAATTCAGCTGGCATAAAGGGAAATTCGTGTTCTTGGCTCCCATCGGTTACCTCAATTTTTCTCTTGTTCCATACTTGTGACAAAGAGAATACAACTAGCTTACACTGTACTCTTGTGTTAAATTAATTGCATGGCAAGGTAGTCTTGAGGTAAATGTGCGTGTTCTGATTCAGGGTTCCTTCTTGGTTGGGATTTTGTCACGTGGACCATTTCCATGGCAATGCTCACAAGTCGTGTAATTTTTGTTTTGTGCCGTATATAATAAACTACTTACTAACCTAGCTTGCTTGAGCCCTACTAGGGAATATTGGCCCTCGGTCGTTTTTGTACAGACCTCACTGCACTCAGTCCTTACTGCTATGACCTCACACCAATATTCCCCAGTACAGCCCTCATGCTCGGTTAGTGAAAGGTTATTTTTATTGTCATGTCCACTTAAGGATGTATATAAAATGTAGCAATCTTCTTAGGATTCCAAGGCAGTTTTTAATAAGGGTGTTTATTGCTCCTGGAATAAAAAGTGTGTTTTTGTTCATATAACAGGGTGGTAAATGTGTCTTCTCAGCTTGGAAGCTTGAGCTGTGTTTCTCCTCCATTACAGAAGCAATTTTCCTCCCCAACATTGACAGAAGCAGAGATTGTATCTCTCATGGAAAAATATCTCAGGTACACATATGTCAGTCACAATCAGGTTGCCATTCACTTGTATTGACCCACTGAGAGATGGAAAAAATTTAGCTTGGCAGATGTCTTTTATCTCCATCTTGAGTGTTTTTTAATATGCTACATCCTGAGAAGAGATGTAGCGTATTAAATGAAAACATGAATTTCCATGAGTTGCATTTGTGAGGAACGTTCTCTTTTCTTACCAATAGCGATTCCAAACAGGGAAAGATTGCAGAAAATGGCTGGCCAGATGATGCTTCAGCTTTCAGTCCAGGTATGTACGGATTTGATCTAGAGCCTGAATCAGCACCTGGAAACAAGTACTACCAAGGGTTAGGGTTAGAACCTTCAGGACAATCAGATTGTAGCCACGCCATTGCTCACAAGATAACATAGAGAGAACTATAGCAACAGCAGCTTTGAAATGATGCAGTGGCACACGTTGACAACTAATGTTAATTGCATATTACTAAATGGTGAAGACTGCTGGCTTTGTTTAGTATAGTACATTTTTTTTCTGTTGTGGTGGTTGAATTTGCAGTTCCTGACGTCACTTTGTTTTGACCAGACAGTCTAAAATGCTCAGGCTCGAATTAAAAAAAAAGATACATCTAATCTGAAAAATGGAATGTGATGCAGACTTTTGCAAATGTGCACTGTACACGAACCATCATTAAATTTTAGTCAAAGACATCAGGTCATCAGAAGCCATAGGATTTGCAGATAAAAAGTCCAGTGTCACTGTCTTGCAGATTTTTGTGTTAAGCAGTTTGCATGCCTAAATAATTATAATGTAACAGGCTTTTCATCTCAACCCAAATTAGTTTATTTTTGAAATTGGCAAGACTCTGCTCTCTTCTCAGCTTACAGTGTCTCCAAGATTGGTGTGACAGCTCTAAGCATGGTACAAGCACATGAGTTCAAACATGATACGCGTGAAGGAATCTTAGTGAATGCTGTGAGTAAGATGTAGATTAATTAATTATTATCAAAATGGATAAAACATAAGAAGAACCAATATAGTACTTACTTAATCCCCTTTCCCCTCATATTTTTAGCCTCCTTCTCCCTGTAGCCTCCCCTATCATGCCTCTTTGTCCCCTCTAGACCACAAGCAGTATCTCTTTTCCTTGAAAATCCATAGGGAAGAATGTAAAACATAGTAAGTGTGCTAGAGTGATTGTGAGCATGATGTGCAAGTGGTGATGCTGCTCAGTTGTTGGAAGACGAGTGAAAGGAGAGAATGCAATCTCATGGTTTTATACAACATTTCTAATGCTACTTTGACAAGTCACATCAATGACACCTCCACCCATTTTGAATATGACACTCCAGTGTCTATTTTTTTTTTACGTGAATCGATCAAAGCTATATCCAGTAAGATGTGATGAAAGGTTCGACAGATTGCAGCTGAAACCAAACCTACGACCTCTCAAAAATTTTCATACTTCTCTACTCTACTTCAAAGTCCTCCTGATACCACAGTCCTTCAAAAACAAGTTTGAAGCAAAAAACTAATAACTTCCCTGGCCTCTCCTCACTCCCTTACCCACTCTACCCTGGATTTTGATAGACAGAATTTGTTTTGTTTTACACTTTGATTTATAAACTACAAAGTGTTCTTCCTGATACCAAAGAAAAAAATTCAGGTTTTAGTTTTGCCTCCAGGTTTGATTCATGACTAACTAAGGAACTAAGTAGATATTGAAAGGCTGTCAGCTTTTGCTGGTCGTAAGCAGCTCCTTGAACAAGATATTCAGAGCATTGTATTGGTTATTGGGCCATATAGGTGTGTCCTGGCTGGGTACGAACTGACATGGGTGGAGGAAATGCAAGCCGAAGCCCAGAAGAAGGTATGCACATTGCCTTGTTGACTGTTTGCTTCATTCTTCCTTCCTTTCTTTATTGGCATAGCCAGTCAATCCATTTTTGTTTATTTAATTTCAGGAGCTGATACACCGGTTTATTGTGCTCTCCTTCCAAAGGGAACAACAAGTCCAAATGGAGAGCTTGTGTATAGCAGGGAAATCCGTCCATGGCGTTCAGGCAAATCATCATAATCTGTTTGAAAAACTGTACCTAACTGACAAGTTTTGAAATATATGACAGTAATCTATTTTGCTTAGCTGAAGAAATGTGATGTATTGAGGATACAGTTAACTCTGTGGATATCTAACAACCCATGTTAATTTAAAGTAGTACTGTGATTTCGCACACCTCAGATCATGCATTATATCACCCCCTCCCCCTTTCTCTTGGAGGGTCACTGGAAATTCCAAGCTCTGGGGGATCTGTGTCTGGAGGGTCTCATGTTAATCAGTGTTTTTTGAAGAGGAAGCCAAACTGGAATTTCTAATGGCGGGGGAGGGGGGGGGGAGGTGTCAACCAAAAAACCTTGCATTGGGGGTAGGAATGTTTTCTAGAACAATACAAATGCATACATATTGCCGGTTTTCATGTGACGTCATCAATTTCCAAAATAAAAAATTACCAATCCTTGTGAAGTTTTAGTTTCATCAGATGTAAGACCCTCTAATAACTTGACGTTTTGCAACGTTTAAGCCCGACAGGGTTCCTCATTATGTAATGGAGCACTTCGGAATTTCCAAGTTTATGCGTTGCGTGACATTAAAATGGCGGCTCGATAAGGCTGTCGAGTAAGTCAAAAGATAAGTTATTGCTCAAGTTTTTACTAACTAAACAGTTCTTGTTCTAGACAAAGTATTAATTTCAATTTATCGGAGCTCTAGAGAAATAACGTTTCGTTTCAATGGTAAAACTCAATGACAGATGTTTCTGTTACTTTACGGCCGCCATGTTTGTGTCCCTCCGAGGGGCACAAACATGGCGACACCATACAAAGCTCTATAAATTTGAGTGAAACACTTTTCCGAATAACGCGCGGATGGAAAATCGTACAGACTTAAAACTTGGCGAGGTTATTTATGTATCAATCATCTTTCATATCTCAGCTTCTTGACTTAATTTATTGAGTGGTTACGATTTTTATTTTTGATGGCGTGACACTGCAAACCAGCCATACTTAGATAAGGAGAAAGAAGCTTAATGATCAGACCTTTAAGTAGAAATAACAGTAATAATTTCAAGCTAATGAGAATACCACTCATCTATAAAACAGCATGAAGGACAGAAAAACAGTCATTGCCATATAAACAACTCTTTAATTCCCAAGACTGATCAACGGCAGGCAAATAAGTGATGAGAATTGAGTAAACCATTGTTGAGGGGATGTCCTTGATATAGCAACAAATTATCTGCTCTAACACCAAGTTCTTAGTGGTCATATTTTTATGTTCAACCAAATTTATGAAAACTGTATGCATTTCAACATTTGAGAATTTTTATTTTTTACTTTTATTTTTTACAACTTGGAACATGAAAGTTAAATGTATGTGATCAAAGATGTGTTTCTAAGTCATACGTGGTATCATTGGTTGAAATAAAAGATGCAAAGTGAATTTAGTTGTTAACAATATACTTATTTCTTTGGATTCCACAGGCCCTCTGTCAAATTCCTACCCTTGTAATGAACCCCTTGGTCTAAGTACAAATTCTCCCTTACCCATCGTCATGCAGTCTCCATTTTACCCAGCTTTATCATGTTTTTTTTTTTTTTGATATGCTGAGGAGAAATTAGACGCTAATCACTCTTGAGGATTAAAGGGTTCGAAAGGCACAGCTGTTATTTGAGGAATATCTACAAAGGAAACTAGCGTCTGACTTCCTGATAAAGAGCATTAAGCGTCTCCTATAGGCGAATCTTTGCTGATGTCATTTTTTACATTTTTTGCTCATTAACATACGACTTTGGGCAGAGAAGGCATCACGCTAGACACGAATTGACTACAAACATTTAAAGAGCTTGTGAAACTTAGTAATGGGTGAACTTTTTGGTTTTTTGTCGGCCTTTGGGTGTAATATTGCGGAGAAATAGGCTTTTAAAAATTGCAAAATTTCTGGGTAGCAAGAAACTAATGAGCTCATAAATTCTTTGTAAAATTTTGAGTTTTTAAACCCGCGTTGCACAAAAAGTATTTAATACATCGGGCTCAAATTCCGGGGGAGGTTGTTCAGTGCAGAACGGGGCAATCTGATAGCCGCCCTCCGTTTTTTGCTTACATTTGACATTTCTGGAATCGGTTTCGCTGTTGGATTTGGAAGTTTTATCAAACAAGACTTACCCGTGTTAAGAGAAACTTTTGTCCTCGCTCTTGAGTACTACTACTACATGTACGATTAGAGTCATCACTGGATGTACGATCAATGACCGTGTCCTGGTGCACGTATATCCTGCTTACGGAGTTTCTCGCACAGCAAATATTTAGATTAAGATTTAGGGTATGCGCGGGAATTTCAATGGCTTTTTAACTGTGCTTATTTTCTCGACTTCAAGATCTTTCTCTGTTAATGTTGGCAGTTTTATTAAAAGAAAACTATTAAAAACATTTGCGGATTTGGTCGGCACGTATCAAGAAAAGCTTTGCCCTCCCTTGTAACGGTCCCCGGCCTCGGGTCGGACCTTGCACAAAGTCCTTCTCGATACGGACCTTCCGCTGGCAAGTATAACCATGGTCATATTTAATTTGCCCGTTTGAAAGTAGGAAGCCTCCCGCTCTTTATTAGCCACTTCCAGGCGTTCAGTTAGTTCAACGAACTGAACGCCTGGAAGAGGCTAGTTCTTTATCGACTACTTAGGGAAGCGGGGTTTTTTTCCGAGGAAAAATTTGCTAATATATACAGCAAAGGCGAACATTTTTTAATGTTGAGCATATGGCTACTTCTTGCCTGTCTGAGCTGTTTGTTTGTTTTCGTACTAACTTGAAGATGGCGGTGGATCATTCTTATTTTTCAGACTTACATCCTACATGATAGGTCAAGTAGTAGATCTTTTTTCGCCAGAAACATGAAATCGCGGTGTCAAGCGTTTAAAATCTACGTTTTCCATCCTTTTTCACCGTTCTAAGCGCTGACTAAATGAATTGAAAATAGTCCTTTTTCGACATTCATTATGCCTAGATGTTTGCTCGAAAAAAAATACTTAAATCTTTCATTTGACAAAACGGCAATGGAATAAAACCCAGGTTGTTGGGCAAAAGACAACTTGAAAACGAGCGGCTGATGTTAATTGAGACTAAATTGTGAAATGGACGTTGAACAGATATCTTTCAATATATATTGGCTAGCTTTATAAACTATGGAGTTTTGTTAATAAGGCGATTTTATGAGGTCAAAAACAAACAGATTTACATGATGTACAAAATGGAAAAAAGGTCAAGTATTTACCAAACAATAGATAGTCCTTTTGAATGGCTTGGCTAATGATGGTGTCCTTTGTTATGTTGTTTCTCGCTTTACTCTTTTTATTCCACGTGGTTTGATCCATACAAATCACATTGCAGTATTTTGTTTAATTAACGGCACTTCGATTTTCTTTATGTGAATTTTCCGTCTGGTTTCCGGCTGAAAATGCTTCAATTAAAACGAATTAATGACTAGATTATGTTTTTCTTGGCGTGCATAAATTGTTTAAGCGTGTTTAACTTTGAAGGCGAAGTTAATTTCCTTGGATTGGTTTAGTGTGAATTTTCCGCCAGTATGGCACCACTCAGATGTCAAAGAGGGGATTAATTTAACGGGGTATAACAAAGGAATGAGGATTATTACGTAAACATTGTCTATGGTAATGGTTTCGTTAATATTGCTATACGCGACGCTTTGTTTATTTTGATTACTCGTGAAGATCAGTTTTTCTACGTAATTGTAATTTCAAGGCTTAGTTTTGCCGTTTTTTATGGATAAATCTTCAACTTTTCCTTTAGTTCGGCGTATGTTGGCGCATGGACACGATGGAAGAAAGAATGATGTGGTGTTCTGTGGCTCTGAAGCTCAACAACACGTTGTATTTTTCCCAGGTGATGTACAGGTAAGAAAAAAGAATTGTGTGATTGTAAACGATCCTTGTTGAGCAGATTAGAGCGCTGAAGAAATTGAACGAACTGGTTATCAAGTTCTTCAGCAGTAGTGTGCGCTAACTGACTTTCCATTTCGATTTTGCTGTAGTTTGCGTCTGTATTTCACGGTAAATGACTTTGTCTCAATGTGTTTTGAATATCACTGGCCATCTACGATCACTCCGTTCCCTAACCAAACTACTTAATGCAGTACATACAAAAAAAATCTTTTTAGTGAAAAGCTTGAGACTCATATTGTCTGAGCTCTAACGCATGAGTATCATAAATGTACTCGCTAAACTGTTTTGTTTAACAAGTCATTGAAGTTAAAAGCTTTGAAATGAGAGGCGATATGCCGACTGGTTATTTCATCATCCAATATTTGCTGAAACAGCGTATTCTAACAATTGCGCAAATTATTTTATTGGAATCAAAACAAAGTATTGGTTCAAAACGATGTACTATTTTCAACTTGTAAAATTTTACTCATTGGCGAGACGTCTATTAGCATATATTCTTTACCCTCTAAACATGGTTCTTTGTTTTGTGATGTGTACTGCATGTAAGCTCTCCAGGGAGCTTGCTGTGTATTGTTGAAGTTCTTGCTGCTTGCTTGCAAGTAAACTTAATTCCCAACATGCTTGACTCGCGAATATGTGGTATACACAGTATTTCTACGGAGAAAGCTTCGTAAAACTTCATTTTCGTATTATGACTAGAGACTTGAATAATTTGAATAAATCATCTAAAGTGAAAGCTATTGCCGAGTATGGAGAGTGCTTTGTTTGTAAAACTTAATTTCCTTCTCTCTTATAAAATGGCGAATTAGTAATTTCCTATTAAAGTGATTTTTTCCGTTTAGCTATAGAAGTGTTCGAAGCAAAATGTGAAAGTTTGCTGTCCCAAGTGTTTTGCTTAACGCTGAGCACGTGGAAAATACGAGTAAGGGTTGGTGCTGTAGGGTTCAAAGAGCATCGTAGCATTACAAAATTACGATATCTCTTTTAACCAACTACAGCTGGATCCCGGTAATTCGTTCTCGGTTATTCGATTGCCTTCCCTTGGATTTACCCTTCAGTCATTTACTATCGGCTATTTCGAACGATTTTTCGTTTCCCTAAGTGTTCGAAATAGCGGAGTTTGACAACTGTAATTCTAAACATTTCCTGAAAACCGCAAAACAGAGGAAACGAATCGGCCGGTCTTTGTGTGGTTTGTTGACTTTTTAAACTCGTTCTGGACGCGTTAATTGGAAATCTTTTTATCGTGTAATATCGTGAAAAGATGAACAAACAAAGAAACAAAGAACGCCCAGTTTGCGCTTGGGTTTGCGAAGAAATCGACTATCGTCGCTTACCACCAGCGAACTACACGATATGGAATTAGTGAACTATTATAAATGTTCTTGGTGCTTGTTTTCATCTAGCGATGGGTTTAACATTTATTCTTTCCTCAGTAGAATTTTGATTCATCGCATTCGTCTTTCACCTTGGGTTACGTTTCATGTTCTCATTGTTTTGTTGGACAAACTCGCAAAAGGTAACGTGATTTGACAACACTCCAGCGGATTCTCCTGCAGCCATTCCAGACATGTTGTGTCGAAAGTAAATACTTTTTTCAGATGGACGTATTTGAGAAACATTGCTCGCTTTTAGAATAGTTTGTTCGTTTTGGTTTTAAGCTTTCTGGACGCTAAACCCAAGACTTTCGTCATGTCGGGATGAACAGAAGTTTTCTCAATTTTCCTGTTTACATGGAAGTCAACATCAGCCCAGAATTAAATTAATAAACTTGCACGAAACAATTGTTGAACTACTTGTTAACAGTTGTTGAATTATTTTATCGATCGATCGCTTTCCAAAATAGAGGGTTTGGTTTTAAAAAGTTATCATTTCAGTACTTATTAAACAGTACGGTTGGCTTGATGTCGTTCCAAAATCCCCAGACCCTTTTACGGCGGACGTGCGGAGCACTGTTGTTCCTTTGCTCTACTGGCACGTATGACGCAGCTCAGATATTGTTACAGACCTCCAACTTTCGGATAATTTTAAACGACGGGTTATTATTATATGGGAGATATGACACAAAACGACGCTTCTGATGGGCAAAAAGAAATGGTACAATCCCATACCCTCCCCAGGTGGATAACTAAATTGTCCTTTAATCCCCATCAGGGTAGGACATGAGAAAGAATGCGACTGGCTGGCCTTGGCTACCATGCAGTGTTCGTATTCATGTATGGTTTGATTTATTTACAGGATTGCGTGGAAAACATGGAAACACATGCGCATAATAAGAAATGGAAGCAGTGGAATTTAGAATCCACAGCCAAGATTTTAGAGAAAAGATTTCCCAATAGCTTCATTTGGGTTGTTCGTCCGTCAAGATATCATCTGAACACATTTGCTTGTTATCAAAACTTTGTGGAAGCCGACATGTTTGGTGTTCCGGATCACAGGAATCACGATTATGGCGCCTTGTATCACTTAAGAGCCTTGCTGGAGTCTGCGGTCAAACAAGGTGAGTGAGGCAGCATCGCGAAACAGCTGGTCGAAAGCCGGTTAACGCCAACCCAGGATTAAAAGATAACCGAAGTATTAATTTTTCTCGTACAAAACATTTGTCACTGCCTATGTTTTGTGTAGTTTGAGATTATTTAAATTCAAAACTGAAGGACAATCAATATAAACGGAAAACCTGAACGAAAAGTTACAAAACTGATATCAATATTCATCATATTCCTGGACAACCCGGCCCAGGCAGAAATGGCTCTTTTTCTGGCAGGGACCATAGTACTGGGTCCACGTTAGGGGGATTATGGGTAGTTTCTTGAGACATGTATAGCTGTCCGTTACGAACTGATTTGAATCAGTCAAAGTCACACTTGCCTCGATCACCAAAATTTTGTGTTTTAAATTTTGAGATATTTACCTTTAGCAATTCTCTGTTTACTCGTACCTCTGCCACCAGAGTTGGCGGGACCGCAGCAGTTTGTTTCAGTATGCTGGGACATGTATAGACCCTTTGCATAAATATGACGCCTATATTTGAATAACAATACTTATACATCCTAAACCTCACATTCATGTGAAAAATCTTTTGTATGGAAACATACGTACGAGGCTAAGGATGTCCAAAGTTTTTGTAAAAGAAAAACCTTATAACAAGGATTTTATGGTACATAAAGTGCCTAGAGAGGAAAGACAGGAATGGTCAATTTTCTCGGATTTTACAGTTTCTATTTTTTGCATTTCTCAACCCATGCAGTCTTGGACATTCCAGAGGGAGAGGAGGACCCCACGTTTGATTTCCAAGTGATTCTTGTGGGTTTCAGTAAAGGATGTGTTGTACTCAATCAAATCATTTACGAACTATCCACGGTTTCAGCGGGAGTAGATCCTTGTCTTAATGACTTTGCGTCACGCATAAGTGCCATGTACTGGTTGGACGGAGGCCATAGCGGCGAGTCAAACACGTGGATAACAGATGAAAAATTCCTTGATCATCTGGCCAAGCACGTGCCAAGGATTCGCGTGCACGTGACTCCTTACCAAATCAAGGATGCGACGCGGCCGTGGATTGGGAAAGAGCAGAAGAAGTTTGTGGAGAATCTTCGCTCGCTTGGCGCAAACGTCAAGGTCAAAGTCCATTTTCAAGACAGAGATCCCTCCCTAGCTTTCCACTTTAAACTTCTTGAAAGTTTTTAGTGAAAGTATTGAATCGTGTTAATTGTTATTTATTTGCCATGAATCACTAAGCACTTAATGACTGATCCCGCGGGAAACAGTGAGTTTTGTTTCCCCTCGACCTCAATACTCCTGAGTGAGGGTCTCGGAAAGAAATCGTTTGCTTGACACCGGCTGGATCACAAATTTGCCACGGTTTGAAGGAGCACGACCTGATCACGTGCGAGTCGAAAGTTCAAGTTGTTGTATCCCTAGGGAGTTAGTGAGTTTTGACCCACGACACGTAACACGTTCTCCTTCAATCGGATCAATTTGAGTTGGGAGATATAACAAGAATGCTTGATATGCATGCTTCACGGTTACTGAATGTTCTTGTGGAAACTTCCTCAAAGTAATCATAAGCCTTCTATGAGACTGTTAGCCTCTGTTAGACTGTTGGCCTCTGTTGAACTGTTAGACATCTATTAGTCTGTTAGACTCCGTTAGTCTGTTAGACTCTATGACTGTTAGACTCTGTTAAAGGGGCTAGGTCATGCTATTTTAGGTAATTTTGTTTAATTTTGTTAATTATGAGCTCTAAACGTCAAATTGCAGAGCAAGAGTCTTTCATTTGCAAAATCACGGCCACATAACAACTGAGAATGATTTTCCAGCTGTGTAAATGACATTTTGATATATACTGATATAAATTTGAAAAAAGGTGGGCCGACGTTTTTCAAATTTACCCAAATGCAATCCATTTTAATCCTCTCCAGTTTTGTCCAGCAATGTCCCTTCTTAGCTTTCCTGTGTTTTGTTTGAGATCTTCTATAGTTTTTAGCCATTTTTGTGATATTCTAGTTGGACCATTTGATCGGTGCTAAAATTGCCTAAAATTGCGTGACCTAGCTCCTTTAAACTGTTAGACATCTGTTAGTCTGTTAGATTCTGTGAGACTGTTAGACTTTCCCAGTATTTTTCCTGACTTACTGGGAGTTGCCGAAATGTTCAATAATCTTGCAGAAATTTCCTCAAAATAATGTAAATATGTTAGTCATTCAGTGGTATACAATTTGGTCTTTTTTTTTCCACAAGCTCGTTCGAAAACTGTTAGTGCATGCGTCAGTGGGCGTGTCATTAATGAGTGAATAGTTCCTGGCGAGAATTCAATGAATAACTTAAGTTGACATAATATTTATTTCAGAATGTTTTTTTTTAATATATTCTCAAGGAAAACGATGAACAATTTTTGTATATACACGATGCATTTGTAATAAAACTCAATTATCATAGTAAATGGATTGCCAAATGTAATTATGCTAATTACACACATGAGTGAAAAACACTATACTTTGCTTGTTGTTTTATATTCGAACTAACAGGTTAGGCTTCGAAAAACCTTACAGCAAAATTACAGCATTGTTTAATTACTCTGTTTGCTACAAACTCTATTTAATTACTGTATAAGATGGCTCAATCCCATTCAAAATGGCCCTCAAGGACCAAGACTAGAATAAGTACAACATCGCCATAATCATAAACTTTAAACCTCTTATTTTACAAAGCTGCTGTTGTTTTTGCATGTTATGGATATTAAGAATATTAGTCTCTCTGCGGCGCTAATGTTTATGTCGATAAATTAATCGAAATTAGACAGCCTTTACTCTATCTTCGGCCTATTGTACTTCACAAAAAGTTCTTTACCCATTTCATGTAACGTATAGCTAGACACTAGAGCGTTCCACTAGAACAAATTATTTTCGAAATTATTTATTTCTCCCAGTTCCATGATCTTTAAAGAGTGTTTCTAGCGTTCGCCTCAATGGAGCTTGCCGTATTGTTACTATGTATCAGTTATCATGCTTGTAAAATTTTGACTGATTTGTCGAGTAATATATAAACGTATTCGCATCAGAAACTGATTCGTTTTCTTCCCAACGCGTCACAACTTGTTCATCTCTCTATCAGTCCTGAGACTAAGTTTGATCGTGTTGTAAGCCACGAAATGTTTGATTGAAAATCTAACTGATGAGAAATAAATTTCCGGCATATAGGTGATATGTTTGTTCAACATTTCTCACAATCATTTCGGTAATGGATTTTTTATATTCCTGCAATTATCCCAAACTTGTAAACAAATTAGTTTCAGGTTTTCTTTTCTGCTTTGTAAAACAAAAGAAGTGATTTTTAATCTTTTTTTTTTCTTTTCCTTTAACATTTTTCACCTAAGTAAAATATTTACAGAAACCGGCCAATGTGATCACATTTTGTCAGTTTATCAAACATGAACAATTCCATCGGAAAAAGAAACCGAGTTTCCATGATTACTAATTACTCTGTTTGTTAGAAATTTACGCAATAGAATGAAATCTGCAAAAATGAAGTTTCAAAGTTGTTTTTTTTTTTCGTTTGTGCAGCTGCTTGAGTGGGTAATTTAGGAAGTGATATGCAACACGTTTGCCAAACGATTCGTAGACAGCAACCCGTATTCACAAATTTTATGCCAAACACTCCTGTATAAAAATTTGACCATTACACTGCCTCGTGTTTTGTCCATTAGCTAAGTAATAAAATTCGGCAACACTCCGTCTCGAGTACAATTATTGCTCGATTTACCCAGGGTATTTAAGTGTCTTCCAGTTTCAGGTTTTTGAAGCTAATAGCCAGATGTTTACAATGAATAAAGCGAGCGCTAGGCACCAGCGGGAGATTTTGTTGATATGGCCGCCGCTTTTCGTTCCTCGTACATCCGGGCCTTGGCATTTTAATTTTTCTGTCAAAGAGTTGGACAAGTCGGGTAGATAATCATTCCAAAATGCCACTTTCAGAGCCTTAAAATCTTTCGACATTTGAGGGGTGGTTTCGATGCGAAGATACTCTTGGTCGTTTGGCCGAAAATTCCTCCATTTTATTCCGTCAACAGGTTGGGGCGTTGTGTCTCCAAACTTGACAAAGTTAGTGTAAACAGTCACCATGAAATCACTTATGTTTCTGTCAGCTGCAGTGTAGGGGTGTGGCGACGTAGCGTCCAACAGTGGCACACCAAACACATACGCAGTGATATCCCCGTGCACCACTCCTTCCCAGACTTGTTTAGGGCTGTGGACAGAACGATGGCGAAACTCGTACAGCCATGTCGGTGAAAACTGACTTTGGAACAGAAGGCTGGCGTATGTCGGAGCGACCACATAATAATCCGTAAGAGCATCAATGATACTTTGACGAATCTTGGTTGAGTTGTTTTCTCTGGGCCATCGTGTATACTGAAATTCCACCGCATCAACTAAAAGAGGTGTTCGGTCTGCAGTGTGTCCCATACTGTTGATCATATGTTCCTCTATGAGTCCTCTAAAGATAGTTTTGTTGTATTTCGATATGGAGTTGCCCAGCAGCAAAAAAGAACCTTCATTGCTTACAAATCCGGCAATGGTGGGAACCTTTTGAAACTTTCCCGCCTTCCTGAGATTTATTGGTGAATCTGGCAAAAAGTGTTTGTCGACAACAGGGTAAAAAATCAAGTTACTTGAGGTAGCCGTCAGAATTTGCAGCGCAGTTTTCGACCGAAGGCACTCTATCATGTTTTGCTGATTCGCAACGGCACAGTTTAAATTCTCAGCAAGCTGCAGCGAGGATGAAGTAACGCCTGATTCTCCATGGAAAGCAAATGGCGACAGATCAGTCCCACTTTCACTTATAAGGCGATGAAAAAGACCATTTGACAGTGAGGAAAGCAGGTGAAGATTAACACTAGAACCTCCAGCGCTCTCCCCGAGAAGCGTTACTTTAGAAGGATCGCCACCAAAACTCTCGATGTTGTCTTTGATCCATTTCAACGCTTCTACTTGATCTAACATTCCATAATTTCCAGGTGCCGTGGAATCACCTGTTGAGAAGAAGCCAAATGCGCCGAGTCGATATTGAATACTCACGAGAATAATACCTCGCAAAGGTAGATATTCACCGGGAGATACCACTCTTATCGGAGTGCCAGCGAAAAATCCACCACCGTGGATGTAAGCTAGGACGGGATACAACTGTTGAGATTTGTTCTGTTGTTTGGATATGTTTTCCGCGGGCGTGTAGATATTTAAATACAAACAGTCCTCGCTGATGTTCTCTTCGGTTTCCGAGAATCCCTTCCAAGCTTGCCGAATGGAGATGTTGTAATGTATTATCTGCTGCATGCAGATGCTCCTGAATCGAGTCGCTTTGTAGACGCCATCCCGCTTCCATCCCTTGTGAGGCTGAGGAGGTGCAAACCTCAAGTCACCAGTTGGCGGAGCTGCGTAGGGAATTCCCAGAAATTTATGGATTGCATTTATGGACCCGTGGGCGTTCGGAATTACTTGAGTTAGCCCCTGAAGGGTGCCTAGTTTAGTTGTAACTTCCACGGTAGAATTCAGAGCCCGAATAGCGCAAAAGTGCAGCGTAATGATCAAGAAAAGTGGCATTTTTTGCGGAGCTTGTTTTCTTGACGCCATCTTATTCGAGAGCTTTTGGCCAAATGACTCTCTAATAAGAAGCTTGCAATGTTTGTACCTCGCTCACCTGTCGATTCGCTGACGAAACAATCTTAAATGCCCTGAAAAGGTAATATCAATCGTTTAGTTTGTTTTGAGAATGGGAAAATTCAACGGAAATGGCCATACATATTTTCTATTGATGTAACCGGCAAGGGGCATCTAACACATGTCAAACAATCAGCTAAGATAATTGAATTTAGCATCTTTTGTTGATGATAATTATTGCAATGCCTCCTGGTAGTCTAGAAAAATTGTTTTTAATTTGTCTGTTTGACTTGCTCTTTTTCACCTAAATTTTGAAGAGGAAAGTACTCAATTACATTTTGACATATTTTAACTAAACTTTATCGCGAACACTGTGGAGAAAATGAACAAGCTTTTGGATCTATGTACCTGTTTTTATTCGTACACATGGTGTTGCTGGGTCAAAATCAGTTTTGACCCATAAGTGGCAATTAATTCACTCTGAGAATTGAGGAAATTCCTCGTTCTTTCGTCATTCACTTTCATAATGGCAAACAGTTGGTCGAGGAGCAACTCTTATTTACACTCACGCTGTTAAATCTGTTTTTTCTTTTGATGTTTTGAAGTTATAAATTCACGGGCATGGTGCGAGTTCCGGAATTGAAAAAATGTTTGTGTTAACTGCGATTATACACAGTGTTCTTAATTACAATTCTCAAAGTTGGAGATCTTGTGAATTAATTATTTTCTTGTAAATGTGGTAAACGAATGCGATGAGGAGGAGAATTGATCTAACATGAACTTTGTCGACATCTCAAACTTTGGGAAGAGATTCACTGCCCCATGTAAATGGAAAAAAATATTTTACTTTACATAATGGAGATATTGCGCGTTAGATACTGACTTATTCACAAAACAAATATGCTATTAACTATTATTTGATCAAAACGTTGAGGAATATTATTCTAAAACGAGTGAAAAAGATATTTGCTGTCTCCTCAGTCATCATTTGTTAATCAAAATGCCGTTTAAACATATAATACCGTTTATTCTAAAAGGGCATTTAACCACACGCCTTAATAAACAGAACCTACCGCTTTTTTCCAGCTCCTAGAACCATATGAGAAGCTTTTTTACTCCATCTTCATCACAATTCCTTATAACTTCCTAAATTAATATTCAGAAGAATACGAAAGTACAATAGCATACGACATTAACTCTTATCAAAGTTTCTGGGCACTGGAGTAGAGATAATGTGTTATTCAGAGCGGAAAGAGGGCGAAGATACTTTGTAAAATAAAACTTTAAATAATGAGATTTTAAGTTTTGTCGCAGACATTTTTGACGGGGCGCGGCGCGGCACACCACTGGAGGTGGCGCGGCAAACTGCGTTCCACGGAATCCGCGCGTTCTTTTCCCGCCAAAACTGTCTATTGTGTATGTGAGAGTCCAATCATTGTTTGGTTACCGCTGACCGATAACTCATATGTTCTGAATATTTGTTTTGGTTTCTATTTTGTTCCCCAGAAAGATCTCGTTTTCATTTACTCTTTACAGTTCACGCGCAAAGAAATGAAAATCCTCCTTCCTAAGACAGGTCAATATCAGATGTGCAGGGTCTTCGCCGGTTGCTGGTAACGTGTAAAATCATCTATTGTTGGATCAAATGCAATTGTCCTTAATTACGTGAAACATAAACCTGCGTTCAGGAAAGAGGTCGAAGCCGTTGCATCCTGGCTAATTATTGTTGTACTTAATTTATCGCTATTAAAATATCACATTACCTCAATTCGAAAGTAATTTTCAAGAGCGACTTACGCGCTCGTAATTGATGGCCTTTACCACTCTTCGTAGTGAAACAATCTCCTTATAAAGGTGTGGAAAGTTTCGTGTCCATGCACTCATGCAGTGCTTTGACTGCTTTATTTCGGAGAGAGAGCATTTGGAAATTCATGGCGCTGGCGACCTCGAGTCTATATCATAGGTAATACTGTTTCCGACCACTTCTTGGCTGATAAATCGACTTGCCCTGTGACCTGATTGGAGTTGCAATTTACAAAAGAATACCGCGCTGCTAATAAGGACAATACGTTTCTAAATGATGCAAGCTGTGCCATCTTTGAGACAGAAGAGCTAGCGCTGCCCACAAATCCGGCCTAAAAAAACAACTGGATCATTTGTGGAAAACAATAGATTATGATCATAATCTCTTGTGGAAAATAAGTCCGTAACAAGTGATGAAACTCAGATGTATGCACGAGAAACAATCATGCCTGTTGAAACAATAAATATAAAGAGCTCCTCAGCAAACACTTATCAAAAACTAACAATAACGGCAAAACCACAGCGAAAACAAGTTATAGGGGCGCCGAGACAATAAGACATGGATAAGGACAAAGGTTAAAAAGATAAATAAAATCGGAAAACTGATCCTTACGGCAGGGAGAGCAAATGAAGACAGAAATCAAATAAAAAGAAATTTACTGAAAAATACAACGCCCAAACGGTGCGTCTATGGAATGCACCGTTACCATAACTAAGTGTGTGACCTGGCGGGATGGGGTACTCCCTCATATGGGCTATATAGGTATGTGCGGCCCCAAAGGGTATGGTTTTTCAGCCGTTTTGGTCATAACTGGGGTATCGATTTTAGCTGATTTTAGCCATTTTGTTCATAAATAGGGTATGGTTTTTGCAGTAGCCTAGATATGGGTATGTTTGTAAGAAGAAGCCACTTTTTCGTCACTATCGAAAAGAAAATCAACAAAAGCCCCTCAAAAATTATGTTGACGGTAATTTAACAATGGCCTGAACTAGGGAACTAATTGTAACGCACGTCTGAAACAGGGTATTGATTTAAGGGTCAGGTCATAAATAGGGTTTCGAATTTATGGTCGGGTCATAAATAGGGTAGGGAATATTGCAGATTTTGGTCATAAATAGGGTAAAAGTTTTGGGAAGCGGGCCGCACAACCCCGCCCAATGTTTTTGGGAGTACCCCTCCCCCCCGGGTGTGCGTCTCTGTCCAAAGAATAACTATTTACACCAATGACAATGTCTGCTTCACTTCATGTCCAAGTTTATGACTGCTGCGTCCGTTTTGATCCAGTAAGTCCACCAAGCATCCTTGATCACGTAGACATGATCCGTCAACTCCCGGCGAGGAAAGGGCTGAGCATACAATTCACTTCCCGTTGTTTGCGTGCGCTAGTTGTCGGTTAGATATCAAAACAATGGATGAGATTAGACGAAATAAAAGCAGTGTCAGACTGCTACAATATTCATTGTTGACTAGTCATTTCAACGCCTCTTGAAGCAGACTATTTTTACTCCATTTTGAATGATGTTTAACGCGGTTTTCAAACGCTTGAACCCTCACTCAACGTCGGTAATTAAGTTTCAGATTTCCTTGCGGCGGCCTGTGAGAAAAATAAACGTTACATTTAAATTTCAGTTGTCAGGACTATTTGTGCCTTGCTGAATATGAAAGCCTTCCTCAGGTCAATTCCCTTTTGTTAGTGATTCTACCAGCCGCTCTTTCTTCCACTCTTTTCCTTGTAGACGTAAACGTTTGACAATTTTAACCAAAACCTATTGACCGACATTGTATGAGCTGATACTAAAATTACTTCAGTTTAACATTAATTTACAGCTAAGGGTAAAAAGAAGTACTTTATACGTGATTCATCAAGTTGGTGGCAAAGGGTTTTTGCGTGACGCGTGATCGCCCCAAAATTAGCAGCGTACTGCGTGATTGAGACCAAATGCGGGACAAGACATCATAACGTGATGCGTGATTTGCAATTTTACAAGCCCGTGATGCGTGATTTACCAGTTAGATCTCCGTGATAAGTGAACGTTCTTTGAACTGTACGGGTCCGCAAATGATCCCGAACGGCAAATGATCCCCAAATTGAACCGCAAATGATCCCGACTAAAATATAAGGAATGGCATGGATGGTGGGATGGTGTGGATAGGGAATTGGCTTACGTGAATACCGATGTTTTTATTAAAGCCATTTTATAATTATAATGGCTTACAACTTTCTCCTTTTTCATACTTTCGACTAGATTTTGCTTCTAACTACGATGGTATGAATATCACCGCTCAATCATCAAAACACGACTTGGCTTGTATTTCTTTGCAATTCTAAGTAAAATTATGATCAGTGCAACATACGCTACATATCCTCCTTTGTTCAACATTGATATTTCGGTGTTATAGTTAAATGGCATTTTATCAGCCATTAACGCTACTCGTCTAAAGTTTTAAACTAAAATCTAACTATGAAGCAACTATTACAGAAGACGCTGTCACCTGAGTAGACTCACAAGCCTACAACGCTTCATCACTCTGTAAAACACCTAGTGTGTAGCACTGGAAATTTGAACAAATTTATTTTGTAATTTTTCCTTGGTCGTATTTTGGCTTTAATTCCTCGGAAATGACTACTTGAGTGTTCTAAGAAGCCAAAATTCCAAGCTATAGTTATGAAGTTCAGCTTCATGACCAAGCAAGGCCAAGGCTTGCACTTCGTTTTGACAATTAGCTGTTTGATAGATTTTTGACACTATTGCCATGCATCCGGATTTCGAGAATGTTTACAAGTATGTGCTTTTTTAAGACTTCTAAATCAATAGATCGTATTCACGTGACGTGTTTTTATCCTCATCAGGCTAGAGAGGCGGTATATTTACATCTGTTTACAATTAGCGTGCTTCGTTTGGAAACCAGAGCATTTTGAATTTCAGGGTTATGGAGGTTGCGTCACACAAGGTTACGATCGAGTTTGTTTAAAAATATATACTCATCTCATGATTTTGAGTCTTTTTAGAAGTTAGAGCATTAGGAAAAGTGCTGATGTAAATGCTTGTTTGTTTAGTACTGATAATCAGTCGCCTAGAAAGCCAAAGTAAGTTCCAGATGTTTACACTATATTCCGGCCGCCACAGATGTACACCAACATGGCGTTTTCTTACTGGGCTCTGTAAATTTCTGGGAAACATTTACGACGAATATCTGAAGTTTGGAAAAACGTACAGGCCTAAAAGTTGGAGAAGTGTCTTATTTATTTATCTTCTATAGCGTACATCACAATTTCTTACCTTTTTCCATTGACTGGTTTTCGATTTATTATTTTTGTTATTGCGTACCAGTGAAAACGATCTGTACTCGAAGAACAAAACAGCAACTGTGGAATATTTTTTTGTAAAATGATAAAGCATGTTTTTTAGTTCATTATTTTTGTACATGTTCTCACCTTCCTCTGATATAAATCCATGCCATTCCTTAGTTTTTGATCGGGATCATTTGCGGTCCAATATGGGGATCATTTGCGGTCCGGGATCATTTGCGGTCCTGGGATCATTTGGGGACCCGTACAGAACTAGAAGGATATCACTCATTCAAAGTAAATAGTAAATAGAGCTCTTAAAGAAGATAAATTACTCGTGGCAGACGCGACACAATTTTGTGGTCTTTTTCGTCCTTTTCTTGACCTCTGAAGCCTTTGATATGGGTGGATCCTCAACAATTGTGAGTGAATTGAAAATAGTTAAACTTTGCGCAAGGATTATGAGCTTCAGTGTTATTTTTGTCCATTATATTTTGTCCACCGATCATTTTCGGCAGTGCATCAGGCTATATCCGAATCCGGCAATCGTATGAGAGGTCTGAAAGAACGTCGTCCAAAGGGGCTGAAACGATAAGACAGAGTTAGAGTTTGGTGTTGTTTTATGCCGCTCGAGAAGACAATTGTGTAAGCAATGAGAGACTACACGAGAAAGAAGTTTATGTACCACTTAATTAAGGTCGTCATAAAGACCTACCTCAAAAACCACGTGTCATTTACAGACATAAAAACGTTGCTGCACAGAAGAGGATTTACAGGGGTTAAGCTTTGGCAAATATATCGCCTGTATATTAAAGGTATTAAAGCTGGCAAAGGTGGCGTAGACTTCTTCTCAAATCGTATACAAGATATCTGCCCACTTAGCCTTTGAATAGGCTCGCGATTGTGTTATAGGGGAAGGCCAAAACAGGCGGGCAGAGATAGCCGAAAGTGGTCTTGATCTGGAGAGGGAAAAATCCCACCCCGCCAGGCACGCTTCGCTCGTCCTATTTTGTTCTTTTTGCGCTCGTCGGGAGCCTGTTCACAGACGATTGAAATTCTCCCAGATTATCCAGGAGCCTCATGAATACAGACCGAGTCTGCCGGTCTCCCGTACGGGTCACCACTTTTATTTTCGGGAGAAAATGTTTGGAATATTTGCCACTGCATTTTTGTGGCTGAGTCGAGAGTGTTCTCCTTTTATCGACACTTTTAGGGTCAGGAGAAATTAAAATTGGCGATGTAAAAAAGAACTAGTGAAATTCACAAACTAAGGATTGAGACTCGTAGATATGATCAAATTCCAAGGTGTTAACAGACTCTGCCCTTTTTGTGAATCTAATCAAATTGAGGACTTTTAAACAATTATCTTCGTTACAAGCCATCGGCGAACTTATGGCTTCTTCAAATCATTATATTAATATTCAATTAGCAAAATTTATTTCATCTTGCTTTGATCTACGTAATATTCTACTTGCAAATCAGACCAATGCAACTCGATTGCGATATCATAACATTATTATATGATCACGATAACCGTTACTGTTTTAGTTTTAGGTTTAGTTTACAGAAGTTGTTGCAACACTGTATGTATTTATGGTCATGCAGGTAAAGCTAGTTGTTGTTGTTGTTGTTGTTGTTGTTGTTGTTGTTGATGTACTTACTTCTTTTTACGTGACGCGTGATTGGTGGAAAAATTCTCCGTAATGCGTGATTTAATAGAAAATTTCAGCGCGATGCGTGATTGGTACTCCCCTTTGCCACCCGGCATCAATTTTTCCATTTATCGTTACCCCCTTTCCTCCCCAAACCACCCCCCTTTCCCTCCCCCACCACAAGTTTCAATTAATTTTAAGTTTAGCCAAGTCTACACCCGAACGTGGCGTGTTGGAATTTTTTTTCGATCGGTGACTCGGAGAAGGAGCTGGTCGATTTAGCGATCTATAACTGCTGTCGAAGGAAGTCTGTCTGAGGACATCATTGAGTCCAATGAAGGTGCGAGTCTAACGATTTCCTTGGAGGCGTCGCCTTTTATCGTACATGAAACAACCCTGAGATTGAACGGGCCGCCATTTCGCCCCGTTAAGCCGTTTGCATTGTGGCGATGATGTTGCGCTTTCTTTAGACGGCAAAGAGCTTTAGCCACTTGTGTTAGGGCGCAGAACTTCAATTGGATGGCATTTCTATAGCTGGCGTTTGTTGTGTTTTTAACTTGAAGGTAACGCACCCCCAGGAAAACCGTCAAAAAAGCTAGCCTGCAGTGCAAGCGTCTTATTGGGGCGAGGTAGGGTTACAACCTTGCCAAGGTTGTAACGCTACCTCGCCCCAATAAGACGGTCGGCGACCGCCATGTTAGACCGCCATGTTAGACGGTGGGGGATGGGGAAGGGGAAAAATGAGAATTTCTTCGCCCCACCCTCTCCCCTATCGTTCCTCTTGTCTATAGTTCACCCCCTTGGTAGAACTTTCTCTCTCTCTCCAGTCTTCCACTGCATGAAAAATTCAAGATGGCGGCTAAACAGGCTACAAAAAAGCCAAATCCACAACTCGGCTAGAATCCACCCGGGAAAAGTTGACACAGCCATGTTGTTATGTAATGTTATTAGTTTCGTGCATTTCCAAAAGTGGCATTGCGCTGGAGTAATTATAGTTCATTTATTTGGTTATTTAATAGCCGCGTGCGCGAAATCGAGCGGCGAAGCCGCGAGACGAGAAAGTGAAAATTGTAAATCTTTTTCATAACAACATGCACGCGCGATATCCGTTGTTGATAAGGTTTTGGCGAAGAAAAACTGTTAAACTTTATGTCTACTAAGGACACACACTTGATTCCCAGTGATCTTGCTTTGGCAGTCTGGTCTTCGATGATGCTGGTAAACGGGCAAACGCCTTCGGGTTGTTTCGTTGCGCATGCCCGCTTGCAATCACATACGTTTGTAGTAATTAACTCTTCCCATATGCAGTCGGCAACACGACAAGTACGTCTTGATTCATTAACATACTTTCAACTGCTATTTCGTGCTCCCTCTTTAGTTTGAAATTTAACCAGAAATAGACTGGAACTTTGTTAAAATATCAGTAATACGCGCACTCAACTCCTCTGACTCCAAATGTAGACGACTTGTTTTTTATTGTGCGGTAAATTACCTACTCCATGGGGATTTAATCGCTCGTCATCAAACATAGTAGATTGACAGTTTTCTCGCCTTTCCCGCTTTTCGACCAATGGTATTTCACTTGGCTCAGACGAAGCAGAAATGAAAAATTACAGAGATCAGGGCAGGCTCACTTTCTGGGCGCCTCTTCACCAGACTCCTTCGCGCCGGATCGCTTTGCTGTTCGCCGCTCGTGCGTGTGACTCAAAGGTGAGCCTGCTCGCAGACTAGTTAGTTTAAAACATCCGGCTGATCAGGGGCTGATCGGTTAATTCAGTTAAATTAATTGCTGTTTCAGTATGGCGGCAGACACACAAGGAGAAAAACAATAGTATCTCATCTTACGAGTTTATTAAAAACTGTTCGTTAAGTCTGCTGCACTAATTACAAAATTTACTTAAATATACAAGGCTTGTTATCAGCTTCCAAGAAAGATTTCGATGTTGGTTTTCACCATTCGTTTATTAAGTTTAATTTCTAATCTCAACTGAGAAACAGAATCAAATGATAATAGCCGTATTTACTTCTAAAATTCAAGACATTTTTTGTATTTACTGGATGCTAATCTCCCTCCGTGGCACATAGTTCATTTGCCTGAGTAATACCAGGGTTTTTCGGGACGCAATAAACGAATGCCTTTAAACTATGATAATTAAATAGTTAAAATCAGTACATTTGTGGGTCATGAGGTTGGGTTTAAATAATACTGAATAAATTATGCATATTCGTCTCGATATCCGAATTAGACGAAAGTTGTCTTCTTCTGTCGTGTAAAATTGAGCAAAAATCAAGAGGTTTGAAAATATCTTCCCACAGCAAGTTCATTTGCTCATCGCTCAATTCCTTAGCTGCATCGGTTAACTGTACTCCGTGGTCCAAAAGGAAAGAATATTTTGTAGCGCACGGAGTGTTTGCACAGAATTTCCTCCGTTCTCCGTTTGATGGACTTTTCTGTGGTGTAACAGCTGTTTTGCCCTCTTCGCCTAATTCGCCGGCCTTTGGTGAAATTTCTTCAGTTATTGCTAGTGAAGTTTCCACTCGCTGGAATGGGACGCCAGTTTCTGAAGGCAGTCTTTCGGTCTCTGTTGGCATTTCCTCGGTCTCAGTGGTGTAGATCTTGGTAATTTGCCGCGATAGCATGTCATCTTCTGAGGACAATCTTTCATCATCTGGAAGCGTTAGCGAGGGATCCAAGATGGTTTTCTTTCGAAACACCTCGCCAATTCTTGAAAAAAGTTTCGTCATCTTGGAGTTGAGGTAATCTATCAGTTTACCATGATTACCTTTAGGAGATGTTTTCCAACTCGGTTTAAAAACTGATGGCCGTCGAGGCAGCGTTCTGTTTTGTCTTTTCTTGGAAGCCATCTCTTATTAAATGCACGAAGGGGCGAGTTAAACTCAAACGTTTGCTTTCTTACTTCTTCAAGCTTGAGTAGATAACTGAAAAATAAACTTTGCTCAGCCCTTTATATGCTCTAAGTTTGTTGTTTGTTATTTTTCTTCATCCAGCTAAACAGAGTTATGTTAATTGCCACTAATGAACATGTAATTAACCACGTTTTTGTTTCCTTAATTAAGCAGATAACTGGCGCACGCAATTGACGGCAAAAATAAGATCTAATATTCAAATCGTATCCAAGAAATAACAAATAGTTTGACTTTCGTTGTATCCGATATTTTCGCTCTTAATATATATAGAAAAACCAGAACTGGTTGTAAAACGAAACTTTGAGGATACTGATAACATGTCAATCAACACGACCGCTGACCTCGTAAGTTTAACTCACTAATTAACAATTTACGTCAGCCATAATTTAGCGGTTTTTTTTCGATAATTATTTCTATTCTGGACATGGAAGAATAAGTAAATAAAGGTACCAATCAATAGCTGGTATTTTCAATGAATGTACATATCCATCAGATCATGAGTCAGATAAATAACGATTTGAGTTTAATATTGAAATTCATACGAAAGGGCTGATTCACCAATTTTATGATGTGATACCATGATAAATTATTGCTTAGTTGTTTGCTAAATGTAAGGATTTCCAGCAAACCATTCGAAAATTCACTTATGTAACTGACAGTTCAATGGCATCATTTACTAATCAACGTTTTAGCGGAATAATTAACTGCTAATTAGCAATTTTATTTTTGTACGTAATTCCTGACTTCACCGACAGTTCAATGACATCATTTACTAATTAATGTTTAAGCGGAATAATTAACTGTTAATTAACAATTTTATATAGCTACGTAATTCCTGACTTCACGACGTTGCTCTCTCTACGCATTTTTAAGCGATGACGTTTATGACGTCATGGCTTAAATGTCGCGCTTATGTCGCGCACGATTTTTCCCTCGATCGAAGCGAAATGCACTCTGGGGACCAGGAAATAAGATCGCCATCTTTGGTTTCGGGGAGTGAGAAACTTGTGCTTTGCGGCCGTCCTTTGCAGTTCGTAGGATCCGCGGAGTGCCTTTAATTTCAGAGTGTGGATTGTGCTTTATCCAGGGTCGGATAAATTTGCGCTCACGGACAAACTCATAATAAGAACATACCGTCCATACATACAACTCTAGATCGACAAGCAAGTCGCACACGCGATAGGTCAAGGGTCCACATTACATTCACGTATTGGTGAGCGCTGTTTAGGCCGGACCTTTGCCTGTCTTGAAATGAATTGAATGAGCACCGTTAGAGCACTGTACATTGTATGTCTATGAGCACTGAAATATCTGAACTAACCTTATCTGTGGACTGAAATATTGGTGAAATTGAACTTGAAGAAGAGCATTGAATGAATGAATGAAGGAAGGAAGGAAGGAAGGAAGGAAGGAAGGAATAAATCAATGAATGACTTTATTTCAGTGTCAATGGTATTTAGCTTTAAAAAAAATGATTGGGGACACTATTTACATATTAAAATATACCTAGGTACATAAAGTTCGCTGTCAAACCAGTTGAGATACCAGAAAGCAACAGAGAACACTCAACAGTGTAACGAAAAGGTGAGCCACCTGAAGTTTTTGTCTTGATCAGAATTGGTTAATGTAGCTTAGATCATGGTCTCTTTAATTATTTATTATTGATTGATTTATTTATTACAATCTATGGTTAAAAGGCCAAAGGATAATCTGTAAAGGAGTCCTAAACCCCATATAAAAACAGATCACCTATGATTAATATAAATGCACAAAAAATAATAAATTCGAAGAATACGTTAAATAAATAATAAATAAATAAATAAATAAATGCATTTATATAGCGCCATACTCCACTAATTGTCCGTGACGCTTTACAACACCGTAACTCTTAATTAATTTAAAAAACTACATCATTCAATACAATTCAGGCTAGTAATAAAAATTAATAAATCAAAAGAATTCGTAAACAGATATCTCTTAAGCTTAGTTTTAAATACAGTAACTGACGATGATAGCCTGATGTCCAATGGTAACTTATTCCACAATTTTGGAGCAGCAACGGAGTATGCCCTATCACCATAGGTTTTTAAATTAGCCACGGGCTAATCAAGCAAATTCGTTTAAAGATCGTAAAACGCGGCCCGAGCTCTTGTACTTCAGCAGATCTTTGATGTAGCTAGGTGCTTGACCGTTTAGAGCCTTACGAGTCAGTAAAAAAAATTTTAAAAATAATGCTATAGCGCACAGGGAGCCAGTGTAAACGCCTAAGAATCGGTGTAATATGATCATGCCTTTTCGGCGCGGTAACAAGGCGAGCTGCTGGATTCTGCACAAGTTGAAGTCTATCAATCAGGTACTTTGGAAGACCATAATATAGGGCATTACACTAATCTAAACACGAGGTTATGTAAGCGTGAACGATAGTCTTAGCAGTGTCATGGGATAAATATCGCCTAATCTTGGCAATAGCGCAAATGCGGAAAAACGCGATCTTGCAGGTCATTTTAACGTGCTCACTGAAATCGAAATACTGATCAAATCCAACTCCTAGATTCCTAGCATGTTCACAGGGACTGATAACATGATCTCCGATTTGGATATGGTTGAGGGGAGGACGAGGTCGATATCTTGAACTAACAACTAAAAGTCTCCTTCGCGTTGGATGCATGGTTAAGCAGTTAGACATAAACGAGAGATACAGCTGTGTATCATCTGCATACAGAGGAAATGGTATGCCTTGCTTTCTGGCTATATCACCCGAGACCTAACACGGATCCCTGCGGTACTCCGTATTGCAGATTTTTTGTGACCAATCAATACCATTAACAGAAACAAACTGCTTACGTAACTGAAGATATGAACGAAACCAATTAAAACCAGTGTCGCGAATGCCGAAACGATTCGCTAGTCTTGACACCAAAATCGTGTGATCGACAGTATCAAATGTAGTCGATAAGTCAAGCAATAGTAGAATAACAGATTTGTTGTCGTCAACAGCTTTCAAAATGTCATTATGGACTCTGGCAAGTGCGGTTTCAGTCACCCGCTGTGATAACGTTTATACTAGTACATTTACCCATAGTTCTTAGCGCACGAAAACCTAAACAAAGTTCATAAAAATGTACAGAAACGTTATAAAATCTTCAAATCTAGGTTACTTAATATCCTTAGTACAGGGACAAATATTGTAACTATAAGGCTTTTTTTGTGCATTTTGGGCTGTGTTAGGTTCGCGAGGCATTGTGGTAAAATGTACAGCCGCCATTTTTTTCCCACGGTGGATTGTGCTGCAACTGCTTTCTCCGTGACTTTAAATAGAAAATACAAATGCGATACTGGCCAAAAATTTTGAAAAATCTTCATGATCAGCTCCACGCTTTTTTAACAATGGCTTAATCACGCCAACTTTGAATCTATCGAGCACTTGGCCGGCTTGAAGCGACAAATTAACTATACGAGTTATTATTGGAACTAGTCGATGCTGACACCGTTGAAATACTGACGATGGAACAGGATGAAGTGCACAGGACTTTGTGCACAGGTTGTTAACATATCCAGAGATTATGGTCTCTTGACTCGGACGCATGCGCAAGATGAAGCCACGATTTCTTGTTCCGGTTTTCATTTTTGCTCTGAATCGGCCTGACTCGACCTGACTGTCGGGCGTTCGGACACCGCCGACTGAAACCGCACCGGATGCTCGATCTGAATACGCGTTTGTCCTCTGAAATCTATTTACTCGTTGTCTCCTTTGCTCGTCAGTGTTATTTTTTACAGCAAACATGAAGGAAGTTGGCTTTCGTGACTCACGAGTCCGCTCAAAATTAAATTATTAAATGAGCCATTAACTGTGATACGTTATTCCCATTTTCATGACGTAATTTCAATGCGATGATTAATTGCTTCTTTAGGCAAGAAATAGAAAACATGTTCTCCGTGTTTCTATCAAGTTATAGAAACGCAAGTGGAAGTTTGGGAGAACAAGAAATGCTGTGGGAAAACGAGCCGATGGGCGAAACGAAAAAATAAACAACTTGTTTACTTTGATCATCAAAATGTAAAATCTCTTTGCTCACGCCATCATTACGTAAACAGCTCTTGCTAGTCTTTTGTTTCTATCGAGTTATAGAAACACGATTTTAAACCAATCAGTGCATATTTTCTTTGGGCTTTTTTCTAATTATCAATGAGCCTAATTAGTGAACTGACCACTTTTAATGTTCTAGTCTTCAGAGGTGAGGATGCACCGGACAGTCGAAATACCATGCCGACGTCGCGACATATTGACATGGTATTCCGGATTTCGCCCCCTCCCTCCCCCCCCCCGGGGGGAAAGGGGACTCCCATATAAAAAGAACAGGGGTGCTCGACGGAAACTTTGAAAAGAACCCCTGAGAGGTACCAAGATCCTTTTTTGTGGGCACGGCTTGAAATGTTTTTTTTTTTTCACCAGTAAGAGGTATAAATTGTAAAACACGTTTTATCTCCTGTCAAATTTGTTTCGGGTCAGTACCCTCAAAGCCCACTTATACTGTGGCCCATTTGAGGCTGAACAGATTAAGAGCTACCAAAACTGCGTGTCGGCCCATTCACTTCACCGTCACGCATTGCATGTGTCGTTGACCAATCAGCAAATATTTGGTTTTGAGTTCATTGTCATCTAAAGTTATTACAATGTCCATTTAGTAGCCAATTGGCCTTCGAGCTGGTTGCTCGGTCAAAACAGCTGTCCACGGTTGCAAATTTTAGCTTTCAGTCTGGAATCTATCATGTCGTTGTCACGTTAAGTTTTTTAATGTAGCTATCAGCCTTGCTTCATTGTTATTCTATTTCTATTGAATTGTTGGCTGATCAAATCGTGTACAGATCCAATTTATACCAGCAGCATTTCGTTTGCCGTCCCTTGGGACATCTATTATGTATCCAGCTAGTCTTAGCTGCTAGATGCTAGTCCATCGCCCCCACCCCCACCCGCAATTCGCCGGTAACCATTTATATACCTGTGCAGAGAGAGACCTGTGAGAGTAAAGTGTCTTGCCCAAGAACGCAACCGCACAGTGTCGTGCGCCAGGGCTTGAACCCGAAGCGAGCGCGCTAAGCGTGAGGCGAACCCGCCTTCTTCTCAACCTATAAATTGTCGGATAAATATGAAATGTTGGAGATTTTTTATGCCCGTTCTTTTGTTCTGAAGAGGATAAATTTCGCCATCGATCTGCAATTAAAAGATAGACAATTAGAATGTTCAATTTCTAACTCTGTATACGTCACGATTCCGCGATCCCAGGTTCTCTTTCCTTTGCCTTGTAACGACAAAGGAGGCAAAGGAGAGAGAACCTGAGATCACGTTTGCCATCCTTCTCAATATTTGAGTTTTCTTCTGTTTTCGTTGATCAGCAGACGTTCTTTTGATTTGGACAAGGAAAGATCAAAGTACAGTGGAACCCCGCTCTACGGACACCCGCTTAATACAGACACCCCGATATTACGGACAGTTTCGTTTTCCCTGACGAAAAGCTCATATATTTTTTCTAAAATTAACCCGCTTATTACGGACACCCGTTAATACGGACAACGGACACTTTTCTGTGTCTCGAGCGACAAACTCTTATACATCGTCAACCCCGCTTTACAGACACTGTTTGTATCTGTGCAATGTCTATTGTCATTGTCATGATTATGTGCTAATTAAAGATTTTGTACCCTGGTCAAATTATGACAGATTTCGGCGGGCTAATACAATTTTATTACTAAATGAAACAGTGTCAAAATAGCATGACGCATTTGACCAGTTCTTTCTTCCGGTGCATTACCCAGTCTGCAGTCCTTATATAAAGTTTTCTGCCTGATACGCTTACACAAAAGTTTCACTTTCTTGCTCTTTTGTTACAGTCCTTGCTTGTAGCCTTCTTCCTCTTTGACGTCTTATGCTTGCCACTATCAGCATCGGCCTCCGTTCGTATTGCTGGGTTGTTGCCAACGTCTATTAATTGTTCAAGTAAATCCACGTGCTTCCTAGGACCATCAAAAATATAAATACACGGTATTTCCATACCAAGGCCTCCACCCCGATTAACTGCGTTTCCACATGCTTCAACTGATCCTCGATTAGTAGGCTTTGAAATAAAATGGGCGACTATACCATTGCGGTTTTTGGTGTTTGCCAGGTGATATGGAATGTGGCCGATAACTCGACTTTCCTTTAGCACGGCGACTGCGTTTTTGTGCTCACCATTTTCCGGCTCTGGTTGCAAAGGCAAAATTTCACCGAGAGTGATACAGTTAATGATTTGTAATTTACAGTACAATTAAAACGTTTTGTTGCCGTACTAGTGTCGGCCTTAGTGTTTGTATCGATAAAACACGTGTCCCTGACTTTTTTCCGAGGACCGCGGTTAATACGGACACCCCGTTAATACGGACATTTTGGCATGTCCCCTTGGTGTCCGTATTAACGGGGTTCCACTGCACTTGATCTTCTCCTGATTTGGACTAATCGCATTTTGTTTGAACATTAGGGGGGCTTACTTTGTCTACTGTGCAGAGACACTCGGCTTTCCGTTAATAAACACAAGATTAAGTTACTTTCTATTTTTATATGAAATAGGAAATGTATATCCTGTTATATCAGTAATATTGCAGACGACAAATGCTTCGTTCCATGACCTTACGTGTGCATGATAATAATTTGCTGTCATTAGTGGCAAGCCATGAATTAAAAATTCCATCAGATCAAAGACCCTCATCAACCGAATGCATCATGGGATGAGAACAACGTCTGGTAATAAACTAAAAAAATTAGTAACCACTTGCTGTGTAATTTTTATCTCTGCCTCCGTAAAGATTGGAGAGGTTTTATGAGAAATTGATCTAAACCTGAAACCTAAACCTGACCACAGAAATCTAAATAATTCAGGGTCGTAACTCGGACTAAGACTACAATACTTTCTGGATCATTGATTGCTTTTGACCTCATTAACTTTCGTTGTTGAGAAGTTAAAGTTGCTCAAATCCTACGCAAATATTGTAGCTCAAAACTTAGTTGATAATCTAAAGCACTGCTTTCAGTTCATTAATGAAAAATTAAAATTTTTTTAGCCAAGAACCAGTGAACCTCAGGTGTTTTGAGTCGAGTCATTCCGTGGTGTGAACTGCCACTTCAGTTCATTGCAGATAATTGTTAAAATCAGTGTGTCATAGGTCGACTTTTATTTTTGCAGATGTCGTTTAGTTTTACATCTTCCAACACCCCTTATATCGACCATGGGATCAGAGAGTGGTTGCTGAAAGGGGCTTGCTTTTTGCACCGTTTTTGATTGTATTTTAATTTGTTGGGCACCGCAAGTCTTAACTCAATTAAAGAACAAATAACCAATTGCAATGACACTCGCACGTACGGCAGAGCACATGCTTCACGCAAAACATTCATCAATTCATTCAGGATAGACGATAGACGTTTTTTGAGATTTCCCAGGCAATGGATCCCTGTCAAATTTTGACATCGATTTATTGGCTAGAGACAACCTTTGTAATGGTTTTTGAAGCATTTAATACAATTATGCATTCCTCAAAGCGAGTTGGTAGCGTGAAACTAAAACTACGATAAAAGTGTAGCCTCCCGCAGTGCCGAGATTTAGATTTTTTTTTCTCCAACATCCGTTTTTTCATCTTAACGATTAAAATCTGAAAAGGTCATCTAAATACCAAGGGTGTACAATTTCGTGAGTTGGATGTTTTTTTACAAAATGGAAGGGTTAAGGACAATCAACTCTTTGCCTTTGTTGCTTAGTACATTTTTCAAATAATGATTCAAATAACAACAGTTTCTTGCAAGAGTACTGATCACATAGCCAATTTCCTTCTCGTTGTTGTCCATCTTTTGAAAGTAAATATCGTTTCTGATGGTAGTCAATCAGCTGACGTTTTCGCGGGAAACCATAAAGATGTTATCACCTTGAGCACGCCGAAAATCACAAAAAGCTGAAGAGTGTTGCCTAAGGGGTCGCTTCACGAGTGGCTGTCACAGTAATGACTCATGACAGAAAATTATTTCCGAGCTCTAGAGGGTGAAATTATATTCGCTTGTGGTCACACGCAAAGTCGCCCTGAGACGTAACATTTAAATAGAACCAAAAATTTGTTCGTGGCGGAAATTGCAGCCATAAAAGGTATTCTGGTGATTGCGTTGCATTTCTCAGTGGATCGAAATCTTGGCGTTGTCGTTACGTATCAGAGATATTCATGCTTGCCAGAGAGTAATTTGAGGTGTTTTTGGATGGTTGGGATTATGCAAGTGAAAAGATTGTCGATTGTGGCGCTGATTGTGCTAGAGTGTGTCCTTCTGGGCATTACAATCTCTTCTGATACACTACTCGTTGAGACCAAGTATGGCAAGATTCTAGGAAGAACGCGGCACTTTCCCGAACAATTAAACGGCGATATAAGGTACGTCAACACGTTCCTTGGAATTCCTTTTGCCTCACCGCCTGTTAATCACCTTCGATTTCGACCTCCAGAACCTCCAGCTGCATGGAAACCCCATGTATACAATGCAACTTTTTTCAGAAACGTTTGCCAACAACGACAATATTCTTACTTTGAGAACTCGATACGCATTGTCTGGCCCGGGTTTACTTGGGAAAAGGACTCGAGCGAAGATTGCCTGTATTTGAATATTTTTGCCCCAGGAAACAACGCAACAAATACGAGTGATCTGTATCCAGTGATTATGTTTATTCACGGAGGAAGCTACGTGTTCGGCACAACTGCTCGCCATACCACTCCTGGTGAAGTACTGCCCCGCTGGGGTGTTGTCTTGGTAACAATTCAATACCGGCTTGGTCCGTTTGGTTTTCTGACGACTGGCGATTCAGCCGCGCCTGGGAACTGGGGATTATTAGATCAAGTGCAAGCTCTTAAGTGGATACAAGAAAATATCAAGGCTTTCGGAGGAGATCCCAACAAAGTTACCATATTAGGTGTGAGCTCTGGTGGGGCCAGCGTCGGACTGCACTTGCTGTCCCCTCGGTCCAAAGGACTCTTTCATCAAGCTATAGCTGAGAGCGGTGTAGAGTTCTCGCCGTTTGCTTTCCAGTCAGTTAAAGAAGCTGCTTTAAAAACAAAAATTACTGCCATGAAACTGGGTTGCAATTCTGAAAACAGTCACGACATGATTAACTGTCTCCGCAAAAAAGAGGCTCAGAGCATTGTCCTAAAATATGTCTGGAATTCTACAGGACCTGTCATCGATAACTACTTCATATATGACACACCTGAAAATCTCCGCAGATCGGGCCAGTTTTACCATGTTCCGCTAATAGGTGGTTTTAACAGCGATGAAGGTGCACATAACACTCCCGAGGTATACCACCCTCCCACAGAAATAACGTCGTCTGTTTTTAGAGATTCCATCAAGTCATTCGTCAAAGACCAAATGGTTCACGAGAATGAAAAAACCGCTGTCCTGATTGAAGACGCAATCGAGTTCCAGTACACACCGTGGAGTGAAGCTTCTGACTCCCCCAGCCTCCGTAAGAAAATCATCAACATTCAGTCAGACTATTTCGTTGCCGCCCCCACAGTGGAGGTGTTGGGAATCCACAGCACGAGTGCTCCGACTTACATGTATGAGTTTAGTCACAGGTCTAAAGCGGATACGGAAGATGCTTGGATGGGAGTGAAACACGGTGATAATACACCGTACGATTTTGGCGCACCATTTGTGAACATTTCATCGCTGACATTCACAGAAGAAGATCAAAATGTAAGTAGTTTGATAATGTCCCTTTATGCGAACTTTGCTAAGTACGGGAACCCGACACCGCAGGCCGTGCAGGGAATGACCTGGGGCGAGTTTAACAGGACAACAAGGCTGTATTTACGTATTCAAGGCAGACCTGACATACAGGCTAATTTTGAGCCACAAAGAATGGCCTTTTGGAACAGTTACTACCCAAGATTGTTAAACTTTTCAAATCACATCGGACAAGAAGCCATATCTGGGACTAACCATAACGAAGGAGTGGAACGAGTATCGAATCCAGGCCTTATCAGCTTGCTTTTAGCTTCAATACTATTTTTCCTTGCACCTGGTCCTGTTTGACTGGCAAGTGCAAATCAACCACAGGATGAAAGAGAAGCCGCCGTTTATCAGTACGCGGTTGTGGTTTATTTGTTCGGGATGAAACGATTTCTCCGGGCTTTATTGCCAAAAATTCTTCATGAAATGCCTTTGGTGGCAGATTTCTAATTTTAGTTTAACGAACAGCACTGAGCTGAACAAAAGCCGCAAATAAGACGAAAGTCCACCAATTTAACGTTCATCAAAGTCAGGCTGAAACTATACTCTTGTGATGAAGCTAAGTGAGAGCCTACAGCTGGATGTAACAAGAACATTTTTAGGACAATGACAGTTCCCTCCCTCAAAATGCGCTGATATAAGTAACCTTCATAAATTACTAACAAAGTATAATGTCAGTTTAGTACTGAAACTTTAGGTTTGAATGCCATTAGGGGTACATCATTTTTTTCCTTTATTCTTTTTTCTCTGAGGTAAAAATTAGGAAAATTTAATTCCGAAAATAAAAATGTGGTTGCTTGAGAGGAGCCATTTTCGAATCGCAAGGTGTAGCCCTAAAGTGCTTACATTTTTCGACTTAATATTGCGATCCAATATATAAACACAGGTTAATGTGAAGAGACGGGGAACATAACAAGGAACAGTTCAAATGCACTCCTTTACAATGTAATGGTGGTTAGTTCTAGTATTGAACTTAAGGGCACGCCTTCTTTGACCTAACAAAGAATTCCTGGAGAGTTATGATACTGAATTGAATATTATTTCGTGTTTTTAAGATGACGAGCTTTCTGTAGAACTAAAAAGTAAAATACTCAGAGCGGATACAATATTGCTACTGCTATAACAATAGAAGGCTACTAACATTACCTTATAATCCAGATTTGAATTAAAATGCTACAAATAATGTTTGTAAATATTATTCATAAGCCTCAAAACAACATTTTCACGTTTGTTTCACTTTTACGCGTCTCGCTCAAGAGGCATGCGGTAAACTATCACGGAGATTTTATTGCATTTTTGGTCAACACAATGCTATTATTATGACTGAGTACCTTCACTTGTTCCTAAGATGCTCTTACAACGCCAAGATGAAAATATTAAGTGAATTTTTGGACGAATAGCAAATTGCAATTAGTTTTCCGCGCTTTTTATGATGAATTTGAGACGCCAATCTCAATTTGATTTCACACCTTCGAGCATGCGTAACCCCTCATGTTTAACTCTTTTCATAGCTACAGTGCTTTTATAAAGTAATTTTTAACTAAACTAGGCCGTTGCACTAAGGTTTCCATCAAATGGCTTTTCAAGGTCAGGCTTGTGATAACGTTCCTGTAGAAGCGTTACAGTATTTAATTGGACGACGAAGTAGTCAAGTTCTATATACAACAACTCCATGTAGTTAGAGATTTACACTGAGCCAGTTGATCAGTGGTCGGTTTGATTACTAACTGACCCAATCGAGTGGGCGGCTATCAGCTTGGTCGCATGAACAAGTGAAGGGGCAGTGTGTTCACATTGTTCTCTAATTAATCACGAACTGGCGTAGGGCGGTTTGTTATTTGAAGAGACGAGTGTAAATGAGAAAGACAAATTGGGTACCTCTTACAGTTAGGAGTTATTCACTTCTTGGAGAATGTAAGAAGGAGTTGTTATAAGAATATAAAGACCAGCTTTCCAGGACAGAGGGGGTTTAAAAAAAATCCATTGTCAATAACAACAGACACATTCTTAATCAAACAAAGTAAATATTTTTTTATTTGAATATTTCTCTCTCGTGCTCACACCTACGAATGAACCTTCGGCAATTCGCTTTTCCCTGCCTTCTATCTCATTTGTACAAAGCAATACAACAAAAAAAATCCACTGAAAAAGTACTTTACGAACGCTAAAGTTGGAGGAATTTCTAAATCTCGTGCTAATGTTAACGCATCATCACGTGGTCGCTTACTTTCTGCCGGAGCAGCACTGGGTCGGGCAGGACGAGACGCATGTGTGGGCGCAAACAGGTGGGCACGGTGGGGGTGGTGGTGGTGGAGGAGCGGGTTCTCCTGGGGGTCCTGGAGGTCCTTGGGGTCCGGGAGGTCCGGGAGGTCCGGCTTCTCCCATTGGTCCGATAGGTCCGACAGGTCCGGGTGGTCCCATTCTTCCTGAAGGTCCGGGTGGTCCGGGCTTAGCGGGCTCTGGTGGTGGTGGTGGCGGGGGTGGGGGCGGTGGTGGAGCGGGTGGTGGAGGAAGACAACAAGACACCGCACACGCGGGCGCACAACTACCGGGACATCCCGGAGGACACGGGTTAGCGCTTCTTTTGTATGCTGTAAGAAAAGCACAGATCAGATTAGTTAACACGTCAAAACAGAAATAAGACGAACAAAACAAAACCATGTTTACGAAGCGATTGATCGGCCCAACTACCTGACACGACCATGCATTTGCTTATGTCTAGCCCCTCCAGTCCCAAGATCAAAATAGGAATTCTCTTCACAGATAGCTATACATTGTTTTTATGTTAGTTTTAAGAATTTAGCGCTACATCAAGGCAATACCGGTCCGGCTGATAATTACTTTTATTCTCGTAAACGGTTCCATTGACAATCTCCCGATATAGTTAGAAGAATCTAGCTGTTGGTGACTCTAAATAAAACCAAGTCGAGTGCTGTTATGATTGATCCGTCTAAAACTGCAAGCACTTGAAATTTCTCAAATAGCAAAGATAGCAATATTCCGGCATTTTAAGCTGATGTTTTCGGTGAAAAGTGGTCAAATTTGCTCCACGAATTCTAAGCAATTGTCGCTGATTTTAACTAAACTTCGAAAAAAAGTTTGATTCTTAAAAAAGCACCAGCTTAGTAAAGATGAATTATAAATAGTCAACACATGTTTTCACTTTTCGCCTGACTTAACTGCAGGTTTCTACGGGAACCCGCCGTTCAAAAAATTTTCGCCAATCACAGTTGATTTTTTTAAAGAAAATACTTTGAGAGACGCACAAGACATCAACATCTTATTTCCCCTCACATCTTGTAGAAAGACCCCGGAACTCTTTCATCTATTTTTGCAATTTCTGTAGGCACTGTAACACAGTGAAGTATAGCTTTAAAGTTTCGAGATAATTTTTTTCTATGATTTAATCGTATTATTATAACGACACATTCCCGGCTTTGCGCTCTGATAACCACTATAAAACAAACATTGTAAGCTTGAACGATCGAAAGCAGTTTGTTTCGTAATTCATTGTGAATTAATTATTCATCGCCCGGCCTTTTGTCAGTTCAGAGAGAAAGCGGCTTCTGGAAACCCCGATTTCTGATCGTTTACTTTTTCTTTATTTTATAGCTTCACTTCATAGCTGTTTCGATGTTAAATAAGGCTTAAATTCGAAACTTGCAGGTTGTAGACTATTGCAGAATCACATCTGTCTAAAGGTTAACTATCTGGAAGCAATGTGTTGTCCGTGAGTGTAATATGGTTAACCGAGTTAACTTTATTACGATAAAGCTTACAATTAAACAAAACAGATTCAAAACTTACTTGATCTTGCGTAGGTAGACACTACCATGAGTGCTAAACACCCTAAGATAAGCTTAGACGCCATCTGAAAAAAAAAGGAGGTAAAGAAAACATTTTATGACTTTCAAAGTCTAGTTATGTGAAAATAAATCTGCCATTGGAATAGACCAGAACACGTAAATCGAGCTGCGCAAATAATACTACGTTGGAATAATACTTCCATGCTTTTCACTACGGCTTGCTGATAAATTATACTTTTATCATTTATTTCTCCTATCTGCACCTCATGATATAGCCTTGAGAAAGTGTTAACCTACGATTTGCTTAGTCGAAAGAAAATAGCCGTTGGCACAAATTTTCAGCTAAAAAATATATCCTACATTTAAAGAGAGTAATATTAAAACATTTCCAGCTTTCATAAAGATTAACCTTCCCGAAAACCGAAGTCTACTTTCAATTAAGTGAACTATATAAAATAAGGCAATAAATGATGGTGGAAATTTCAAAATAGATTTGTCTCTCCTACCTCTGGATCCCAGGTAAGCGATCTTTGAAATGTGCTTGAATAAGGTTGCTTTTCAATTTATATCCTGACAGTCATTAATAAAACACCAAATCGGACGTGTAATAGCACGGTCCACATTCTCTATTGTTCTTTGCTCTTTTGTTCTATAGTGAGGAATTTAACGCAGCTATAGCCTTAGCGCATGCGCTAAAGAATGCGGGAAGTTGCGCAAAATATGTTGACCCTGTACTGATGAGAATATCACAACTGAAAAGGGGAACAAAATATCGACAAATTTTCTGAGGATTAGGCGCGATTTTTGGTCCTAGAGACGGGGTTGTATCATGTCTGATTTGGATGATCCTAAAGGACGAAAAATTTTCCTGCAAGAAACCTGTCAAGATTAATTATTTAGAAGTTGCAAAACCAGCGAATCGTTGAAACGAAACGCAGTGCTTTGTTCTCGGTCGGTTTGTTGCGATGCTTTCCCAGGAGTGGAGCAGGTGTTAAATAACTGGCACCATTATCTTGAATAAACAACACAACAAGTGCTTCTTTCTTCTCGCGTGTAACGCTTCATTTCGCCAGCAAAAATCACCGGTTGTCGAAATTTTCACTTCAACGATTACGCCTTCCTTTCGTTTCAGTGAAAATTTTGCTTGAAAAGATGCCAAGAAAAACTATATCGAATTATTGAGTTGTATGTACTTTAGTTGCAAATGAAGCGGTTTAACCCACAATTTTTTTTGTAAACATTTCAACCCCATAAAGCGCTTTGACGCTTTATTAGTAAACATTGTTCTGATGTAAAGACATTTTATAACTTGGGGGTGAGGGTGGGGGGTCAAGGACAACATACAAGAAGTAAGCTTATTTACTTTCCGTTTATTTAAGGCCATGTTAATAGTATTGATGTTACTTAACTTCGTCCACCGATAGCAGTCTTTTGTTAATTTAACTTAGTCGTCTTTGCGAAACTGGCCACAATTTTGATGAACACTGTTCAGTTGCTTGTGGCCAGTATGTTCTCGTACACAAGCTGCTAACTTAACGCAAAGATCATGTTTGATGTTTGTTCAAACACTAACCCTTTGCCAGAAAGGTATACTTCAAAATTATAACACTCTGCATTAGAAGAAACTGCGGAAAATACAGCCGTCGATGCGTTTTCTTGGAAAAGCCGCACAGATTCCGTCTTCTATACACGACGACCAAGGTTGACATTATATTTAGTGTTTCTTTCATAGGTAGAAAAATCACAGAGGTTTGCCTTTCACGAGGCATATCTGTGACCAGAAGTAACACCATTACTGGAGAAAATTCAACTTTATTCACAAAAGCTCAAATATCTGTTTTACTATTACTCCGTGCCAAGGGCGGTCCTGGAGTTTTTCTACTCTCTGGCAGGAGTCGATCGAGCATAAGAGAATATTGTTCGAGAGCTCACCGTCTACGAGAAAAACCAACATCGATAATAATGATTATATTAATTGATATTTTGATAGGGACTGTTACATAAAAAAACTGCGCCATCGAAAAGGTATGAATTATTATCATTGCTTTGAAGATATGCCAAGTTCTTGTGGCAGAATCGGCAAGATTCTCGTTGGTAGCGCTATGCCTTACATTCGTCAGGTTCCAAGATGAACTTCATATCTTTGAACCATTGTCCACTGAGTTGCCGTCTATCTCTCTGTTACTACAGTTTTCTTGTGTTTTCAGTTTTAACTACTTCCCTTATTAAAGCTGGGTCCAGTGCTGAGTGACGTTCAGACAGCGCGCGAGCAGTAGTAAATATTCTCTTTGAGCAAACTGCTGATATTAAGTTCCATCGAAACTCTCTCGCAATATGAACACATTAACAAGCGAACAGGCGGCAGAAAGCGAAAAAAAGTCCCCAAGTAGGGATCTTTGCCTTGTTTTACTATAAAGATTAAAGACATATCCGCCTATAACAAGCGATTTGGCTGGCCTGTGGCTTACGCGGCTTCACACCAGCTTCGCGTTCTGATTGTTCTGTAAGTTGAAGAGAAGTGTGCCAGTTAATACGAGTTTTCAGAAGGCAGGGCCTTCAAATTTTTCGTTTTTGATAAAACCAAGGCCGTTGAGAAAAGCACAACTTTGCCTTAATGGTCAGTCTGGGAGATCATTGACAGAACCCAAACACAAGCAGTAACTAGCAATGTTCAAGCAGGTAGCTAGGCACGTGTAACACGACAACAAAGTGTTTGATTGGCTCAGAGAACTAAAAGCTCTGGTCCCCAGAGCTGTCTGTCTCTCTTAACTGGCGGGGCGTTGGCACGATGAAAAGGTAGCCACTGTTTTCAGACTGACGTAAGCAGTACACGTTGCATAGCAACTTCTGCAATGAAAGCTGCTGGCTAACTCAGTTCGTGGAGACAAGACTTCACCACCCAATACATATCGTACCCTTCCTTATTATCCAAAGTACGTTTTCACTCATTTACCTCCTGAATAGCTGAATGGTAGACTAAACGATTAGAAGATAAATACATTTTAAAAGAAGTAAGCAACTGTGAGCCAGGAGAACAGAAAACTGAATAAAGCTGACAATTTAATAAACACGGTTCAAATGCTCAAGTACAAATGCTACTCTGCAGAACTACTTAGTGTGTAGAGCTGATGCAGTGGATAACACCAAGACAACAACAAAACAGATAATAATGTGTTGAGCCTTTCAGTTGATTGTTCTGCAAAAAGGCTGAAGTTCTCCTCGCACTGCCAAATGAAGTCGTGATAAGGGGTCGTGGCACGCTTTTTCGTGGTTATGCCATAATAAACCCTTCACATGTGATCGCAACGTGCACATACCAATCCATTTGACTGTAATCACGCGACTGTCACGTGCACATCTGAGTTATGTTCCTCTGATACCCAAAGCTTGCTCAAGCTCAGCTCGTTTCTGTTGAACCTGAAATGAGAATAACCAAAACGTAGTCAAGACGCACTCATTCTGAGATCCCAAAAGCAGAAAAAAATGTTGCGTTCATGCAAAAGCTTTCAAATGGACAAACTGAACCAAACAAGGCCAAAAATCACTTCGTGCTCAACAGCTGCCCACTGAATTAACATTTCATCATTTACAGACAGAACCTTCAGAGTGTGATTGTTACCTTGCCGTAAAAGTAGCGGCACACAGCTTCTTGCGACCAAGGAAGATGAAAGAAATCTGCTCGCCGCTCTTCCTCTGGATTGCCGACCACATCTGTCATGACCTTAACACAAGAAAGAGCACAGCAAGATCAAAACACAGGACAACCAACTAAATGTATGCAGATTCAAAAGTCGCACAAGCTTGTGTTCAGTTCATTAGACATATTGAATCTACCTTGAGATCCTGGCTCTGAGATTGTATCCACTGGTTTATAAATTCCTAGGAAACAGAAAATAAATCAAATTCTCAGCGTAACATAACTTAAATGTACTGTTACCTATTTTGCACAAATAATGCAAGAGTTTGACTAAATTTTAATGGCATTATCCACATTATTATATTGCGATCCATTTCCATCTTAGCCATCGTTAGTCATTCTCATCTCCTCACGAGTTCCTTTCATTTGTCCAGTACTATTCTACAAAATCAAACCATTATTGCTGGGCTCCTATGACCCAGGTATGTCGAAGAAGATCAGTCTTGAATGATATAACTGGTGCAACTTTCTTACCGGGGGATCTCTTGCAAACCCAAGGAAAAATTCGCGATTGATTTTCAGCTGATTAATGGTCTCCACTGTTTCGTATATCTGCAATAAAGAGACACGATTGCAACACTGTAACATGGCAATTGCTCTAATGGGGGAGCGAGTCTGGCACAGTGGAAACTGAACCATTGTCAGTGAGCCAAGGACAGTAGCTGGGTCTCTGAGGATGCCTGCCTCCTGGACACTAGTTACTTGGCTTCGCTTCCTTGGGTTTTCTCAGTAAACTGCAGTTTCATCCCTCCATAAAACCAACATTTCTGAATTCTAAGCAATCTAAGCACCACAGGTATCTCGGTTGCAATACGGTTAATTTGCTATCCTTGTTAAACAAAGTCAACTTATTAATATATAGATTTAGGCCAGCCTAAAAGCGTAGCTCCTGGGCCGGGTTGTTCAAAGCCCGATTAAGCTAACCCAGAAAAAGGTAGAATTTTGATTTGAGTTTTGTAACTTTGCAGGGAGGTTTCTGTATATTGTTTGGCCTTCTGTTTTGAGTTTTAATAATCAACATATACACAAAACAAAACAGCAAAAAACATTTGTATAGAAGAAAAAGTTATAATTCCATTAACTTTTAATCCTGGGTTAGCGTAAACCGGCTTCCGAGCAATCCTGCCCTGTTTCCAACACGCTAACCCAATATGAGCCCGCGATCCAATCGACAACCAGAACTTAGTCAGCGGTCAACTTCAAGAAAACACGTGACCTCAAGGAGCTGTAAACCTGAGCCCACAATATGGTCACGTGATACTGGTCAGCGGATACCTTGTTTTTACAGGTGTAAATTGATCATAACATGGATGTCCAATATCAAGGAAGTACACAGTAAACCAAGGGTGCATGTCTCTGTCAACCTATTATTTGGAGTATGGCCGCCATGTTGGGCAACTCCGCCGTTGTCGTCGTCGTCATGCGTACGCGCCCACGAGCAATACCGCTAGCCATGATAACCATGAGAAAATCAACTCATGGGTTTCCTTTTCTTTCCTATATGAGTATGGGGCTCCGCTTGGCGGCCCTTCGGGCCGCCGGAGCTCCCCTATAAACCATGTTGTCTTTAGTTGCCAGCAGTAAAGTTTAGAGTACACTGACATTCTACAACAGTCAGCAACGAAGAACTCTTTTTATTGCTATCTGCCTACAAATTAGCCTCCTACGCAGACATTCTTTGGGCTCGTCACGTGGGGGAGAAGTATTGCGTGACAAGGGCAAAGAGCATCTATTTGGAGGAGGTTACACTGTACTTGCAACTAAATAATAATTTAAACATTACATACACAACTATGTACTAGAAAGAAAATTGCCAACTACTACCTTGTTGTCGTAAGCAGAAATCTCATTTTGGCTGGCAGTGGAAAGAAGGAAAGACTGCATCTGGGCCTTCAGAGTGTCATCCTAACACAGGGTAAAATAAAACCATACATTGAAAACAGCAGAAAACATGCATTGTTCACCTCCAGCTTGAATTCTCTTCCGAGAAATATTTATAGAACTTGAATGAAACTAGCAACTTACAACTTCTACTTCAATGTCATAGCAGGTTGTTCTCTTGTTCTCAGGCGTATCCTTGCTGTAAAGAAACAAAAAGAACAAGTCAGTACTCACAACACAAAATAAACCAAGCTTATTGAACCATGCTGACAAAAGATTTCAACATCACAAGACATCGTAAAGGAAGTCATGCTGCAGTCATTACTTTGCAAATCCAACATCGCTAAACAATGATCAATTTTTAACTAATTCATTCACTCACTAATTACATTTTTCATTACAAGTACAAAATCACAGTACGGCCTCACTGATGTGGTCCTACAGGGGAATCTTTGATCACAATATCTGCCTCATTAGCATAAGCCTGTTAGTAAATCTGATCAAGCTGCAAAATATCTGCTTGAAAGGATATGGCATATAAATTTAAGCCCAAAATTCAAAACTTTCCAACAAAGTCAAGCTCACCATATGTAAATAATAAAATACTTATTATTAGGTCAGTCCACGCAGAAAATTATACACATGTATCACTCAGTCATATTCCATTGCACTTGGTCCATCCCATGACCTTGAGCTGATATTTCCTGTCTGCCCCTGCACCAAGTTCATAAGCTCATTTCTCTTACCTTATAAGGTGATGTATCACAATAGGATCAGGTGGTAGTAACAAGGCACTCAGACGCTGAGGAATCTCACTAAATTTCATGCGATTGCATTCAAAAATCTACAAAAGAAAGCAAAATTTTTCTCCCCATCAGTTCTTACACTAATTACAAGTTCATAATTTCTCCCTAAGCTTCCAACACAAAGTCAATGATACAATGTACCATGTGGCAGTAAATTTTTGTGGGAGTTTAATTTTGCAAATCAACATTTTTTTGTATTTTGTGGGAACTAATTTTTGCAATTGTAAAAGACTGATTTTTCTCGCTGGGTATTAATTTTTGCCATTTTTGGGAAGTCACATTTAATTGAAATATTAAAACATTTTTGCATTTTTAAATTAAGCTGCAAGCAATTGACAAGTGAAACAACATGTAGCAATGTAAAACACAGCAATCCAGTAATGAGTGTCACTCTATCACAATTACATTGCACTTTTGTGTGGCTGATGGCAGCAACAAGATTCTACTCAAGATGTTTGTATGTACAATTTCGCCAGTGGAGTTAATTTTTGCGAGAAAATTTTGGAGGGAATTTTTTTACTGCAATTTTTTTTTTTTTGCAGGACCTTTTCTTGCAGATCGTGGAAAAACTGCAAAAATCGTAAAAATTAGAACCTGCAAAAATGTATTGCCACAAGGTATGTTGTTTAAGAGAATAAAGGGACTAAATATTAGGGGGAAAGTACATGTTATATATTGTCTGAATAAAATTTCTCTTAAGTTGCACTGTAAGAAATGTATGGAAGTGGGTCAGGGGAATTTGCATGTTGATTTCAGATCTCACCTGTTGGAAGTATCTGTCACAGTTAATGTATTCCCGCTCATGTGAATCTTGCAAATTATGACTCTAACATTCAAAGTGTAGAAAAATATTAAAACAAGAAAATTCCTCCTGATTATTCAAATTTGCTACAACAGGGATACAAAAAATTAAGGAAATTCTTAAAAATATTTACAAAACTAAAAAACACATTTAGATCAAAATATCTAAAATTAATATTGTTGATGTTTATGGGTTTTTTGAGCACCTAAAAAGGAAATGTTGTATGATTCATTATAAAAAATTGTTTATAGAAAGCTTATCAAACAATACCTACACTGTAACTGAGTAACACCATGTTTTTCACTGAGGTATTTTTTTTTATAAGCTATTCATATGGAAAATTGTAAGTGCAGTGTCAGATTAAATCGCATACTGTAGCATCAAGTCAGACAGAAGTTAAGTAAAATAGATATACTGGATGGACTTTCTTTCAAAATATTCGTGCATTTCAAGTTGACTTTCACCAGCCTTGATAAGCCTTCATCATCCCATACTTGTAATATAAGCCTGGTGCAATGCTGCTCACCTTAATGTATTGCCATATGGCATTGACAATCACTGGTCTTGTTTGAGTGTGGATACCCATCAGTCGAGCTAGCCTGGGATCAAGTTTGTACTGGGGGGGCTAATACAAAAATTCCATGTGTCATAATCATAGAGGTGCAACTGAGACCCCATAAACTTGCCATTATGCATTGATAGTCTTGCTTGGATACAAGTACTGGATAAGTTGCCAAAACAGCAAACACACTATGCACAATCTAACCAATGTACTTGTTCTATAATACAAAGTTGTTGTTGGTGTCCATCTCTCTCAGGAGACAATGGAACTCTGCACCATGATTCAGTTCATAATACAAACTACCAGTACCCTGTTATTATATAATGACTATAATTTATTATTGAAATTAGCATTTTAAGTGATATATGTGTATGGTTTATTCCTCACAAGAACATCTTGCTCTCGCAAGCAGTACTAATCCATGATCACTAACATTTCAAGAATATAGTTTTTATCTTTGCAACTTTATAGCAAAAATATTTGTCTCTGTTTCTTTACCTGGTAATCCAACAAGAACATTATGGTACATTTTACATTTTCCTCTCCTGGTCTTTTCACCTTGGAAAAGAAAAACAAACATGTTCTCCCTTCATTGGGCCAGCTCAACAGTAGTACATCAATAATTGATTTATAAATGATATTAGGACTTCTTATAATAAAATGTTTAAATAATTTGAACCACTGGATTTTGGGTAAAGTGCAAGCGGTATGTGGACAGGTGTCAGTTTAATGGTGGTTCAGTTCAGTGGGAATTATGTGCATGTCCATCTACATGTACATGGAACTCTATGTCACGTCTTCATAACAAGTGACCAAATCTTGAGAAAAATAATTATACTTCATTAGTATGGGTAATCACATGGCAAAAAAAATTGACAAAATATGTGTGAATGATTTCATACGCATTTTGTCGAAATTCAAATAATTTCTCAAGCCTTCAGGCAAACAAGAGATTTCCTCTTAGAAGGTGAGGTTTCACAAATACTCTAGGTCTTTGTGGTGACATACCAAGCTGGAACATGATCTTTGCTTAAATCACATCTTATACACTGAACATGAAAGTTAATTGTGTCTACCACACTAAAATGAACATTCAGTAACAGTGCAAGCCAGACTATCATACACATACCTGGAAGCCATCTGTTTCTTGGGTTGAACTTGTTCGATGCCACTGGACAAAAAAAATATAATGAATAACTTTGTATTTATTGTAATTGAGAAAAAATTACCACTGAAATGAAACTTTTTGATCAATCCTAACTGTAACTTGTCAGGTTCCTAATACCTAGTTGCAACATGAACTTTGTTACAGTGTTATTTACCTCAGCAACATGATTATCTGGTGCTTTGTCCCTTGCAAAAGGAACTTTGTTACAACTGTCTTATTTACCTCAACAAGGTGATTATCTGGGCCATACAACTCTCTGTCCAACTCAATGACAAGACTCTTGAAGTAGGTAGAAAACTTTCGTTTCTGTCTTGGGCCATCTGTCTTTGGGGGCTGAGTCTGAAGAAAATCACTCATTTTCAGTAAAGCTAGAACAACATGTTTTCTTTCATGAAATCTCCTGTTGCTAACTAAGTGCAGACAGCTAAAACTTATTTGGCAATGTTGCATGCTCTGTCAATTTGGTTTGTTATTGTATATAGTTAATGCACATAAATAAGAAAAAAATGGATGTCACTGTTCAAATTCAGTCTTCTTGGATACCTCTTCCAAAAGTCGACCTTCCACTCTCAGTTCCCATGAAGGAACAATGTTTTCTTCATCCTGTAAACACAATTAACTAATAATGTAAAAGAGATCTTACTATCCGGATTTGGTATTATTTAGCTGCTCATTAAATTCATCAGTTTAGTCAGACAAAACAGATTTGGACAATATCCATCAAACAAGGTGCAAATCTACATTGTAATAATTTTATTTTGCAATCTAAAAATTCTCTGCATTTATAGTAATTACATGTATATCGTAAGTTCTAATATTCTATTTTAAATTAATCTTTAATTAAAACATAATCCAAGGGCTGAAGAACCACTATAATTCTTTAGAATAAAATAATGATGTGATGATGAATAATAATTAATAATAATAATTTATTGATTTACTGTGTGCTTTTTAACATACCAGGTGATCAAAGGCGCATTATGAATAACAAATGACAGGATGATGAATAACAAATGACAGGAGTTTCACTGCGCTATTTGAGAAACATGTAAATTTCATATGCTCTTTCCTGTATTTTCTAGCTACATGTCATCACACATGTTGTGGAATACACCCTGCATGTGTACATGAATCAACAAAACATAGTAGGCTTCTCACATAGCACAACAGATTTACCATAACTACCCTCCCCTCACTCTTCTCTGACAAGTATGAGGGTGTAAATGTTATAGTTGGTACTCACTTCACTATCTTGTCTTGGCATATAAAAGTTAGTTGTCAGGTAGATCCTCAACTTCTTCTTTTGCTAAAACAATATGAAACCAAGTTTGAGTGCAGCACTGCTGTCAGTGTGAAGAAACCACTCCCTCACGCTTACTTACCATTCATTTAAAAAATAATAAAATGACAGCAAGCGGGTTGTAGTGCAAGCAATAATGAACTTTTATATTGCAACTCTGATGGAGGTGGACAGAAGCCACCAAAAATTCAGAAAAGAAAAACAACAGATCGGATTGCACAAAAGACTTACATAAGGTATGAGTAATTTACTTGTTAGATGTACGACCGAGAAAACACAATTTGGCTGAGTAATTTTAGCAAAGTTGCTATGCTTCATGGAATGATTGTTTTTGTGGCTATTTTAGTAATGTAAACAACACCTGCATGAACTTAAAAGTTTCATTTTGATATTCATACCTTCATTGGTCTTTTCAAAGCTTCCTGGATGTCTAATCTCTTACGCATAATGGTAGCATCCAGCTTCCTTTCAAATGCAAGCAGATCCATGTATGCTTGGGATTCTGGTACCAGGTCACGGACCTTTCACAGATGTAACAATCACAGTAGTAAAAAATCTTTTCTACAGAGTGACATTAAGGTACATTGCTCAATGAAGATATTACACTCACCCTTTGTGGCAAGATCTTGTCTGCCATTTTCTTCTTTCTGAAAAAATGAAAAACATTCCAACCTATTATGCAAGTGAAAGTGTTCCTGATCACCTCCAAGGCCATAATTTATCCACAAAGTTCTACACACCGCAGGCTGGAAAAGCAATTTTCTATTTATCTCTTGTTAAAATCAGTCGCAAGACAGTCTCAGTCATACCTTCTCCTGTTTTTTGCATCCTGCCGTCTTCTTGCCTGCTCTATGGCGGCAGCAGCTCCAGGAACCAGTCCTGCTCGGGGTACATTTGGGCCGTAAGCATGCATACCCGATGCTCCCTGCATTCTCATGGCCATGGCAGCACTAGAACTAGTGGCAGGACGCTGAAATAAAGACATGTGAGATGAAATAACTGTCTACCTCTAATTTCAATGTATATATACTGTATCTTACAGTATTACTTATATTGCTTGCAATAATTTCAACGTTCAACTGTCAAGTGAGTTTTCCTTTTCACTACGGTTGGTCTACTTGCTTATGGAAGGTCACCTTCATGTTAATTTTGTGCAGTTTTATTCTTCTGAAACTTACCATAGTATATATATATTTTTAGTATTTTATTGATTTTTATTGATTTGAAGTTACTTACAATTTTTTATAAACACACATAATTCATAAACAAACAGACATAGTGCATCATACATTTACATACACACACCTCAGTTTCTCTTAACTCTCTTCTACTCTTAGATATGAGACTAGTACAGTGCAGCAACAGCATACCATAGTATTAGTGTAAACTTCATCTGCCGTATATTACCCAAGACCCAAATCATATATTTGAGGTGAATGTAAGTCACTGATCTTTACTGGTTGTGCTGTCTGCTATGCATATGTACGTATGTATATATAAATACTTTTGAGATTGTATTTCTTGCCAGACAGCATTTAATGTGAATTAATATTGACCTATAAATAGCCTTTTTGGCGCAGACTTCAGCACTTTGGTGAGTCTTGGGCAATTGTGAAATTTTGTCCATGTTTTCATGTACTTCAGCTGACATGAAAAACATGAAAAGCGTTCCAGTTGGCCTGAGATTAGTGTTTTGCCCATAACTATAGCGAGTGGGAGTTATGAGCATGTGTGTGTTTGGGGGAAGTCTTCATACAACCGGCAGTTTTACGTATTTTTACAATGACATTTTCTCTCCAACCTCGTGTGGTTAAAAGGCTAACTAGAGCAATCAAATATCTAAGTACTCACTGCCATTCCATATGGTGACTGCTGGAACTGAGACCGCTGAAACATAGAGGCTTGTTGTGGATTATTTGCCATTTTCTGCATTGAGGCAGACGCTGGGAAACGAGCCGCCATATTGTTTGAACAAAGTAATCCCACAATGCCATGGTCTTCCAGCATTCTCGGCAACCTTCGTTACAATTCGGTATTCTTTCGTAAGTTCCGAGATCTCCCGATGTCTATGACGCAGACAACGCGGAAGAAGTTGATTGTTTTCCTTGTGTCTTGGAGGAGAAATGTAAAACTTCTGTACCCAATAACGTTGATGTCAATCTAAAACTATGAAGGTTGCTTTTGTTTGCTTGATATTACTGATTGCTTTAACGGAGGTAAGCTCAATCATAAACTGATTTGAGTTTTCTAGCGTTTTGATATACCCAGGTGATATACTCTGTGGCGCAATAAGGTTGCCATGTTTATTAAGGACACTTGAAACAGCAGGGCTTCTCCACAGGCAAGATAACAAGCCAGTGTCCTCGTCTTCATTCTTTCTGCAAAAGGCAGGAAAAGTCTAAAAATTGCGAGAACATTAATTATCGGGAGAGACATCCAGCTGGGCAGTGTCAGGGACGCATAGTTCAGTTGCCATGTTGTTTTCGATTCGACGTTGATGACAGCGCGCGCAGCTGCGCAGCTGGTCTTAAACAGTCATTATGAAGTGATTACCACTTTTTGCTAGCGCTTGGAAATTTTATTAAAACATTATGAATTATACCGATTTGTGCAAGTCTCAACAAATAGTAAAGGGTATCTGTAAAAAGCACCAAACTGTGTCAGAGGGGTTCAGGGATGTGGGAAGCTGTCATGAGTTGATGTTGTATTTTTCAGTCATATGGCTACAAGAGATGCACCTATACGAGCTATAGTTACGCGCTGCGGAGAAGCGTCACTTACTATTATAGGTAAAGTTTGATAAATCTTTGGTTGATTGTTTAGTCATTTGTATTTCGAGAGAATTGTGGAAGAATGATATTGGCAATGGTTCAAATATCTTGCCAACAGATAGTTGTTTAAATATACGTGTGTTAATCATTGATAAATCAGACTTTCATATAGGGAAGTTCGATTGTAATAATTTTGTTTATGTCTGGATTTATGAAAATGGTGATTATGAAAAGTTCACCCTATTCAAACATTTTGGTTGCCAGAGAAAGTAGGTGATATAAAAATTCAAAGGGGGTGTCGGTCTTTTTTCCCTCCTTTTTTTTCATTGATTGCAGTGATTTTTGGTACAAAGGGACCGACTTTTCATTTACACTGTTTTTATTACTTTGGTCATATTTTATATAAATACATAACTGTAATTTATGTCCCAACACTGGTTGGAATATTTTTATTTAATATAATTGTCATTCCTTTTCCAAAAGCTGCTCCAGCAATGCTTACTGTTGTGGAAATCGCAGCTGCTGTACATATGTGTATGCCAGGTGGTACCTATGGTGAGTGATCCAGAGCAAGAAACTGTTTAAGAATTAATATAGTGGTCAACTTCCATGTAAAATTGAAAGGGTGACTGTCGTATCTTTTAGTGTTTCAAATTTGTGGTTTGAGCACTGTGATGGTTATAACGTGTTTACAACAAAAACGAACAACATTAAGGGTGGAAAAATTTGTCAAAAAAAATTGGTGCCCCATAGGTGTACATTGAAATGCATTTATGCTCGGCCAGTCAGAGCAAGAACCAAACTGCAGGTTAACCCATTAAACTAGTTATTTTCAATACTGCTGACAATCATCAAGGTTGTAAAATAGATTGTTTAAAAGAGTTCCCTCCAATTCATATGACATGGCCAAAGAAGTAATATTTCTTAATTCTTGCCCAAACAATTTTCCCTTCACTTCCATTTTTTTCACCACCCAGAAACTGAGTACTGGCAAATTATGAGTAGCTACATATAGCCTCAGGGTGTGATCTGACATAAATTTTTGTGTTCCCGGTGATTAGCACACCCCATTTAAAAGTAGCAGCTATATTTAGTTACTTCATGCCCTAGAATTCAGAGTGAAGTGTGAGCCAGAGAAACTGTTCAGGCTTGTAGACAGACAAACAATCCCATGCCCTGGGGGAACTCCCATATAAAGGACAGGATGCTTGTTGTACTGGTTAGGGGTTAGTACCTAATGGGGTGTTCAGGCTCAAAAGATCCACAGCGGCAGCTTTTGTGGTACCTTTTAGGGTACTGAGCTGAAAAAAATATGATAGGAGATATTTGAAAATTAACTGACTCGATTTTTAATTTTATCTCAAAATTGGTCCGTCTTATGCGTGAAAAAAATTTCAAGCCACACCCACAAAACAGGATCTTGGTACCTCTTAGGGGTTCTTTTCAAAATTTCTGATGAGCTCCCCACTCCTTTTTATATGGGAGACCTCCCCCTGGGGGTTAAAGTACTTGACTGTACAAGTATGAAATTCTCAGAACATTAGCTAAAATGTAATTAATTTAATTTTGCAGGTTCACTGTTGTAACATTTGGTGTCATTGTGTTCATTTTCTGGTGGTACTATCGCTATCGTTATCGCCCACGCCAGGTCATTGTTGCATCAACATCCCCTGGAGTCGTTACTGCTGGAAATGTTAATGTGACGAGGGTAAATGCCCCTTACCCTGTGTATTCTCAGTCGGGACCAGTCACCATCATGCCAGGTGGTTCAACTGTGCATTATACAGCATATCCACCACCAAGTTATGCCTTTCATGCCCCACCACCACCCTACACTAGCACTAGTGTAGTAAAGCAAGGCACAACAGTCATGACCAGCACTTCTACTCGCTAGATTAAAGCCATAAGAATATAAACCCTTTACGTTCAGTGTCAAACCTCAGTTGAATAGACTGTTTTCGATATATTAAAATTCAGCTTCGTAGTGAGGCCTAGAGGACCCAAACGAAGGGAATTGAATGACATGCTTATTCATTTGATTTGTTTGTGTCCTCCAGGCCTCACTGTCAAGCTGAATTTTATTTTGTCGAAAGTGACCTATCAAGGTGGCTGAATACAGTTTTGCATAAATTATTTGCTTTTACATCTAAACTGTTGCAGCTAACATGCTCAACATTACCTTTCTACAAGATAATTAAACTTCTTAGAATAGGAGATCCTATTTAAAAATGGCCCTCAAGGGGAGCTCTTAGTAGAATAAGGTGTTAAATCAAAATATTATGGTGCATAGACTACATGCTAAGACAAAACATTTCATATACCACAGACTGTTACAGTTTTACAAGAAAAAAGCATCAAGTTACATTTTGCAATCCATCTGAAACAAAAAAATAATGCATACACAGTTTTTTTTTTCTTGTGATGATGTATTTTGCAATTTAAATTCTTTACTACATGTATATAACTCCCCCTTCCCCTCAAATAAATTATTTGTAGATCTAATCAGCTACCTTCTTGGTCCAGAGAGTAATATGTTGTACTATAAAATATAGGCTGCACTACTGACATACTGACTTTCTTGTAAAAGTTATTTTTATTTAGAAATTATGTAAAATTATATAAGTTGTTATGGATACTAAATGTTTTAATTAGTTTATAAAATATATCACACTAGCATTTTGATGTACAGGTAATATGTGCATGTGCTGTGTACTGTTTTACATAATAAAGTGGTACAATAAAGCATATAATATGCTTTTAAAATTGACACAGCTGTCATCAAGCTACGAATTTGTTGCAAATGTACTTACTGAAGTACATTTATAAGTTATTGTGAATACGTAAGACAATTTAAAGACAGTAAGACAATAATTTGGCTTTAAGTGTAACAAGCTAATAAACCAGCTCTGTAATGTGAAATTTATAATACCTCTAGACCTCCCATAACACATGGGATAACTGATTTCCTGCAGTCCAATACTTTATAGTTTAAATTTTCTTCTTTCAATCTTCCAGTATTGATCAGTGCTACATTGCACAACATTGCATTTTCAATAATAATTACATTTCCCTTGATATATACCTGGCCTGCATCGCACACACTACCTGCTGTGGGTTAATGACAGGTAAATGTCCATCCGCCTGCAACTAAGAATTTTTAATACCTTGTGAACACTATTCTCTTGTTTGGTCAATTGTCTGTTTTCTAGTGGTTTCGAATACTCTAGTATGCTAAGGCTAGCCTGTGAGCAGGTTTTGCACTTCAACACTGCTATCTGACTTTTCACTTTGGCATGCAAGTGAGTTTACGAACGACGCAGCCAGCCTGCTCTCAGGCTAGCTTAAGGCTAGTACCAGTCCCTTCCTGTATACATCGCAAATGGCCCAAAACAGTGGGATTTAGCAACAATTTAATCTACACTGTTCATCAAATATTCAAATTACCATAAAATTAAATTCCAAGCAAGCATGATGTTTTTTCTATCATCTTGTCACATCAGTAAGTTGTATCACGTAACATTCAAGGAGGGCAACAAGTCATGTGAAAGCCGACCTAACATAAAGAGTATTAAATTGCTCATTGGTCTTCAGCAGTCTCTGTGGCTGTCACAGCATGCATCACCACCCAGTCTTGAATCTTTTTTTTTCTTTGAGAAATTCTTTTACCAGTTAATTAGTCACTTGATTTGAAGAAAAGAATATTAAAACACTTAAACCACAACGTTTGAGTTTGATTTTTTTACCACTATATTAGAAATGCAAGTTACAGTGCACATAGATGATACACAATGTCCAGTTGCAAAGGTACAAGACAGTCCTGCTCAGTAACTACATTGTTAGTATTCAAATCCAGCCTGCTGGTAACCAATAAGATTTGAGAATTTTGTTCTTGTTTGGATCAAGAATGATAACATGATTTAACTTTACAGCTTTAAAAAAACTGGTCATTCAAGTTCTCAGCAAATATTATTAGGATGCAGGGGGTGCCCCCCCCCCACCCCCGTGAAATGAAGCCTTCTTAGTATTTGCTTTTAAATTTGTTACCTCACCAGTCAGATACGCCATTCCGTAGTGGTGCAACCCTCCTAAGAAAAATCCTAGATCCACCCCTGCAAAACTTTATAAATCTTGCTGAAATTACGAACTTGAAGCCCTGGTGCGCGTTTCTGTAAGCTTATAGGCCTATCTGAAAGTTTCTCCCATTTTGTAAACAAAATCCTTCGTTTTAATACAAAACGTGAACAGCAGGTTTTGGAACTAAATCAGAAATCGATCGAGCTCAAAAATAACTCTCCGGACGTGAAATGATTACAGAAGGTTTGAGAAATGATGCCGTAACTCGCCACTGCACTGCGACCCGTGAGCTGGAAGACATTTTCCCGGCACTCAAGACGTTTCACGCTCCCCTCGACCCTCCCCTTGACCCTTCCCCTCCGGCCTTTCATCCGTAATCATACCCAGTCTTCTCCCGCGGTCAGCCGGCAGTTATTGGGATATTGGGATTCGGGACGTTCAAGATGTCTAAAGTTGCAGTGGTAAGCTACTCAATTTTACATTTGTAAACTGGACTCTAAAATTGTTTTTGATCGTTTGACCTCTACGGCTGAATACGGAAACTGGAGAGGAATGTGTTTGCTTGTGTTAAAACAGTACCTCCATATATAGCCTGCGAGAGCATTAATTAGCTTTATTCGGCTCTTGTTTATTTGAGGGCTTTTTCAGCTTCACTGCAGTGTATAAAGCCACTAGAATACGCTCTCGCAAGTTTTCTCTGAATGGCTGCTACTGGTTTCAAAATTCCTTTCCGTTATTTTTCTTCTTTTCTTTGTTGTTTTAGATATGTGATCAGGGTAAAGTTTTAAAAATTGACTTTGTTTCAAGACCTGGTTCTTCTTAGATTTTTGCAGTGTCATCTTTGATTCCATCGCACTCGCTCTCTTTTTCAACCCAAGCAGCAAAACAGGTTATGCTAGACAGTGCACGGGTTGAACATCATGTACACTTATAATTTTAATCATGGTGTCTCGAAAAGTATGGGAAAAAAGAAAACAATTTTTCTTTAATCCAACAGATCTCCGCTGAATTGGCTTTGTATTTAATCCGTCTTTTAGAGATGTGCATGCTATGGTTAAAATTGCTTACTCGAAGACAAATGACATACCTACTCTATGTTAGAAAATAGCCCAAAGAAAATTACAACTGTGCATACGTGCTTATTAGTTTCTTTTCAAAAAATTTATAATAATTTTTAAGAAACTGCGAATGGCCTTCTTTTAGTCTTCTCAGGAATTTCATTATATAATCCATTTGTTTCGAAAGTTTCTTTCAATACTTCGGAGAGACGAATTTTGTCAGCCACACGAAGCCACTACACACCAATTGCTGATGGTGTGCAATGGCTCAGCCAGTCAGATTGCAATATTTGCATTAGTGTTCAAGTAGAACTCTACTAAAACTTGATAGAAACAGAATTAGCATGAACTGTTGACGTGATGATGGCACAAGCAAAGAGAATTCACATTTTGATGATTAAAGTAAACAAGTTGTTTTCCTTTCACAGAATTTTCTCAAAGAAATAGAAAACATGTTCTCCATGTTTCTATCGAGTTTTAATATAAATCTACTAGCGTTCTATCATGAATGTGATTCTCTGATTAGCTACACTACTCACTATCTATTCTGTGATAAATAGTGAGTAGCCTAGCAGTGTGCCCTTGTGAACAAAATGACAGCTGCTTCTTGGCATTTTTGAAATATCTGTGAAGAGGATTTAAATAACGTTTTGAACAACTTGTAGATTTATACTAAAACAATAAGATTATTTGCCCTCGATTTTCATGCGTCAACTATCAACTATGGAACAACTATCAACTATCAGCTATAGAAATCTCGAGCTCATAATCTAATTGTGTAATAGAAACACTCTTGGAAGTTTGGGAGAACTTGAAAAAGCTTTGGAAACGCTCACCTGTTGGCTTGTGTTCCCACAGCATTTCTCATTCTCCCAAACTTCTACTCTAGTTTCTGTAACCCACTAGAAACATGGTATACGTTTTCTATTTCTTAACTGAAGTACAAGAAACTTACACGCTCATGCATACAGCTGGGTAATCAAGCAATACCCAAGAGATCTGAGAACAAGCCTTAGATTAATTTTGATTTTACAGGTGTTCTTAATTAATAGAAGCGTTCTCCAGTAATGTGTTTTAAGGTGTTTTCATAGCTAAAAGAGCAGTTTTCACTTGAGTATTGAAAAGTACTTGGTTTTGCATGAACTACGCTAAACTTAATAACTAAGTGTCTTAGAAATTAATTGTTGTAAAAAAACTCATGCCACTTTTTCATCTGGTCAGAAGTAAAACCAAAAGCAATTGTGGCTCTCCCATACTTGTTTTCTTGTGTTTCAATTGTCAGCTAAATGTTATTACTTCAAGGTTTGAGTGGTTCTCGGTATTGTCTGTGTCCTAATTGGGATTGGCTAGATTGATTACTTTGGTTTTGGTGTTATGACATTCAACTGAAAACCACTCTAGGCTAAATATAACAGCTTCCTGAAAGCCAGGATAAGTCAACTCCTGTATAGTTATATTTTAAATTGTTTATTTTGTAGGTAACAGGTGCTAACAAAGGCATAGGATTTGCAATAGTTAGGAAACTTTGCAAAGAGTTCTCTGGAACTGTTATTCTCACAGGTATTAATTGCATTAAATGTACAATTTTAGAATCTTCTGACTTGCTAAAGTCTAAAATTTGATGCACTGAAAAATGGTAGACTAAGTATAGTTAGTCATAACAATGTTGCTGTGGTCTAGTAAATATCCATAGCAACCCCTTGAATGGTTAATGGTAACATTAAAGGGAAAGCTGGTCTCAAAAGATTTAAGATGTTTAAATTAAAGTATGAATTCAAACTACTCAAAAATCCTTCCGTGGGATTGGAGGTTGTGGATATTTTCTAGAACAATACATGTAGAGTAGCTACAGTCAACCACAGCTTGAAATCTGAGTTAGGTGCTGGTAATGCCAGCTAGCTTGCAAACAAATTTGTTTTGATTTTGCAGCAAGAGATGAGCAAAGAGGACACGAGGCTGTCAAACAACTGAACACTGAAGGATTATCTCCCAAGTTTCATCAGCTGGACCTTTTATCAACAGAAAGCATCGAGAAACTCAAAACATTTCTTCAAGAACAGTATGGTGGTTTAGATATTTTTGTGAATAATGCAGGGATAGCTTATAAGGTTGGTTTTGTTTTCACTTCCATTTACAAAACATAATTTCATTAAAATGCAAATACACTGTTGATAAATAATTGACTTAGTAATGAAAGTCTTTTCCTTTTTTCACTCTTCCAGATGGCTTCAACAGCTCCATTTGCTGAGCAAGTTGAAGTAACTTTACGCACAAATTTTCAAGGAACTCTTGATGTGTGTCATGCACTATTTCCTCTCTTGAGACCACATGCAAGGTGCCATCTCTGACATGATTTTAAGTGATAATACCGATTTATATTAACAAAATATGCTTCAGAAATGCAAACCAGAATTTTTGATCCCTTGACTCCAGATCGAGCAGTCCAAGTCTGAGCCTGCCTAGGGTAACTTTGTTGTACAGTGTTCTTGGGCAAGACACTTTACTCTCACAGCACCTCTAGCTCTCCACCCAGGTGTGCAGATGAGAACCGGCCAATTCAATGTTGGAGGTAACCCTGCATTGAACTAGTATCCCATCCAGAGGGGGTTGAAATACTCCTCTAGATTCACTTAATGCAACAAAAACCTGGATAAGCTCTGACACTATCATGGGACCACTTGGCCTGATGCAGAATCATGGCCTCACCACATGTTCATATTTCCCACATATAAATAATTTTTGGCCTACATGCCTGCAGTTGGTTGACTGTGTGTCTTTATGAATGTGTTTGTGATAAAATCGCAAGGATTGCATTCAACACATTTTTGGATGTTCATTTTAGTATTTGATTTATTGAAGGGTGGTAAATGTGTCATCTACTGCTGGAAAATTGTCTCAGTTATCACAAGAACTGCAAAAGCAGTTTTCCTCTCCAACACTGACTGAAGAAGGTCTTATTTCCTTGATGGATCAGTTTGTTCAGTGAGCGTAATTTCTTTTTTGCTTTGTTTTTATCATTATCTTGCTACTTATCAACCAGCCATTAAGCCATATCCAGCTTTGCAGAATCTTTCATTTAGTTACAGACATCCTAAGTACTATATCTGGAATCCTGTATTTGTCCATGTTGAAAATTAGTTTAACACAGAATTCCTAATGTTTTACTTTAAATACTTAAACAACTTGTTTAAAAGCCTTTTTGGAATGAGTATTTACCAATATTATGGATAAAAAGTCAATTGAAATAACAATCCAGAGGGTTTTTGGTTTACTTGTAGAATGTGGTTTGTGTCCTGCAAAGGATTAACCAATCAGCTTGGAGATGAATAAAATAATGGAAGCTCAGCGGTAATAACAATTCCATCTGTGAAGTAATACACCATTTCATTGGTTCTGCCAAGCATGCCAAAGTCAAATCAGTGTTCATATTTTTTATTTGTGCAGTAGAAATAGGCCGTTTTAGAATTACCTTTAGCCTGTTTCTCAAAGTGAGTCTTGGTGCCCATCCTTTCATATGAAAATGAGATTTCATTCACATGCAAATTAACCTGATTTTCATACGAATGGTTGTGCACCAAGCCTGACACAGTCTTTGATAAAGAACCTAAGAGCAATGCAGAAATGGGCTATTCAAGCAGTGCATTTAAATGTCTCCTGTTAGTTTGACACAAATGGTTTATCATATGATTTAGTGTTAACATTGTTGATTTGCTGGTCCTGGTAATAATATTAACTGTACTGTTTCCCAGAGATGTGAAAGATGGTGTTCACAAAGACAAAGGATGGTCAAACTCAGGTGAGGCACAGTGCTGCACTTCAAGTTTACATTTCGGCTCAACTTTGATTCTCAGATGCTATTTCATTGTATGTAACACTACTTAATTGATGTATTAACTTAACTTTTCATCTGGTCATAGCATATGGCACCTCAAAAGTGGGCGTGACTGCTCTCAGTAAGATCCAGGCCAGAGCTTTGACAGAAGATTCTAGAGAAGACATTCTGTTAAATGCTGTGAGTTAATTTGTCAGATAATTTTGCTGTTTTTGCATAATGTGTTATCATAACAAATGAGGCCCCTTAAGGGGGGGGGGGGGGTACCTGAGTATCCCACATCCTGTTAATTTTGGCCTAAATATCCTGCATACTGTTAATTCCAGTGGCAAAAAGTAACAATTTCCTCCTCGATATCCCATTTTATCTTATCCAGATATCCCATATCTCATTAATTTTTCCCTGAAATATCCTGTATCCTGTTAATCTTCTAGCAAAACATCCTGTATCCCAAACACCCCTAAAAGGGCCTCACAAATGAAGAAGCCTAAGCAGTGTATTACACTGTGATAAAACAAGATGGGCATTTGAGAACATGAGGGAAATGCAGAAAACATGAGCAGCAGGCAAATGTTTTCTACATTTCTCAAGTGTTCTCAAATGTCCAGAGTGTTTTTATCACAGTGTAATACACTGCTTAGGCCTCTTCATTTGCTTTATGATATAGACTGAAGTAATGTGGCGAAAAACAATAAAACAGGCTTTTTCTATGTTTTATACTCTGATGAAACATGGGACTTTTACCAATCAGATCGTGCGCATGGTCCTTTCTATATTATAATCACAAATAAACACAAGCTGATTATGCTTAATCAAGCATGTGGTATTTTCCAATATAGTGCTGTCCTGGATGGGTACGTACAGATATGGCTGGACCCAAAGCACCTAAGACAATTGACGAGGGTAAGCCATTTTATATTGTAACAAAATCTTGACCCTGTTCTTTAGTCTAGTATTCATTCATTCTTGATAATGCGGCTAACAATAGAAATATTTTGGAGGCAAAAGAGAAGAATTTTCTACAGAATTCATTCTTTACCACCTTAACTTCTGGGAATTAAAAGAGATATTTTTTTGAAAAAAAAAAAGTAAACTGCTTTTTACTAAATTCTCAGGTGCAGAGACGCCTGTTTATCTGGCATTATTGCCACCAAATGCTGGCAAGCCACATGGAGAGTTTGTTAGAGACAAGAAGGTGCAAGAGTGGTGACCCTGTGCAAGAGTGCATAGTGACCTGTGTTCTGAGTTTATTATGATCAGCATCACTCACTCCTGTTTGCTGTGAATGATTTGGATGATTAAGTTAGTGTGTGATACCAGTAGGATAGAATTATTGTAATGAAGAAGTTAGGAAGGAGTTCCAATTTTTTTAGATGCACCTCAGATGAAACAATTTGTAGCCATCACAAAATAAGCGGTTGAGGTATTAATTTTGTGGTTAGTTCATGTAGAATTCTTGCATAGTGATGTGTTAGTACACAGGAAACAAGCTTAAATAGTTAGGTTTTACATCAGTGAAGTTTAAAAAATGTAGGAACAGGAAGACTTGTCATGGTTCTCTGTAATAATAATAGTAATGCAGATTTCCGTGTTCTGTTGAACTGAAGTGTGGATGATGAACGATCATTCAATAAATGATTTAATGATTGTAGAAATGTCTTGGTGCGTCTGTTTTATCCGGTCTCAAAATAATTGTGGAGAATAAAGAAAGGAGAATGGAGTCACCATGTGAGAAAAATTCTTACCCTTCACTTTTACCAATAATTTATAGCTAAACACTTTCCTGAATCGTCAAGAGTCTCTCTGCACACTGATTTAGTACCAGCCCTTTATGTAGATTTGAGCTGAAAAAGTTTGTTTTGGTGACATTATATTCAGATCCAGGTTTTTCATGTGGTTAGTAACCCAGTCTCAAAATTATTCAGGGACATAAAAGTCATAATGAGGATTAAATTCTTAAGAAAAGTATCAAACCGTGGTGTCAATGCCGCATAAGAGGGCTTAAGCAATTGCGACGGCAACCCCGAGGACAGCGCCAAGTGAAAAATGAAGTAACATTTTACCATAGATTTACGCAAATGTCTAGATCTTTTCAGTATTCCTAGCTATTGGTCACAGAACTTGCCCAAGTTAAAATTAGCCACCGTCGTTCGCGTTCTCCAAAATACGCAGAACTTAGTCATTTCACGTTGTTGTGCAGACAGCGGCAAAGAAATCTACAAAGATTTATAATGCACGTGCATAGCCATTGTCCCATTGTTCTGATAGAAAAGGTATGTGAAAGGGTACCAATTTCTATGGAAGGTGCATGAAAGGGGTGCCCTTTCTGTCAACAGAGGCAACCCTAAAACACAGAAGCCGGAGTCCGGAACCGGAATCCGGAATCCGGAATCCAGAATCCAGAATCCGGAATCCAGAATCTGGAATCCTGATATTAAGAATGACAACTAAAATAATTTACTTTAACAATGTCCAATAAATAAAATAATATACCTTCAGGGAAAAATAATTTTGTTGTTTTTTTTTTCTTTACTTCAACCCCAAACTGTTATTGTATAAAAAATAACTAGTTTTGAACAACCCCTAGCTATACATCTGGTCCTGTTGTTCAGAAGGGTGGATTGAGTTACCATAGCTTGCGAGCAGGCTCTAGTATCTGGGTTTCGCACTCAAGCGCTGCTTTCTTGCTTTTCGCTTTGGCACGCGAGCGTCTTCTCGCGGCTTCGCCGCTCGTGCCCCCGGCCCAAACACGACAGCCTGAGCCCGTCACTTTCTCAAACTGGCCCCGACGGAAGCGCGGTTCTTGTCTAGATCAAATTACCCTGAGAAGACTGGTGAGTAACACAATAGCAACAACCTATTGTCACATCATTTAATAACATCAAAGCGATGTTCGCGTGCAATAAGTTTCTAGTTTCTGGCAGTCTTTTAGCATCTTTTAACAACATGTGATCCGATCCGTTCGCAAAGAGCAGTCGGAAGTGTGCAACATTTCTTTAAATGTTTTAATATGATGGCCGATAAGAATATCTAGAGGTGATTTGTAACGATATCAGCGTGAAATTAGTGTTGATCTGGAATTAGTCTTGTATCTGTTGGGGAAAAACAAATTTATTTAGACGAGCCAGGTTAGCCAGTAAGTGGGAGGAGCGACCGTCGAGGTACAGGTGGCTGCCACTGATGGAAAGACATTTGCGAACTTGTTAGGTATCTAATCCACTAGACATGAAGGCCAAATTTACACCTCCGGCAAATTGCGCATCACTTAAACCAAATGGCTATTACCAGCAAGCTCATTTTAGTCGCTCACAAAGTTGCTGAGAATCATATTATGACGCACGTTAGTTTAGATTCGCATAATCATAGCCCTCATTAGAAATAACGGTTGCAAGGATTACGACAGGCGGCTGAGTCGGAGAATCCTTGTTTCAAAGGAGGTGAAGTTTGTAGCCTGCAGCTCTGTTCAGCAGGCTATGAAGTTTGAGGCCCTTTTTTCTTGACCTCTTAATTTTTACAGGTTAAAGCTACGCAACGTAATTTTCGCATATTTGAAGAACCTGTTTTCTCTGATTTGTGGATTCCGGATTCCGTACTGTGCGTGTACTGTGTGTGTACCATGTGTTCTCCCCCGCCCCTGGTACTTTTAATACTTTTTAATAGGGGAACAGTCCCTGTGACACCAATCTCGTTCCCAGAGTCTTCGTTCCTCTTGACCAGCGGTCGGAAAACGAGAGCTCTGGGAGCAACCATTTTGAAATAACCGAATTCTGGTGACTCTGCCCATCCGTTTCACTGCGGACTCTGCATCTATGGTGCATGCCTGAAATGGTTGCTCTCAGAGCTCTCGTTTTCCGACCGCTGGTCAAGGGGAACGAGGACTCTGGGAACGAGATTGCTGTGACACATGAAAACGAGACAGATTGCGATTTACAGAGACCTCCTACGCAGACGCTCTTTTAGCCTCCTCCGCAGCCGTCTTTTGCGTGACATCCCAAGAAACGGCTACGGTGGAGACTAACGCTCTTTGGGCTCGTCACGCAATCTTCCTACGAAGGCTCTGGGAACGAGATTGAGATTTAGTTTTGCTGCGTTGCAAAAACTCATCCGCCCTGGTGGGTTCTTGCCCTGCCTGCCATACCTCAAGTAGGCTTTCTGCGCTTGTTACAGTTTATGCTGTTACTTGAATCTTGTGGGTAACATAGCGGTCACAGAAGTTCTGCAAACATTTTCCCAATGGCCGAGACAATTTTGATTGCTTCGGCCATCTTGTTGTTTGTGTATGTCTGTGCATTTTATCGCACAGTGAAAACTCGGTACGAAGATATTCCTGGTCCGACTCCTTTACCGATTATGGGTCTCTTGCCGGATGTTCTCAGGTACAAGGGATAAATGCATCTGCAAGTCGATGAATACTACCGAAAATACGGCAAAGTTTTTGGGGCGGCTACTTTTGGCAGGATTCCATCCTTTATAGTTGCAGATCCAGAGGTGCTGGGGATATTTTCGTAAAGGAATTCCACTATTTGAGTGACCGCCTTGTAAGTTTTAAGCTTACTTATGTTTGTAAAAATATACTATGTCTGTAATGTTACGCTGTTTGAGAGCGCAAACAAGAGGTAATAAAGACGACAAACAGTCTTTATAAGAACAACAACTCCATGTTTAATTCAACACCGCAAGCGCATGGTCCGAGAGTCATGTGACTAAGCATGACGTCACACCTTTCCTTTTTTCAAAAAGACAAAAGTTAGAATTAATGAACTTAAACGAGCTTATGACATACAAGCTTTCTATGATGAACTGAACGAGTAAAGTCAATGTCTCTAAACTTTGTAATAAAGAACTACTGAAAACTGAATGTATGAATGTCTTTGCCCGGTAACAGTGAAACAACTTAGGCAAACGGTCATTTTCTATAGTCCTTATTTAACTGTAACAAAGTCATGTAAGTACTGTGGGGCCAGAGAAACTCGTCCACTCCTGGTCACAACTGTTGGTTTAACTGGGTCTGATGGTGGCTCCTGGCTTGGGGGAACTGTCATGGGTTCTGTTTGCTTGTCTTGGACTGGTTGACCTGTAAGCTGGGGTCTTATTGGTTCAGCTGCGGCAGGCGTTGTGTTAAGGTGGTTGTCCTGCGGTGGTCGCACTGAACTGGTTTCAGAAGTCTGAAAAAATGGTTCCTTAGACTGGCGGAGGAGTCTACGGTTTCCTCTGTACAGTCTACCGTCTTCTGTTCTGACTTCGTAAGAACGGATATCAACCTGGTCTTCCACTCTTGCCTTAAACCATTTCCGCTCTCTGTCACCTGGTTTAGGGGTTACTCGGACGACTTCTCCTGTTTGTAAAGGCGGGAGCTCCTCGGTGTTTTGATTGTAATACGTCGCTTGTTTGGACTTCTGCTTGAGAAGTTTCTCCTTCACATCTTCTTGGACCTTTGGCTTTAACAGGTAACTGGTGGTGGGAAGCAGTGTTCTTGTTCTGTCTCCAAACATCCTTTAGGAGGGGGAGCTAGACATTCTTTCAGAAGGAGTGTTTCTGCAGTCAAGCAGGGATAAATATGGGTCTGTGCCTGCTTGCTTAGCTTTCTTCATGGTGGATTTTGCTGTCTTGATGGCATTTTCAGCCTTGCCATCGCTCTGGGGATAGCCAGGTGAACTTGTGATGACTTCAAATTCGTAACTGGCCGCAAATAATAATAATAATAATAATAATAATAATAATCACTTTATTTAAGTGTCGGTGTATTTAGCACTAACGTGCTAATTGGGGACACTGTAAATAAGTAAACAAATATTTCAAATATAACATAAACTATTAAGAATCCCAACTGGTGGGAGGCTGACCAGTTGGCTATTTTCACAACGCGGCCGAGGAGTTGAACTCGGGGCTTCCGAGAGCAAATCCAGACAGCGGTAGGGCGGAGGATTTTAACCAGGGACCTCCAGATTTCAAATCCAGCGCCCTAAACCACTCGGCCACGCCGCCTCCCTTAAAAACTCTCTGAATTCTTGGGAACTGAACGGTATGTTGTCGCTGATTAGCTGATTTGGGATTCCATGGACTGAAAACTGCTTGCTGAGTATCTTAGCTATCCCCTTTGCGGTCTTAGTTTCTAGTCTATCTACTTCGAAGTAACTTGAATAGTAGTCAACAACACAGAGGTAGTCTGTACAATCAAGTGTGAAAACATTGACACCAATCTTTTGCCAAGGTCGATCAGCAACCTCATGAGAGATTAGAGTCTCCCTTGCTTGGTTTGACTGATAGGATGAGCAGATGTCGCACTTCGAAATGTGGTCAGTTAGGTCGGAAGTCATTCCTGGCCAATACACGGTTTCTCTTGCTCGTCGGAGGCAACTTTGAATTCCGGTGTGGACTCCATGCAACTTCCCTTTAATCTTTGTGCGCAGGCTCAAGGGAATGACACAACGTTGACCTTTGAAGATTAGACCATCCTGCGCTGATAGCTCATCTCTAACTAGGAAATACGGATGGAGACATGTGGGGACTTCCTTCTTCGTGTCAGGCCATCCACTGATGGTGGTTTTCTTCAGCTGTTGAAGAGTGTCATCTTGAGCTGTTTCTGCTTGAATTTCCTTCAGCTGGGGCTCTGAGATCGGTAGAAAATCGGTTGCATGGATAGTTTCAGCTTCCTTTTCAGCCTTGGAGGAAGGCTCTAGATAGAGTGTCAGCTAGGTACATTTCAGAGCCAGGCTTGTACCTTAGGTCAACGTCGTACTGCTGGAGTCTTAACAGAAGTCTCTGGAGACGCTTTGGAGCTGAAGCGAGAGGCTTCTTGTAAATCGATACCAGAGGTTTGTGGTCAGTCCACAAAATTACTCGTCCAAATGTGTAGTGGTGATTGTGTTCTAGTCTGAAGACCTGAGCTAGAAGTTCTTTCTCAATCTGAGAGTATCTCTGTTCTGCTAGGGTGAGTGCGCGGCTTGCATATGTAACTGGTTGGCCCTCTCGCAATAAAACAAATCCGAGGCCGTTTTGCAATGCATCACCTTGTCCTTCAGTTTGGGCTTGTGGGCTGACATACTTGAGGACTGGGGCTTGTGTAACAGCCACTTTGAGAGACATAAAGGCATGTTCTTGTTTCTGGGTCCACTGCCACTCAGCGTCCTTGTGCGTAAGCTTGCGGAGAGGCTGACATAACTCAGACAGGTTACTGAAGAACTTCGAAAGGTACTTGACCATGCCAATGAGCCGCTGCACACCCTGGTCATCAACGGTAGTTTCCATGTTCACTATGGCATCAATCTTCCTGGGGTCAGGTTTGACTCCTTCACTGCTTAACAGTAACACTTGTTAAGTTTCGTAAGACAGGGGACATTTCCAGCGTTCATAGGGCCTCTGGGTCACTGGTTTCTCTAACAGAACAAATAGTTGAGGCAATGCCAAATTTACCATAAGCTTACATTCTTTTAAGTAAGACAAAACTCTCTTGTGATGTATGATCATCATGTAATTGCTATACTACCCCCCACCGAGTTATCGCATAATAAATATAAAATTCCTCAATATTTCATAAAACGAGGGAAAATTTAGCTCTTTTCGTGTGGATGTCATTGCTCGAGCCCCTTTATAGCACACATTATAGCCCAGATTTTACATTTTGATGAAAAATGTGCAGTGGAAAAATTAACGGAGGACAATAAAGAACTACATTTGATAGTTTTGAGAGTTGAAAATTAGGGCAAGGGTAACTCTAGGGTTACCCTTGCATAGCCCTAACCCCGAGGTAAGCATTAAGGTTAAAGGTAACCCTAACGTTAGGGTTAGGGTTAGGGTTAGGGCTAGGGCTAGAGATAGATTTAGGGGCTCGTGTTCGGGTTAGGGCTGAGGATAGGTGAGCATACTAGCTTACGGAAAAATATATATTTTCGTGTTAAACGGAAAAGTAAAAGCACTTGACGTTCTTCACTAATTAGCAATCAAAAATGTTTGTTTTATGAGAGAACAGGTATGTAGAAGTTATTCACGTCACTTTAGGCAGCCAAAAATTTTCTTTTTTCACTTTTAAAACAAAACAGTATAATTTGTTTATCAACACATTCAAAAAAAAAATAAAACCAGGCAAAAGATGCTGGGTACCACGGTAACAAATTTTCATTTCACAAATAAAGTGATAAATATATCATCCCTTAACCCAACAAGTTGCACCGATAATAGTTTTACTCATTTAAGCAACGCCAATAGATTTTTTGTTCCATTGCTTGTACCCTGTTTGAGCAGAAAACGTATATGATAATAAGTAAAACTATTCATTTTTCAATTTATTGTAACACCATCTTCTTTAAGCATGTTTTAAATTGTGCACATTCTGAATAAAATCCGTCCAATGAGAAATAGGTCAAGTGCCAACGTTAATGTTTTCATAAACCCTATTATAAACAAGTTAGTGAATGTTGTTTCATATTATCAACAATCGCTTTACCTAAGCAACACGTGGACCACAAATTGGGGTAAAAGTTATTTAGCAAAACAGCTTTATTCCCCAAAAACGTGTTTTGTGACATCATGACCAAAAAACGTCCCATGACACTGGACATCATATTGATGCACCTGATATGATGATATATCAGTTATTCTTTCCAAACTATCTAGCACAGTAGTTCTGTTTCTCGATAAAAAAAAAAGGCTTTCGGAAAAATTCATCTCTGCTAGGGGTCTTGGAATTTACCTCAACCCCCCATTCTGACAGTTTCTGCACATTTATGCAAAATTCTCTCCCAGAAAGATGATTGAGAATAAGACATTTCACTTTGGAACTGATTTTGGGTCACGGATTTAGCTTTCTGTCTGAATCATGTTTATTTGTGTCCGACACAATGTATTGACTGTAGTTTAATGCGTGTTCTTATGAGTCCGGGCTTACAAAGATGTTACAATTACTGGGAATGCGTTCTTATAATAAGCATTAAATAATGCCAAAATGGGACATTTTCAATGCCTCACTGCTCCTTAATGAGCATGGGTACCCGCCTTTTTTATTTCAAAATTGAAGTTATCATATGACAAATATTCAGTGGACAAAGTTTGAGCAAAAATCTATTGTCACTTTTATTTCAGAGGATTACCTTAACAGAGTCCAGTAGCGTTAATTCTTATCCTTAACCCGTCTACCTTGGCTTAAAATTCGTTCGTGATTCGTGTTTTCCTTGTCTTCTTCATCATTGGGAAAAAACTGCAGAATTTCGAAGTTCAAGATTTTGCCACGTCCAAATTTGCCTCGGCAACGAGTTCGTCTAGGTCGTTATGTTGCATTGTTTGTGATAAGTACCTCTATCCTAACGGAAGCTTTTAGACAGAAGAATTAAAGGGATCATTCTTTTCCTCAAATATTCTTTAGTCTTGACCATAGGCGTACGGGACGGGGGGGGACTGCACTCTACAAGTTTCAGACATTTTTGAAATTTTTCGCGCAAAACGCTGATGATTCGGGAAAAAGCCCTCTGGAGAAGTCATTCTTAAAGGTAGTCAAGGCCAGGCTTGTAGGCTACTTTCTCTGACGTTTGCTTTGTCAAAACGGAGTTAAGGTCAAATGATCTGAAGATCCATAATCGCAGGTATTCTGTTTTGGAAAAGCCATATATTAATTAAATTTGTATCGTGGAAATTCACGAAATGGATGTTATTTCCATCATCAAGAGAATCAAAGCAAACGAAGACCAAGACTTTTGTCTTTGTGGTGGCCCTGAAAAGAGCCGTTTTAAATGGCTCCCCAAAGTGCCGTTTTAAAACTTTCTTGAACTTCTCGCTCGTGAAAGAATTAACTGTTTCTTTTATAGGTGTCTGATTTTACCAAGCTGCAGATCGAGGTCATAGAGTATTCGATGTTTCAAAATAGCTGCAGTGGAATCCCGATGATTTCTCGAACCCTCATGTTTTCAAACCTCCCGATAACTCGAACCAAAAGTCGTTTCTCTCTCCTCAGTCGAACACTGCAATTTTACTCCCGATTTCTCGAATTGTCCGATTTTCCGAAGCAATTTACGTTTCCCTTGGAGGTTGGAAAAATCGGGATTCCACTGTATTTTCGGAATGATAATAGTTTCATTAGACGTGAGAATTGTGAACGTTTTTGTTTGTACTGCGATTTGAGTGCGTTTGTACAACACTCACGCTTTCGGGCATTGTGTAATTGTTTTTCGGCAATAAAGTCATTGCCCTCTCCTCCTCCCCCCGCCCCCCAACTCCAAAGGTGCCCGTACTCCTATGGTCTTGACTTTGTTTGTACCTGCTCATAGCTAACAGCAACCTTTACGGTCAGATAATCTTGCAATGCATTATGGGTAACTATACTGTTCTGACACGGAATCCTTCTTCCCGCCAAATCAAAACATTTTTGAAGTCTAAAAGCCGGTCAAAACATTTACACCTCCATAGGCACCGTGCCTACTGCTTGTCATGTAACTCCCAAAAATACATTTTCTGTGCCCTTGAATTGACCTGCCTTTAGACTTGCTCTGTTTTGGCCTGACACAGTCGCAAACCAAGTTTCAATCTGTCAGCGCTTAACAGCACTCTTAGAACCGCGAACTGCCGCAAACATTCAGTTCTTCGAATGCTGCATGTCAAGTTACCGATCGCCAGACTTAAATGATGTCCTTTGACCACCAAAACATAGCTATTTAGAAGACAGTCTGCCACTAACACATTATTACGCCTTCGAAACAGAACTTCTTCAATCGATATATCGACATCGAGGCTACTACGTCATGTGACTATTTCTCAGGCCTAGGCACTACGCTACTCGCTCTTAAAGCAAAGGACTACCTGAAATATGCCATTTTTTCGCAAAGCTGTCACAACCTTGATTTTCATCAAAACCCTAACTAACTAGGTATCACGAAAATGCCAATTGATTCCAAATTTAAAAAAAATGTATATTTCAATGCCGTGTGAATTACTGTAACTTAAACACCGGGCGTGAAAAGTATCACATGCAGTGCATGACCCCCGTGAACTTGAAAAAACATTTTTATGTTCAATTAACGACAAAAATGCCTTTTTACTTCTATGTCAAAGAAAAAAATGAAAACCTCAAATGGGCGACGAATTTTGCAAAATTTAAAAATGCAAAGCTCTGTTCACCATCTTAAATTGCGCAATCTCAACTGTCAAACATTTCTTTTGGCCGTTTTATCCTAAAAATTCTACGGCAAATTCCCTCATTCATATCAATTACTTTACTCTTTACTCTTTACTCTTTACTCTTTACTCTTTACTCTTTACTCTTTACTCTTTACTCTTTACTCTTTACTCTTTACTCTTTACTCTTTACTCTTTACTCTTTACTCTTTACTCTTTACTCTTTACTCTTTACTCTTTACTCTTTACTCTTTACTCTTTACTCTTTACTCTTTACTCTTTACTCTTTACTCTTTACTCTTTACTCTTTACTCTTTACTCTTTACTCTTTACTCTTTACTCTTTACTCTTTACTCTTTACTCTTTACTCTTTACTCTTTACTCTTTACTCTTTACTCTTTACTCTTTACTCTTTACTCTTTACTCTTTACTCTTTACTCTTTACTCTTTACTCTTTACTCTTTACTCTTTACTCTTTACTCTTTACTCTTTACTCTTTACTCTTTACTCTTTACTCTTTACTCTTTACTCTTTACTCTTTACTCTTTACTCTTTACTCTTTACTCTTTACTCTTTACTCTTTACTCTTTACTCTTTACTCTTTACTCTTTACTCTTTACTCTTTACTCTTTACTCTTTACTCTTTACTCTTTACTCTTTACTCTTTACTCTTTACTCTTTACTCTTTACTCTTTACTCTTTACTCTTTACTCTTTACTCTTTACTCTTTACTCTTTACTCTTTACTCTTTACTCTTTACTCTTTACTCTTTACTCTTTACTCTTTACTCTTTACTCTTTACTCTTTACTCTTTACTCTTTACTCTTTACTCTTTACTCTTTACTCTTTACTCTTTACTCTTTACTCTTTACTCTTTACTCTTTACTCTTTACTCTTTACTCTTTACTCTTTACTCTTTACTCTTTACTCTTTACTCTTTACTCTTTACTCTTTACTCTTTACTCTTTACTCTTTACTCTTTACTCTTTACTCTTTACTCTTTACTCTTTACTCTTTACTCTTTACTCTTTACTCTTTACTCTTTACTCTTTACTCTTTACTCTTTACTCTTTACTCTTTACTCTTTACTCTTTACTCTTTACTCTTTACTCTTTACTCTTTACTCTTTACTCTTTACTCTTTACTCTTTACTCTTTACTCTTTACTCTTTACTCTTTACTCTTTACTCTTTACTCTTTACTCTTTACTCTTTACTCTTTACTCTTTACTCTTTACTCTTTACTCTTTACTCTTTACTCTTTACTCTTTACTCTTTACTCTTTACTCTTTACTCTTTACTCTTTACTCTTTACTCTTTACTCTTTACTCTTTACTCTTTACTCTTTACTCTTTACTCTTTACTCTTTACTCTTTACTCTTTACTCTTTACTCTTTACTCTTTACTCTTTACTCTTTACTCTTTACTCTTTACTCTTTACTCTTTACTCTTTACTCTTTACTCTTTACTCTTTACTCTTTACTCTTTACTCTTTACTCTTTACTCTTTACTCTTTACTCTTTACTCTTTACTCTTTACTCTTTACTCTTTACTCTTTACTCTTTACTCTTTACTCTTTACTCTTTACTCTTTACTCTTTACTCTTTACTCTTTACTCTTTACTCTTTACTCTTTACTCTTTACTCTTTACTCTTTACTCTTTACTCTTTACTCTTTACTCTTTACTCTTTACTCTTTACTCTTTACTCTTTACTCTTTACTCTTTACTCTTTACTCTTTACTCTTTACTCTTTACTCTTTACTCTTTACTCTTTACTCTTTACTCTTTACTCTTTACTCTTTACTCTTTACTCTTTACTCTTTACTCTTTACTCTTTACTCTTTACTCTTTACTCTTTACTCTTTACTCTTTACTCTTTACTCTTTACTCTTTACTCTTTACTCTTTACTCTTTACTCTTTACTCTTTACTCTTTACTCTTTACTCTTTACTCTTTACTCTTTACTCTTTACTCTTTACTCTTTACTCTTTACTCTTTACTCTTTACTCTTTACTCTTTACTCTTTACTCTTTACTCTTTACTCTTTACTCTTTACTCTTTACTCTTTACTCTTTACTCTTTACTCTTTACTCTTTACTCTTTACTCTTTACTCTTTACTCTTTACTCTTTACTCTTTACTCTTTACTCTTTACTCTTTACTCTTTACTCTTTACTCTTTACTCTTTACTCTTTACTCTTTACTCTTTACTCTTTACTCTTTACTCTTTACTCTTTACTCTTTACTCTTTACTCTTTACTCTTTACTCTTTACTCTTTACTCTTTACTCTTTACTCTTTACTCTTTACTCTTTACTCTTTACTCTTTACTCTTTACTCTTTACTCTTTACTCTTTACTCTTTACTCTTTACTCTTTACTCTTTACTCTTTACTCTTTACTCTTTACTCTTTACTCTTTACTCTTTACTCTTTACTCTTTACTCTTTACTCTTTACTCTTTACTCTTTACTCTTTACTCTTTACTCTTTACTCTTTACTCTTTACTCTTTACTCTTTACTCTTTACTCTTTACTCTTTACTCTTTACTCTTTACTCTTTACTCTTTACTCTTTACTCTTTACTCTTTACTCTTTACTCTTTACTCTTTACTCTTTACTCTTTACTCTTTACTCTTTACTCTTTACTCTTTACTCTTTACTCTTTACTCTTTACTCTTTACTCTTTACTCTTTACTCTTTACTCTTTACTCTTTACTCTTTACTCTTTACTCTTTACTCTTTACTCTTTACTCTTTACTCTTTACTCTTTACTCTTTACTCTTTACTCTTTACTCTTTACTCTTTACTCTTTACTCTTTACTCTTTACTCTTTACTCTTTACTCTTTACTCTTTACTCTTTACTCTTTACTCTTTACTCTTTACTCTTTACTCTTTACTCTTTACTCTTTACTCTTTACTCTTTACTCTTTACTCTTTACTCTTTACTCTTTACTCTTTACTCTTTACTCTTTACTCTTTACTCTTTACTCTTTACTCTTTACTCTTTACTCTTTACTCTTTACTCTTTACTCTTTACTCTTTACTCTTTACTCTTTACTCTTTACTCTTTACTCTTTACTCTTTACTCTTTACTCTTTACTCTTTACTCTTTACTCTTTACTCTTTACTCTTTACTCTTTACTCTTTACTCTTTACTCTTTACTCTTTACTCTTTACTCTTTACTCTTTACTCTTTACTCTTTACTCTTTACTCTTTACTCTTTACTCTTTACTCTTTACTCTTTACTCTTTACTCTTTACTCTTTACTCTTTACTCTTTACTCTTTACTCTTTACTCTTTACTCTTTACTCTTTACTCTTTACTCTTTACTCTTTACTCTTTACTCTTTACTCTTTACTCTTTACTCTTTACTCTTTACTCTTTACTCTTTACTCTTTACTCTTTACTCTTTACTCTTTACTCTTTACTCTTTACTCTTTACTCTTTACTCTTTACTCTTTACTCTTTACTCTTTACTCTTTACTCTTTACTCTTTACTCTTTACTCTTTACTCTTTACTCTTTACTCTTTACTCTTTACTCTTTACTCTTTACTCTTTACTCTTTACTCTTTACTCTTTACTCTTTACTCTTTACTCTTTACTCTTTACTCTTTACTCTTTACTCTTTACTCTTTACTCTTTACTCTTTACTCTTTACTCTTTACTCTTTACTCTTTACTCTTTACTCTTTACTCTTTACTCTTTACTCTTTACTCTTTACTCTTTACTCTTTACTCTTTACTCTTTACTCTTTACTCTTTACTCTTTACTCTTTACTCTTTACTCTTTACTCTTTACTCTTTACTCTTTACTCTTTACTCTTTACTCTTTACTCTTTACTCTTTACTCTTTACTCTTTACTCTTTACTCTTTACTCTTTACTCTTTACTCTTTACTCTTTACTCTTTACTCTTTACTCTTTACTCTTTACTCTTTACTCTTTACTCTTTACTCTTTACTCTTTACTCTTTACTCTTTACTCTTTACTCTTTACTCTTTACTCTTTACTCTTTACTCTTTACTCTTTACTCTTTACTCTTTACTCTTTACTCTTTACTCTTTACTCTTTACTCTTTACTCTTTACTCTTTACTCTTTACTCTTTACTCTTTACTCTTTACTCTTTACTCTTTACTCTTTACTCTTTACTCTTTACTCTTTACTCTTTACTCTTTACTCTTTACTCTTTACTCTTTACTCTTTACTCTTTACTCTTTACTCTTTACTCTTTACTCTTTACTCTTTACTCTTTACTCTTTACTCTTTACTCTTTACTCTTTACTCTTTACTCTTTACTCTTTACTCTTTACTCTTTACTCTTTACTCTTTACTCTTTACTCTTTACTCTTTACTCTTTACTCTTTACTCTTTACTCTTTACTCTTTACTCTTTACTCTTTACTCTTTACTCTTTACTCTTTACTCTTTACTCTTTACTCTTTACTCTTTACTCTTTACTCTTTACTCTTTACTCTTTACTCTTTACTCTTTACTCTTTACTCTTTACTCTTTACTCTTTACTCTTTACTCTTTACTCTTTACTCTTTACTCTTTACTCTTTACTCTTTACTCTTTACTCTTTACTCTTTACTCTTTACTCTTTACTCTTTACTCTTTACTCTTTACTCTTTACTCTTTACTCTTTACTCTTTACTCTTTACTCTTTACTCTTTACTCTTTACTCTTTACTCTTTACTCTTTACTCTTTACTCTTTACTCTTTACTCTTTACTCTTTACTCTTTACTCTTTACTCTTTACTCTTTACTCTTTACTCTTTACTCTTTACTCTTTACTCTTTACTCTTTACTCTTTACTCTTTACTCTTTACTCTTTACTCTTTACTCTTTACTCTTTACTCTTTACTCTTTACTCTTTACTCTTTACTCTTTACTCTTTACTCTTTACTCTTTACTCTTTACTCTTTACTCTTTACTCTTTACTCTTTACTCTTTACTCTTTACTCTTTACTCTTTACTCTTTACTCTTTACTCTTTACTCTTTACTCTTTACTCTTTACTCTTTACTCTTTACTCTTTACTCTTTACTCTTTACTCTTTACTCTTTACTCTTTACTCTTTACTCTTTACTCTTTACTCTTTACTCTTTACTCTTTACTCTTTACTCTTTACTCTTTACTCTTTACTCTTTACTCTTTACTCTTTACTCTTTACTCTTTACTCTTTACTCTTTACTCTTTACTCTTTACTCTTTACTCTTTACTCTTTACTCTTTACTCTTTACTCTTTACTCTTTACTCTTTACTCTTTACTCTTTACTCTTTACTCTTTACTCTTTACTCTTTACTCTTTACTCTTTACTCTTTACTCTTTACTCTTTACTCTTTACTCTTTACTCTTTACTCTTTACTCTTTACTCTTTACTCTTTACTCTTTACTCTTTACTCTTTACTCTTTACTCTTTACTCTTTACTCTTTACTCTTTACTCTTTACTCTTTACTCTTTACTCTTTACTCTTTACTCTTTACTCTTTACTCTTTACTCTTTACTCTTTACTCTTTACTCTTTACTCTTTACTCTTTACTCTTTACTCTTTACTCTTTACTCTTTACTCTTTACTCTTTACTCTTTACTCTTTACTCTTTACTCTTTACTCTTTACTCTTTACTCTTTACTCTTTACTCTTTACTCTTTACTCTTTACTCTTTACTCTTTACTCTTTACTCTTTACTCTTTACTCTTTACTCTTTACTCTTTACTCTTTACTCTTTACTCTTTACTCTTTACTCTTTACTCTTTACTCTTTACTCTTTACTCTTTACTCTTTACTCTTTACTCTTTACTCTTTACTCTTTACTCTTTACTCTTTACTCTTTACTCTTTACTCTTTACTCTTTACTCTTTACTCTTTACTCTTTACTCTTTACTCTTTACTCTTTACTCTTTACTCTTTACTCTTTACTCTTTACTCTTTACTCTTTACTCTTTACTCTTTACTCTTTACTCTTTACTCTTTACTCTTTACTCTTTACTCTTTACTCTTTACTCTTTACTCTTTACTCTTTACTCTTTACTCTTTACTCTTTACTCTTTACTCTTTACTCTTTACTCTTTACTCTTTACTCTTTACTCTTTACTCTTTACTCTTTACTCTTTACTCTTTACTCTTTACTCTTTACTCTTTACTCTTTACTCTTTACTCTTTACTCTTTACTCTTTACTCTTTACTCTTTACTCTTTACTCTTTACTCTTTACTCTTTACTCTTTACTCTTTACTCTTTACTCTTTACTCTTTACTCTTTACTCTTTACTCTTTACTCTTTACTCTTTACTCTTTACTCTTTACTCTTTACTCTTTACTCTTTACTCTTTACTCTTTACTCTTTACTCTTTACTCTTTACTCTTTACTCTTTACTCTTTACTCTTTACTCTTTACTCTTTACTCTTTACTCTTTACTCTTTACTCTTTACTCTTTACTCTTTACTCTTTACTCTTTACTCTTTACTCTTTACTCTTTACTCTTTACTCTTTACTCTTTACTCTTTACTCTTTACTCTTTACTCTTTACTCTTTACTCTTTACTCTTTACTCTTTACTCTTTACTCTTTACTCTTTACTCTTTACTCTTTACTCTTTACTCTTTACTCTTTACTCTTTACTCTTTACTCTTTACTCTTTACTCTTTACTCTTTACTCTTTACTCTTTACTCTTTACTCTTTACTCTTTACTCTTTACTCTTTACTCTTTACTCTTTACTCTTTACTCTTTACTCTTTACTCTTTACTCTTTACTCTTTACTCTTTACTCTTTACTCTTTACTCTTTACTCTTTACTCTTTACTCTTTACTCTTTACTCTTTACTCTTTACTCTTTACTCTTTACTCTTTACTCTTTACTCTTTACTCTTTACTCTTTACTCTTTACTCTTTACTCTTTACTCTTTACTCTTTACTCTTTACTCTTTACTCTTTACTCTTTACTCTTTACTCTTTACTCTTTACTCTTTACTCTTTACTCTTTACTCTTTACTCTTTACTCTTTACTCTTTACTCTTTACTCTTTACTCTTTACTCTTTACTCTTTACTCTTTACTCTTTACTCTTTACTCTTTACTCTTTACTCTTTACTCTTTACTCTTTACTCTTTACTCTTTACTCTTTACTCTTTACTCTTTACTCTTTACTCTTTACTCTTTACTCTTTACTCTTTACTCTTTACTCTTTACTCTTTACTCTTTACTCTTTACTCTTTACTCTTTACTCTTTACTCTTTACTCTTTACTCTTTACTCTTTACTCTTTACTCTTTACTCTTTACTCTTTACTCTTTACTCTTTACTCTTTACTCTTTACTCTTTACTCTTTACTCTTTACTCTTTACTCTTTACTCTTTACTCTTTACTCTTTACTCTTTACTCTTTACTCTTTACTCTTTACTCTTTACTCTTTACTCTTTACTCTTTACTCTTTACTCTTTACTCTTTACTCTTTACTCTTTACTCTTTACTCTTTACTCTTTACTCTTTACTCTTTACTCTTTACTCTTTACTCTTTACTCTTTACTCTTTACTCTTTACTCTTTACTCTTTACTCTTTACTCTTTACTCTTTACTCTTTACTCTTTACTCTTTACTCTTTACTCTTTACTCTTTACTCTTTACTCTTTACTCTTTACTCTTTACTCTTTACTCTTTACTCTTTACTCTTTACTCTTTACTCTTTACTCTTTACTCTTTACTCTTTACTCTTTACTCTTTACTCTTTACTCTTTACTCTTTACTCTTTACTCTTTACTCTTTACTCTTTACTCTTTACTCTTTACTCTTTACTCTTTACTCTTTACTCTTTACTCTTTACTCTTTACTCTTTACTCTTTACTCTTTACTCTTTACTCTTTACTCTTTACTCTTTACTCTTTACTCTTTACTCTTTACTCTTTACTCTTTACTCTTTACTCTTTACTCTTTACTCTTTACTCTTTACTCTTTACTCTTTACTCTTTACTCTTTACTCTTTACTCTTTACTCTTTACTCTTTACTCTTTACTCTTTACTCTTTACTCTTTACTCTTTACTCTTTACTCTTTACTCTTTACTCTTTACTCTTTACTCTTTACTCTTTACTCTTTACTCTTTACTCTTTACTCTTTACTCTTTACTCTTTACTCTTTACTCTTTACTCTTTACTCTTTACTCTTTACTCTTTACTCTTTACTCTTTACTCTTTACTCTTTACTCTTTACTCTTTACTCTTTACTCTTTACTCTTTACTCTTTACTCTTTACTCTTTACTCTTTACTCTTTACTCTTTACTCTTTACTCTTTACTCTTTACTCTTTACTCTTTACTCTTTACTCTTTACTCTTTACTCTTTACTCTTTACTCTTTACTCTTTACTCTTTACTCTTTACTCTTTACTCTTTACTCTTTACTCTTTACTCTTTACTCTTTACTCTTTACTCTTTACTCTTTACTCTTTACTCTTTACTCTTTACTCTTTACTCTTTACTCTTTACTCTTTACTCTTTACTCTTTACTCTTTACTCTTTACTCTTTACTCTTTACTCTTTACTCTTTACTCTTTACTCTTTACTCTTTACTCTTTACTCTTTACTCTTTACTCTTTACTCTTTACTCTTTACTCTTTACTCTTTACTCTTTACTCTTTACTCTTTACTCTTTACTCTTTACTCTTTACTCTTTACTCTTTACTCTTTACTCTTTACTCTTTACTCTTTACTCTTTACTCTTTACTCTTTACTCTTTACTCTTTACTCTTTACTCTTTACTCTTTACTCTTTACTCTTTACTCTTTACTCTTTACTCTTTACTCTTTACTCTTTACTCTTTACTCTTTACTCTTTACTCTTTACTCTTTACTCTTTACTCTTTACTCTTTACTCTTTACTCTTTACTCTTTACTCTTTACTCTTTACTCTTTACTCTTTACTCTTTACTCTTTACTCTTTACTCTTTACTCTTTACTCTTTACTCTTTACTCTTTACTCTTTACTCTTTACTCTTTACTCTTTACTCTTTACTCTTTACTCTTTACTCTTTACTCTTTACTCTTTACTCTTTACTCTTTACTCTTTACTCTTTACTCTTTACTCTTTACTCTTTACTCTTTACTCTTTACTCTTTACTCTTTACTCTTTACTCTTTACTCTTTACTCTTTACTCTTTACTCTTTACTCTTTACTCTTTACTCTTTACTCTTTACTCTTTACTCTTTACTCTTTACTCTTTACTCTTTACTCTTTACTCTTTACTCTTTACTCTTTACTCTTTACTCTTTACTCTTTACTCTTTACTCTTTACTCTTTACTCTTTACTCTTTACTCTTTACTCTTTACTCTTTACTCTTTACTCTTTACTCTTTACTCTTTACTCTTTACTCTTTACTCTTTACTCTTTACTCTTTACTCTTTACTCTTTACTCTTTACTCTTTACTCTTTACTCTTTACTCTTTACTCTTTACTCTTTACTCTTTACTCTTTACTCTTTACTCTTTACTCTTTACTCTTTACTCTTTACTCTTTACTCTTTACTCTTTACTCTTTACTCTTTACTCTTTACTCTTTACTCTTTACTCTTTACTCTTTACTCTTTACTCTTTACTCTTTACTCTTTACTCTTTACTCTTTACTCTTTACTCTTTACTCTTTACTCTTTACTCTTTACTCTTTACTCTTTACTCTTTACTCTTTACTCTTTACTCTTTACTCTTTACTCTTTACTCTTTACTCTTTACTCTTTACTCTTTACTCTTTACTCTTTACTCTTTACTCTTTACTCTTTACTCTTTACTCTTTACTCGGGAGGAGATCACACGTGCAGCCCCAGTCACCCATCAACTTAATGAACTTTCTCAGCAGGCCTTAACTTACCTGATCCACCGATTACTGATACTGCCCCTGGGCTACTGCTGCTTCGCCCCTGAGAAAATAAAGAAATTTCATCAGTTTTAACCTTTAGTTTTAAAATGACGTGTACTGCAGTGAATTGAGATTTTTAGACCGGAGTAATGAAATATACATATTTTGGGGGTCAAACATTTTTTCTTAGTATTACTTTGTTAAATAAAAACACCAAATTTGAACAAATACGAAGTTCAGCTTTCAAACTTTGTTACAGAACGAAAGTCTCCCGTACCAAAATTTATTACTGCAACGTTGGGTTTTTCATATTGTCTTTCGCAGTTTTTATCAATGTTAAGATTGATGGTTGTGTGCATAACGACTGAACTTGGGCAAGAATTTGGAGAACATGCCTGAGTTTATTGACGATACCTCGAGGATGGTCCAGCACCACAGGCCTTTTTACAGTGAAGGAAATACAGTAAAAACAAAACTAAGACAGAGGAATAAAAGAGGTGGAGACTGCCAGTTATTTTCCTGTTTGGCTAAAGTAGAAAAGATTACGGCTTTTGAATAGAAAGTTAAGTCAAATTTTGACAGCTGCAAATCTGCAACATCTTCCCTAAGACAACAAGTCCACGGGAAACAGAAGTTTATAGCTTCCTGTGTATTCCGCAGTCAGTTACGTTATTGTAAGGTGACGGCAATCCTACCCACTCGAGGAAGAGATGAGGTAGGCACAAAAGGCGAGATGTACATTGCTCCAGGAAAAATGGTTTTATTAATACGAGTTGGTTTCGTTTCTCTCCTTCGTGATTGACTTGATTTATTATTCACGTATCGCTTTCACTTGTTTGAATTATTGCTGTTTAGGTAAACAGTTAATGGCCTCCAAATCACAGTTGTGAACGGCTTTAAAGATGGTGGAGGTTTATGGGCAAACTCATTACGGTTACGACTGTCATTTCTGTAGATTTGAACATTATCGGTGGTTTTAACTTGTTTGTTTACTCTCCGTTTCATCGTTTTTTCGGACCAAATGATACTTTGCATAATTATGCTACTACTTTTGTCAAGATGCATTGTTGCTTCATCAGTTTATACGGTATGTGTTATGCTGTAATTATGGTGATTGTATTCTAGGTGTAAGTTTTTCTTTTTCGACAAAAAGAAACCTGCAATGTGATAACGAACTTTGAACTGGAATCGTTATTAAAAAGTTTGGAATTTTCGGTCCTCCGGCCTGCTAGCGGAAAGCGTTATCTTTTACGGCATTTTTATTGTTACATTTTTAATAAGATAACGCAGTGGTTTCGAATTATCTCTCGCTCATTTTAAAGCCCCGGAAACTTTTCGGGTCTGCAAAGTCATTTTTAGTTAATTTGTATCTAAAAACAGAAAGGTGTATACGCCTGAAACTTCTTCGCTACGGCTTTCCGGGTGCGGAAACTTTTCAGGACCCTCAAGAAACGGGCCCCCGCCGGGATCATTTGTGGTCCCGAGAAAGTTTCCGGGCCTGTATAGAGCAGCTTCAAATTTTAACTCGAAAAATATCACAACAAAAGAATCAAAGTACAAGAAATGTAAAATTTTAAAAATCCAGAATCTCACTAAAACAGAAATTTAAGTTTTTCTTTCTAAAAAACAATAACAACAACAACACTTGTGTCACTGATCATCTCTCAGTAGGCACAGCGTCTTTGCAGACCGATTTAAACTTACTTTTACAACGCGTTTCGGCGTCAGGTGCTTTTGTGTCAAAGAATTGTAGCTACACCCTTTTGTAGCCTTCAAGCCCTGGTTGTTTGTTATAACTCTCTCTTTTTTTTTTTTTACAAAAATACCCGGATAACATACCGCCGACTGAATGCAACAACAGACCCTAGGCCTGGCGTAAGTGTTATGACAAAGTTAAGAAAAGTCAAAACTTTATCCGCTGTTTTTCTTCTACCCCTAAAAAGAAACCTCTCCATCCTACCTTGGAAAAATTCTTCTAGCCACAATTTCAAGTTTTAACAATACTGAATATATTGCAATGCGGTGTTAAACCAGCGAGCCCAAAATCGAATACAAAAAATCTCCCTTGTGGCGTCACCACGATAGGCCAGAATCCACCGTAGATTTTATCCCATCACATGGTAATGTTGGTTACGTGGTGCAATAGCTGGAAGCAAATTTCTAGTAAACGGGACGAAGGAACTCGCTGCTCCAAGAGGATTCGATCTGGGAAAAGCCAACATATGGAAAGCCAGAAAGACTAAAACAGGGATCGAAAAACTGGATGAAAAAATTCCTTTCGCACAAGTCTCTTCGCGAGTGCCCTTTACAAGTAAACTGGAAATAAAAAAATTTTAATGTACTAACAAGTGTCAATCAAACAGAAATAAATTATATCCCGGACAGGTAGTACCAAGAAATGTCGTGACAGGTAGCAGGCAATCATGTAAACAAGTAGATTCTCCTAAACGATGCCAATGAATTACTACCAATTTACTAGAGAGAAACTAATTTAGCATCAACCAGGTACCTCGGGTACATTCCGTTTATTGTCATGCAACCGGCAACAATCGAAAAGTCGAGTACATTGCGGACGAAAGGAATGCGGAAAAGTTCAGGTTTGTTGCCCAACTATCAATTACAAGGCTTCACAAGACATTTACGCCCAAATCTCGACAATATTGACGTACACGAGGGAAAGAATTCTATAACAGCACCGCCCACGACAGAGCAAGAAGTGGGGGCCTCAGGCTATGATCACAGTCGAGTACGTCAAAGTCTGATATAAAACACAATGATTTCTGGGCGGATTTAATGATTGGCCAGATTTTCTTTGAGGGTTGGTTTCAAATAATGCATACGAAACGTCAAGTTGAAGTAAACTCTTCGAACCAGGAGTTATTCTTACTTGGGGTCATGTTTGTTACCACTCTTGTTCTTAAGCTCAAACACTCCAAACGTTAGCTTCTCAAGGTTCGCTTCGCGCGGACGTGGACAATTTACCTCAATCAAACATCAAGCAGCAAACTAGAACACCACAGTTTCTTAAGAAGCTCAGCACTTTGACATTTTTTTTTAGCACTCTGACGTTACATGTACTATATTCTTTTTCTGTCTTTGTATAGCAGCAAACTAGAACACCACAGTTTCTTAAGAAGCTCAGCACTTTGACATTTTTTTTTAGCACTCTGACGTTACATGTACTATATTCTTTTTCTGTCTTTGTATTTACCGTTGTAAACTTCAAATTTATAATTCGATCCTTAGCCGTTGACACATTTGACCTCCGAATCTAGACATCAACGTACCTATTGTCAGTCTAATTTTTTGCGATAACTGCAGAAATTCTCGCGCGCTCATCGGCTATTTTTCATTGTCAATAAGCGGACAAACACATGAATTTATAATTTAGGCGATGCGGCAACGAACGAGAGCGGACCATTTGTTATCGTAAAAAACAAATTGACGTCAGTTTTTCATACGTCTGTCCTGTTGTTGATCACGAATTTCGTCATAAAATTATCAAAGTAGTCTGCGGTTCCATTCGGCTATCGTCTCGTGGATCCACAGTTACTTTGACAATGTTATGACGAAACTCATGATCAATAACAGGACAGACGCATGAAAAATGAAGTCAATTCTTTAAACTTCGCACTTTGTACGTGTGTGTGCACTGTGCGTACATACCCTGCAAACATATTAAACTTACGCATTTTAATAACTTGACGTTTCGTATGTTACGCAACATACATTTTCAAAAGTGGAATAAAGACCGCTACAGTTTTTGAAAACTATATATGAAATGTAAATAAGGGGTCTGGAAACGAGATTAAGAAACATCTGTTTCTTAACAGTAAAGCAATAAAAGCCTAAGCTTATTAATAAAGTATCAGCTTCTCACTGCTGACGTTTACATTAAGAGCCGGCTTAATAAGTTCTTGGATAAGCAAAGTTTCTTTAATTTTACAATGATAATCTGTTTTACCAGAAGCTAGAATATCAAAATGATCCCACTTGATGTTGTGAACTGTGGCTTTCATATGGTCGGCAATGGCTGATCTGGGGTCATTCTTAGTGAGAGCCCTGAAATGTTCCGTTTTCCTATCGTTTTGTTTTGCCTATGTAAAAGTCACTGCAGTCCCAGCAAGCAGCTTTATAAATGGCCTTAGATTTCTGTGAACGATTTAGACGATCCTTATACTGAAAGAAAGATTTGATTCGGCGAGTGCTTTGAAAAATTATCTTAAGATTGACAAATGAACAGAAATTGTATACACATGATTTCAGACGCTTAGAGATTTGGTCACTTTGTACACCTAAGTAAGGTAATAAGACTGGATAATATCTTTCTTCGGAACCGTAGGGACAGGGCTGCTTGGCTTGTTTCTGTTTCTGTTTAGGACGTCGTTAATGTTGTAAGTGATAATACCTTGTGGGTAGCCATTTTGAAGCAGGAGTTTGCGAAGGTCATCAAGGGCAGATTTAAGCAGGAAAGCGGAGGAGCAAATTCGGTAACAGCGATAAATAAGTGTACGAATGAGATTTATTTTGTACTTGCGTGGAGTGAAGGAATCCCATTTAGTATAAAGGCCAGTAAACGTCTTTTTCCGGTAGATGGATGTGGCAAAAGTGTTGTTTGGGCAGCGTTTGATGAGGATGTCTAAAAAAGGAATTTCATTGTCTTGTTCAAAATCAATAGTAAATTTGATGCTCTCGTGACGACTGTTTAAATATCGCAGGAACTCATTAGCAGTGTCTTTGCTGTCAAACATGGTGAAAGTGTCATCAACGTACCTATACCAGGGTGACGGACGAATTTGACCTTTCGTGACCCATCTTTCTTCAAAGTGACACATGAAAATGTTCGCCAAAACTGTGCCTAACGGTGAACCCATGGCTACTCCATCTATTTGGTCGTAGTATTGGTCATCGAAGAGAAAATGGCTTTTCTTAGTCTTTATTCCACTTTTGAAAATGTATGTTGCGTAGCATACGAAACGTCAAGTTATTAAAATGCGTAAGTTTAATATGTTTATCACCGCTATTTGTGTTTTATTCCTCGTTAAACTACGATGGCCCAAGAACAAAAGCTTTTATGCTCTGCAAAGCTTGGGTATTCTGTGCTTTAGTCTCGATGACCGGCCTGGTTACCAAGCTAGTTTTGCTATGGCTGCCGATTGGCGTCCTTGGATTTGATGAAAGATAAAAAAATTCTACTTCTACTCGGGTCTGGTCGGCCATCAAATCCACAAATTCGTCCTAGAACTTAATAAAGAGGAATACTGTACTCTGGCAAACTAAGCTGTCCGTCATGGTGAGTAATTTCTTAGTTTTTTGTTGCCTATCAGCTATGCGGCTAGAATTTCATCCGGTATTATGATAAACTCATTCAATCAAATTAGTGGATTTGGTAGCGCTTAGTAATTGAATTTTAGTTGGCGAATATGTTTTCTTTTCTTTGAGAATAATTTAAGCTAACGTTATTGTGATAGCTGTCCCATTAATTTATAATATTTAATTTTGACAACTCTTTACTTTGAGCGTTCAATGCTAAGGTTAATTGTTTTAGCTTTGCTGTTAAATGTGTTACCGAGGGAAAGCCACAAACTCGTTAAGTCCAAGGAAGCTAACAAAATCAGTGTTGTTGCTTTTCTTGAAGAGAAAAATATTCCTTTAATGCACGAATTCCAGATCCAGTACTAGCTACATGACTGGCATATAGTTAAGCTTAAGTCTTGTTTGACGTTCTAATCTTTTAGTATTATGTTGCTTGTTGTACGACATTGTACAATGTCAGCTTTATGTACCCAGCTGGCATACCAGGTTTTACAGTGTCTGTTAGATACTGAAAGGCTGCACTGGCGATTGATATAAAACATTCAAAAGTAACCTAGCAGTTTTCTTGAGAAATCTCCTGAATGGGCAAGGTTTTGCTTGTTTTGTGCATTGTTAATGAATTACCAGGTCATAATATTGGCAATGCATTTTAACAGCTCTTCGAGCATCTGCCTTTTTGCCAAATCTACTCAAATATGGGGTGTAATATGTTATTATGCTAAAAAGTGAGGTCAGAGGGTGTTCCAAAGAGAATAAGAGAAGAGTGGGAGATATTTAGTATATTTAAAGCGACGAGATGCTCATCAGAAATCATGAAAAAGTCAAAACACCCTTAACCTGACCTAGGTACCCAAGGTACCAGCCTTGTGACTTGTTAAATTATTTCTTTATTGTAGGATATTGGACTGAATCAGCATCACCAACAGACTGTAGTGAGCTATCTTAGGTTTGCACGTTATAGTCGAGGACAGAGGCTTCGAGGGGTAGATGCATCTTTTGAAGAACTTAAAGACAGCAGGTATTAAAAGCAATGCATAAATTGAAGTCTAGGATATATTTTTTAACTACCGGTAAACAGTAGTTGTTAGTTTGACTAGTATCCAAGACTTTGCATATACTCAGGTGATGGTGTCCTGTATTATTTTAATAGCAGTGCCCATGTAACCAAATAACAGAACCCTCACAGGTAACCAAATAACAGAACCCTCAGCTAGCTAGTTGATTTGATGATAAAACTGTGTTCCACAGACTTGTGGAAGACACATATACTTTGGATGAAGTAACAGACATGTTGGATGGCCTGTGTGCAGTAGTGAGGGGAGAAGTAGAATCTGAACTCATTAATGTGGCACACACTAATGTACTTCTTTTGAGACAAGTGTTTAGTCAGGCTGAGAAATGGCATCTCAAGCTACAGGCTGATATATCTGAACTAGAAAATAGGTAAGTTTGGATTACAATTTTCGATAATGGCCATTAAATTTTGTCATCCTGTTGATACTGAGAAGTGACAAAGGGATCCGAAACTTACTTTAAATACCATGTACTGGTTTGTACATTGATCCTGTGGGACAGGTGGCAGGAATGGGTTTTTAAAAATAATTTGAATGAATTGAATTAAAAGTGCAATGTATTACAACATGAAACCTGAAGTATTACTGGCATGATCCAAATACAGTATTTATTAATAAGTAGTTTCTCAACTACTTTCATACCAAAACACTATTGGTAAATTTAAAATGCCGCTTTGTGTTGGTATGCCTTTGTTAATAACCCAAATGTCAAATGTTTGCCTTGTTGATGCAGAGAACTAATAAGTGAAATTGCAAAGTTTGAAGAAAGAGAGTTTTCTTCTGGCCCATCTACTTCACAGGTACAGTTTGTAGTTTGCTGAAACTAATAATATATGAGAATTTGTTTAGGAGGCAGCATCGCTGATTGTCCATGTCTTTCTTAGGCTGGAATTTTGTTTTTCTTATTTTATTTGATCATTACATTTTTTTGCAGTCTAAGTTGTCAAAGTTGTCACAGGTTCCCAAGCTAGAGCCTTTAAATGAAGGTGGAGGGGCAGCATTACTTCAGGTGGTAAGTCTTGAAGTCAATTTATTCTGTTATCAACATAAGGGATGGGGGATTGCCTGTCCAACACCTCCACTCTCTCTTTACTAGTCTTCTTGTTATCAATTTAATTTGCTCCCAGAGTTTGTAATATGCAGTTTTATTGTATAAAACTTCGTGGTATACCGAGTAGTTGCAAATTGATGAAAATGATATCCCACATGTGAGGATATCATTTTTATCCACACTCGCGTGACATCCTTTTTGATATCACTTAGTGTATGATCGAAACATCTTTGCATTTTCTTCGGAAGTCTACGGCAATCCTCGGTTATTTGGAAATCTTTGAAAAATGTTTGGAAAATATTCAGAAATGTTCATCTGGCCTTCAGACAACTTTTGAAGAATCTTTGGTAATTTTTTGGCAAAGTGGTAGGAAATGTTATGAAATTCGCCTAAAACTTTGTTATGTATTGTGAGAATTTTATTTAATAAAAGAAAATGACATGCTTTGTCTTTTGGAGATAAGAAATTTCTCTTCTCTTGTTGAAAAATATTTCACTCGTTCACTGTGCTCACTTGTGAAATATTTGAAAGACTTGAAGATCGTATCTCAGTACAACCATGTAATATTCTCTATATAATTATGCCTTACTAAAAACTAATGTACTCTGATAATTTTGAAATATGAATAAAGATATTGAATTCACTGGAGTATTGCTTGTAGGATCAAGTTTATTACTAAAAGTCATACCAATTTTCTTTCTGAATTACATAGTTTAATTCTTAAAAAGTTTCTTGACCAAAGTTTTAAAATATTCCCTTGTATTTATTATAGATTCACACCAGCATAATCCATAATAACCTGTTTTTAATTAGACATGATTATAATGGCTGAACACTTGTAATGAAGAAAGTCTTTGTGATTCTAGTTGACACATCACAGGCTGTGTATGATAAGCTTTGTCTTAAATCACCCGTTTAAATGTTTTACTGTTAATTATTCATTATTCTTGTTACAAAATACCACAAATATATGTCCACATTCATTGTTCTTTCTTCTGCATTGATTAAATAATTTATGTGGACTGTGTCTTCTGTAGCCTATGTTTCTGCTTTTTCCTAGACTTCATTAAGCTTATAGATAGTTTTGCCAATAAAACATTACATGTAGTTTCTACATAAATTTCAATTTACTGAAAGGAAGTACAACGTATTTTCTAATTATTTCCCTATTATTGCCTGACTGTACACATCTAACACAAACCACAACAAGATTTCTCCTACAAACTGATTGGTTACTATTTAACAAACAACTTTGGTGTTCTAATGATCATAAAACTCCATGGCAACATTTTGTGTATTTGCTGGATATACTTAAATGCTACACCATAAGAATTTCTTCAGTATTATTGCCTTTGGTTGATTGCTCTAAGATTGCTTACAAAAGTCTGCATTACAAACTGCTTGTGAGATGATTCTCCTACAAATGTCAGAGAAAGAACTCTTAACAGAACTGATTAGAGATCAGCAGAAGGTGACAGAAGATAGACATATTCATTTCTCGTGTTTAGTAATGTTGATGAAAAAAATTTGTTCATGATTGTAGATGAATGTTATAGTTCAAGTTATAGTCTTTTAAAGAGCTTTCCCACTTTCATTGATGATATACAACAATATGTACAGCATTATTTTAATTATCAATTGGGAAATTTTCTTTCTCAAAGTACTGTTTTTCCCGTTTGTTAGTAAATGAACTTGTGTTGTAAACTAGCTACATTTAACTGATGGCCTTCAGGAGCTATTTTAAGCTCAAATGCATGTTTCAATTGTTGTGAATGCTAGTCACATTTTTTCTGTCTTGTTCCTTGGTGATATTGAGTACTGCAGCAATATTTAATACTGACCACTTTGTTTTAGCACAGACAGCTGTGTTTCAGAATGAAACAATAATTTTTCTAATGACATTTTTTTGATTGAATCATATCAGCTTTAAATCTGTAATATCTACATGTAAAATGTAACAGTCGCTTTTTTGTCAGGGAAAGTTTTCTTTTTGTAGTTCACTTTTTGAATCTCCACATCCTGTTTAAGGAGATCATAACACTAAAGACAAATCAGACAAGTTTCCACTCGCTTTCTTGTATATTCTTGGAAGTGTTAATTTGCTATTAATACTACATTGTCTGTTTTTTTTTTACTTTATCTCTTCAAGGAAATCAACCGTTTGAATGAAGAAAATTCAAAACTTAAGGATCGCATCAAAATCCTGGAAGGCAAGGTAGGTAAATTGGTTGCAATTGATAATTACTATATTTTTTAAAACTATTAATAATAATATATTTTTTTTATTGTGTGATGTTATGCTCCACTGTGCACCAAGCAAGGTACGTGCTCAGTAAGAAATAATTACATTTATTATATGGCTGTGTCTCACAAGGACTGGAAACTACGGAATTTGTGAATTTGATTGGCTGAAATCAATATTGAAAGCGGTCTAGATTTTCCCATCTAGATCAGCATCTAGACCGGTGATGTTTTGAAAAAGCTGCAAACTAAAATGTAAAAACACGGACTATTTTCTTCTAACAATATTTGTTAATGCAAGTGTCAAAAAGCCTGATGAGAAAAAAAGGTAAAGAGGAGGAGCAAACTTTGGCAAAATTAGGTTCAGCTCATTGCCATTTGCAAGCAAAATGACAGTTAGTACAATCCAGTTGCATTAAACAAATTAAATTGTTCTTGTGCCATATAATAAACATCTTATTGACCAAGCTTAGTTGGTCTGTATGGGAGAATCTTGACCTCAGTCGTGTGTACATGTGCTCATGACCTCAGTCAAGATTCTCCCATACAAACCTCCTGCTCAGTTAATAAGAGCTAAGTATAAACAATTGAAGGGCTGATACCTCCTTAATGCAGCTACAGTAATTATATTGCTTAAAGGTCATTGCCCTACAACAGGGTTTCACTCTATGTAAAAGTATTATCTGAGACAAGAATGTAAAGATGAAACTGATTTGGACATTTTCAACCAAACACAAAGTATCACCCCACAGGATATAATCACTGGCAAATTTCTTACAGTGCTAAATTGAGCTTTGAATTTTAGGCAACAAGTGTTATTGGAGAAAGAAGTAGACTTCAGGCTGACCTTGACAGTACCCAAGCAGCTTTAAAAGCCAAAGGAAATGTCAAGGTATGTAGTGTCATGTAATCTTGTGAGGCGTTCAGTACATAAGATACAGATCTGACAAGGCTCGTCATATCTTCTAGGGGTTAAGGGCCCATTAACCGATCTTTTCGAGCCGTTGCTAGGGAAAATTTATTCTCATATAACCTCATCATTTTTAGTTAGTTCAGAGTTATTTTCATGAGTGTTAACTTTTTCATGATCAGCAACATGAAAACCGACCGATAACTGTATAAATAATCTATGTAACCTAATGTCTGCCCATTCTTTTTAGCCCTTATGGTTATTTTGGGCAGGCAGTACTCTATACTAATTTAATGTTTAGTGTAATTATTTTATAAATTGTGAGTACAAATAAAATGTTATTGTTGTTGTTGTTGTTGTTGTTGTTGCAACACTAGTGATGACATCATCAGGCCACGCCCATGGTCATGTGACTAATACTGAAAAAACGCAAAGGCTCCCAGGCAAATTACTTTATTGGAATTTTTTTCATTGATTTAATATTTTAATTTAAATCCTCGTTACGCTATGCATAGATTTTGTTTCATTTCTGAAAGGTCAGATTTTGACAGAATTTCAAAATATTAAAAATTTCGTAATTTTCTCAAAAAAGCATGATTTTAAAAAAGGAATGCATAGCTATGTTTCCAACGTTGGCTTTAATCGAAATCTGTCAAAAAAAGGCTGGATTTAAGGAAAAACCGTATTTCCTTTAGCATTTAAAGAAACCGGAAGTGCGCCTGGTAAGATCAAACAAAGCCACCCGGAGTTAGTTTTTCTTTTTCTATTGCTCTTGTTTTTCTGTCTTTCTCTTATTTTGTCTTTGCTTGTACTTTTTTTACTTTGCATTTTGGGAAACACAAAGAAAAACATCTAAAATGTGAGTGAATTTGGAAGTTATTGAGTTATTTTTATTTTCTGCACTCAGGCTGACATAAGTAACTGGAAGTGAAATTTCACCCTCCTTAGCAACGCACGCGAGCGCGTGCCTAAATCGGTTAATGGGCCCTTAAAAAAGCGGGTTTGTTACCTCTTGAGATGGTCAGCACCAAAAGGTCTACAGCAAGAGCTTTTCACAATACCTTTTAGGGTATTGAGCAGAAGAAAGTTAGTTTCAGTTATTATGTTGTTTTAGTACATCTTAGGGGTGAAAAAAATTTCAAGCCATGCCCACAAAACAGGATCTTGGCACCTCCTAGGTGTTCTTTTCAAAATTTGTGACAAGCACCCCCGTCCTCTTTGAGAGTCCTCCCCTGGAGTTAGTGTTTAAAGTCTCAGTGTACATAGTACAAGCCACGATAACCCACACTCTGTTAGCACAAGGGACTCTAGTGTGAGCTCCAAAAATGAAAAATACCAAGGCATGTATATAGATCAATAGAAACTGAAAAATAGTGGTTTAGTTCTGTTATAAATTACTATCAATACCTAGGCACTCAGAAGCTATATATTTCAAAGCCGGGTGCAATCACATATATGCATGCAACAGTAATTCTGAGTTCTAACTTGTCTTGGACAAATCACTGCGTCTCTGTCCTCCCTTCAAAAATTCACTTAAATATCTTCATCCCAGTATTCTGTATACTGTACTAAGTACTTATCATGCATGTGCATGAATCATAGTGTTGTGCACCATAATGTTAAAGCCATTTTAACCAAAAATGCAGCAAAAGCCTCATGATTGTGTCCATTTAAGTCATGGTTCTGTAACTTGAAGCAACCCGTGAGTATACACCTTATTCCAAAATGGCCGCCATTTTTTTATTCTTTTGTTTACTTGAAAATGTGCCCTTGTTGCCTCGTTTAAGGGAAAATATTCTTTTGAATATCGAGTTTAAGAACGAGGCAACAAGGGCTAATTTGCAAGTAAACAAAAGAATACTTAAATGGCGGCCATTTTGGAATAAGGCAAATAGCTAGTTCTCCTGAATGGGACACTAGCTCTTCACAGCATGGCCCAGCAGTTTTTTGCCAGGCAATGCATCAATATCTGAGTGGATGGTTTCAAAGTTAATGTGAATTAATATTAATATTCACATTTTATTTTTCACATACAGTCCTATGGTAAAGAAGTAGCTGATCTTGAGGAACAGATGGCTGCTGCCAAACTAGATTTGAAAATGGTAAATTTCATCAATACTGTGTTAATTTCAATGCTGGCCACTGAATGAGAAATTTTGAAATTACTTTTTGATAGTTACAGCATACTGTTGCACATCACTGAAGCCCTTTTTGCAATTTTTTTTCTTTCCACAGTCTAAAGAAAGGGGGTCTACACAAGCTGCATCACTACATGAGGAATTAACTAACTGCAAAGTAAATATTTACAAGTTGTATCTTTCACAATCAGTAATAATTAATCAAGTTAAAACAAGAGAAATCAGGACAGTACTGTGATATTGTTTGAATATAAGAAGATCTTAATTAGCATAGACTTTTTACGGTTTTATTTATCCATTTTGTCCTTAGTTTTAGTTTCAATTGAGAAGATGTATCAAACACGAAAGACCTGTTTGAACACATCTCAAAATTCATCAAAAATACTCTGCTATAAATATTGGTGTATGGAAATGTGGTCAAACATTGTCTTTCATGTTTGATATATTACTTAAAAAACCTTTGAGAAATTTTGTAATTTTCAAATGTATTTTATTTATAATTTAACTTTTTTGCAGCATGAGATTTTGAAGCTTCAACATGATCTAGAAGAAGCAGAAAAGGTTGGTGATCAATGTGAACAGATATCCTAAGAATAATTTAGTCACTAGCATGTTCATATAATTGTGGTAATTATCTATCTTATTGTTTAGGATCTTGCTAAGAAATTTAATGAAACAACTCAATACAAGAATATGAAGCAGATGTTAACATCAAAGAATGATCAGATTAAAGATCTACGAGCTCGATTACGCAAGTGAGTAATACATTGAAAATATGGTCTTGGAAAGGTTTGATACTATTAGCATTTTTGATATTCAGTAAAGCACTGAGCCAAAGTATGTAAAAAGACCACAATATCAATATGAAATTTACCAAGTTTAGAAAATATCTGAACATGGGCTCCTGTTGTGAAGAATTGCAAGAGACTTTGATACCATTTTGGAATCGGGCCAGGATGTGGACTTTGCTAAAATTTATAGCGATGTTAGGATAGTTTTGGAGCAAGGTCAACAGCTCATACTGAAGAATTTAAGTACTGTCATAATCCAGCAAAATATTGTCAAGCTAAGATTATAACATGACATTCTACATGTACATTTTTATGTACTTGTGAATCATTCTGTGCCTGAGTGATACTTGGTTAAAACTCCCAGTGGGATCAGAAGGGGTGACTGGAAGGTGGGAGGAAGGGATGTGAATCTGCACCCATCTACTATCTCCATTTACTCAATGCACCTCCAGTTAACAATGAGGGGCGTGTAAAGCTAACTGTCTTGGTTGGTAGAAAATGTCCCTAACAGAATTAGTTTGTATACAGTGTATTGGTTCCTTAAGACCCTCATTCTAGCTGTTTTCTTATTCTAGATATGAGCCTGACTCTTGAGGCCTTGTTGGTGTTTCATGGCAGCTGAAGAACTTTAACAATAACACTATGTGAGACACTTCATGACTGTGGCTTGTTCTCAGAACACACCATTAGATGATCTTGTCGGAAGGACAGTTAAATAAAACTAAGCTTTTTAAGCAATACATCAGTAATTTTCAAGCAACCTTATTGTTTTTTTTAAGTTCTGTTCCTATTGTACAAATTACATGACATAAGAAAGACAGAGCTAAGTTCCACATAAGATTGTTAAGTAGCAAATGTCTATCTATCATCTCCTTGATGTAAATGTAGGCAAAGATTGCAGTTTGTTGCTCTGTAACATGTATGTGCTGAATATTAAACGAGGCTGAGCCCTGTGGTGCACATGTCTGTGGTTGTGACTGGATGATTTTGATCTGTTTTATTTGTTTCCCTTCAAGGTTCATTGATTCTCATAAATGGGGTTTGCATGATTTTGAAATGTACCACTGCAGGGAGAACTTTTTTACTTGCAAATTCTGTCGTTCCAAAACATATCTATACCCCTCCCACTTCCTTCAAAAACAAAAAAAACTGTAAATGTATGAGTAAATAAAGTTGTTGTCGTCGTTGTTGTTAATCAAAAAGTTTGGCTTATGAAACCCCCCTCCTCCTTGGAATTTCCTTTGACCTTCCTTGGATGCATGGGTATTGATATTTTCTGGAACTATACATTATATGGAAGTTATAGAATGGAATGACAGAGGAAATTTACTGGCACAGATGGCAAAAAAAATGTCACAGTAGCAAAAACTAGCACAGAAATGGACTAGATGTGGCAGCCTGTAGCTCTTGAAAATTACCAAAGTGCTTTACTTTGCCAAAGTGATTAGTCACAAATACAGAATCATTCACGGTTTGGGTTTCTGATATAGCCATACACTGTCAATTCCCTCTTCAATCACTTGCGTTGGTTTCCAGTTTGGTAATGGAAAACGACAAGCGAGTACTTGAGCATCATCCTTCATTTCCACTTGAAATTTATCTTGCAGTTTTTGCATCTAAGCATTCCAAACAGAAATAAAAGAATTAGTCAGAAATTAAAATCAAAGAATGGGAAAGAAAAGAAGGCAAATGCTACTGAAATATATAATTACCATTTCTGAGACTCCAAATATTACAATGGTGTCATAGGTTGTCAGTTTAACCTTCAAAGGAATGGACAGTCTGGTTAGTTTTGTGTTGTGAATAACTGACTTGTTCACCAGGGAGAAATCCTCAATGCTCTTGTTTACATGAACAGCAATACATTTATATATGGCAAATAGATATATATATATGGGTTATGTAAGTGTGCAGTCAAGATGGCTAGATATTGGCCAAGTTCTTTTTTTGTGTGTTTATGGACTGAGGCAGAGTCGAGGTCCATAAACTCGCAAAAAAAAAAGAATGAATAACCCCTAAAGGTTACAACAGGCACCCCCCCCCCCCCTAGTCTTCCCTCCCAGGCATTGCAGTATTTTCCAGTCGAATGCCTTCAATTAAATAGAAGCATTAAATGGTGCTTAATTTTACACTTTTCACCTTCCACAAGTCAGCCCTTGAAAATGTAGCCTTTTGGTTAAGTCCTTGTAGCCTGGCCTGTAGTCTTGAATACCAAACCAGCCACTGGTTGAGTTCATAACCATGCGCTTTGTAACCTTGCCTTGCAGCAGCAATTACCTGTCAATCACAATCAAAAAAGAATTAGTGAGCACTTTCTGTTGTGGTTTTCAACTGGAAAGGTTCCCAGTTGAATTTATAAACCAGCCTTGGAAACTTGGGGGAAACCAGAAAGTGCCACCATTATTTTGTAAACAACCTCTGGCCACTGGAGATGAATGGTCAGTGGTGTAAGATAGCTCAGCAAAACAGATTGCAGCATCTTCATTAGTATACTAGTAGTTGTATTGATGGTCTCAGGAGATTCAAATAACAAAGGCTTAGCAGCTGCGATGAATGATCAAAAGAAGCTAGTTAGCTAACTAGTAGACTACAAGTAGTCCCTCTTTCGCTCAGTCCGTCGTGCGTGACGCGAAAGAAAACCGCGAGAAAAAAATGGCCGCACGAAATCCTGGAGGTGAGGAGCGCACACTCCTCACCCTTCGTGTTTTGCTAATGTCGTCTAGTATGGCAGCCATGACATAACATGAAAACCAAGAATACCGGTCTGAAGAATTCTTGTAATTATAGATTATAATAATGCAGTTGTAATACCACTCTCCCGTCCCCACTGCCTAAGTCTACCAACTTTGACCCTTGCCCTTTGACAGCTTGTGCCATGTGCAATATATTAGTAATTTGTCTTTCAGTCGCTGGTACATAAGGCAGACAAATTGTTCTCAGCGCTGGCGTTACAAAAGGTGTCGTGACAAGAACAAGTCCAACAGCTGCGGCTCCAGTAACTCCAAGGAGAACTTTACCAGCTAATTTCCATGATTTTCGTGGCTTCTTTTCGTCACTTTGTAGCTCTAATCCCAATTGGTTTTGAGAAGTTACATCTGTTCTTGGCATGTTTTCAGAAGAATGTGACTGTTCTACAATGCATGGACAAATAAGCAGTGCTAGCATGAAGGCATCACCACCATGTACTCTGAAAATATGAACCAATCTACAAGATCTCGACCGACAAGTTAAATTGTTTACAATATAGCTATACCAAGCCCGAATCCTCGCAGATATTAAATCCCGATTTTGTTATATTATCTTGCGTTGTACAGAAAGAGAACACAGATTTACCGACAAGAACAACAAACTCACGTGTAGTCCGCCATATTTAAATTACATTCAAATCCTGTGGAGAGGAGTTGGGATTACTGGAAATTGTGGGGAAAAAACAGGATTTTGGCCTTTAATTAAATGAGAAAAGGAAAAAAAGCGTCAATAATAAGGAAATATATTCTGATGTAAACGATTTTTTTTTTTCTGTGAAGTTAATTTCACAGCACAAAAGGTGAAATATCACAAAGTGGACACTGTCCACCGTCCCACCCTGACAAGGTGTCAATTTGTTAATTGGTTGCGAACTGAATCGCAGGCTCATAAACAGAAAAGCAAGATGGCGGAATATAAAGTAAAGAGCGGAAACTACGCTTGCGATTGTGCAGTCTGTATTGAAATCACCTGGAATCGGTAATTTAACATATTTATCTAACAAATTATTAGTTTTCTTCTGAATTATGTTCGGGTGTCTTTTTGAAACCGAACAAGTTGCTTCCGAACGTGAGACTGCAACCGGAGTGTGGAAACAACAGAAGCTAGACTCACCTCGTGAACCGAGAGGTCAGACAAGAATCTGTGGCCTGCAGAATCAAGGAGCTACTTGCTATTTAAATTCTCTACTGCAGACATTGTTCTTTACTCCTGAATTTAGAGGTGACGTTTTCTTCCAATGGGCCATTCCATTTTTATCCGCACCGCCCCCCTCCTATTGAGGAACTTTGAATTTTACCCCCCTCAGAAAAGTAAACTTCTTCCCCCCCCCCCCCCCCCAATGGAAGTAAAATCAAAGTGCCAACACACTTTCCCCCTTCAGGATTTGTAAAAGATCAAAGGCACCAACATTGTTGCCCCCTCAGAAATGGCCTCCAAACACCCCCCTTCAGATTTCCCAGACCCTCAATAGAGGGGTGGGGTGGGTGCGTGATTAAAATGCAATGGGCCAATATAAGTGGACTTTGATATCAAACAAGCTTAATCTGGCTTAATTTATCTTAGATCAGCTGCTTGTAATATCTATGAACTTATAAGCTTATAGGGTAAACATACAATGTAAAAGGACAAACTTAGCTTACATTTTATGGTAATTTTCAAGCAGTTTTAATTTAGTTGTTTTTGGATTTATATTTTGAGGTTACTCACTCATCCTCCTTGTCCAGCTGAGACATACAGCCATATATGCTTTGATCATAACTTTGCAAACCTGCCCAATCAGACAATCGGATCAGTGCCCTCTCCCCTTTTCCCTTACAATCTGCCCCACACCATATCAATTCCAGTACGTGCTGGATTGCTTGCCACCCTGTTGTATACCTGAAGCACATTTTATGTAAACCAAATTGCTTTGTAAAACTGTCATTCAATGCTGATTCAAAGCTGATTTACAGGCAGGGACAACACTTGGACTGCATCAGAGCATCCCAGGGGCATGTTCCCTTGATCCCTTGAAAATTTCACTTTTTCTCCCTTCTTCCCTATTAATAAACTCCATCATTTTGTTCCCTAAATTTTTTGTCAAAGTTCCTGTTCACAGTAGAAATATCCCTTGTTCCTCAAATTTATCCCCAAAATATTCCTTGTTCCCTTGAAATAAATGATCATGTTCCCTTATTCCTCAAAACCCTTGGGAGGCCTAGGAGTTGATCCAGTCTGATTTTTTGACATAATTATCTGTTATTTACTTCGTGGTTCTACATTATAGCAATAATTATTTTTTATGTATAGAATTATAATTATGATAACAATAACAATAACAACAACACTAATAAATTAATAATAATAATAATAGTAACAAAAATGATAATAATAATAATAATAATAATAATAATATAATTTATGATAAGGTAACCCAACTCGCCAGCAATGAGATCTCGCCAACAACAGTGAGATTTGTCAACCTGTATAATCTGGAAACTGGTCCAAGGGTTTTTTTTATCACAACTGATTGGGTGATCTCTGTTGAAATCTGGAGAATCAGTAAGGATATAGAAATAGCACAACAAATCCAAGAAATTCAGCTTTTTATTCATGCTAATTTGACGTACAGCTGAAGAATGTCACAGGCTGGCAGGCTGTGAGACTTGGCAGCTCTGAAAGTCAGTGTGTATCTTAATTTTTATCCCACGTGTGGATTGTGTTACTCGTAAATTCTATTGCTTACTATAAGCACTTGATCATGACACTTTGGACATGCTTGTGAACAAATTAGCATAGATAGCTCAAAAAAAGATTTATTCTTTCTCAGATGGCCTTTTCCAACTCAGAGCAGAAGATCTTTGCTATGGACCCAGCAGTACAGCAAATTCAAAGGTGAATATCATCTTTTTTTATGGTAAAACTTTTAAAACACATTTCCTACATTGCTTATATTATAATGACTTGTAAGATATGAGTTGTTGGCATATTATGAGGATTATGCAATGACAGCCTGAATTGACAGCTAAGATACAGAATGTGTATTCGATAAGAAAACAAGCCATGGAGCAAATTAAATTGTTTTGCTTATTTTTCAGGTCAGAGTGATACCACTTCAGCTTCAGAAACTGTTCGCAAAACTTCTTCTGTTGGATCAAGACAGTATCAGTACTTCTGAGTTGACCAATAGTTTTGGTTGGACAGGAAACGAGGTGATGTAATTACAGGATAATTGTGCATGGCATGACAGCATATCAATGGAAAACAAATAAACATAAATTAATGTACCACAGGCTTACTTGACTGGCACATATAGTACACGTAGGTGTTAATACACAAAAATAAGCAATCTTTTATAAACTATATGAACCTAGCTCCTTAGAAAGCATCCCTAAACAATAAACTTTGACACTGATTATCTTCTGGTTAATTTAATTTCCAGGGCTTTCAACAACATGATGTTCAAGAATTGAACCGAATTTTATTTAGTGCTTTGGAATCTTCTCTTGTCGGCACACAGGGAGAACCACTGGTCAAGAATCTCTACCATGGAACATCAGTGACAAAGGCAACTGATCTTCATTGTTTTTAAACATAAAGTCCTGATCTCTAAACCAACAACGGTATTGTAATTTAATATTGAAGATTATAATGTGGAAGAAGTTTATGAACAACAACTTAGTCAAATTTTCAAATGATATTTATGTGATACAAAAGAAAAGGTAGTCAACGGATTGATTCTATTCTCTCCTAGGGTGCAGTAGGAAGATATATACACCATAAGCTAAACTCACTAATTAAAATGTTTTTTAACAGTTAGAAAACCTTGTAACAAAAAAAAAAACTTAATATTTCATGCAGCTAGTAAAAGAATAATGGTAATCATTATTTTATTGTCAATGTGATTTATTTGTTGTCAGGCACAGGAATAATCAATTTCAAAGTGCTTTAATTAGTTATTGTCATACTATCTGTTGAGTACCTTTTCTTTTGTAATTTATTCTGACTTATATTTTGTAACCAAAATACAGTTTCTCAAATATTTCTTTTTATTGTCAGGTTATTTGTCAAGAATGCAGTCAAGTCAGTGAAAGAGAGGTGATATTGAAACCATGTTTGAATGCTTAAAAGGATTAGTTCTTTATCATTGCAAGGTGTGCTGTAATGTTCCTGTAATGATTGTCATTTTATCACCAGAACGTACACTCGGATGGTCATCATAATTTACTTTAATTAATTAATCAATTTATGACTTTTTCTAGGAAGATTACCTTGACCTTCCTCTGACCCTCTCAGGATGCAGTGGCTTGGAGGAGAGCCTGTACATGAGTTATGTTGCCATGGAGATCTTGGAGGACGCCAATCAGTACAAGTGTGAATCATGTAACAAACATGTTGATGCCCTAAAGGTTTGTTTTAAAAACCAACATGTGAATCATCATAAGTTACCTCATCGTCATCATCATTTTCCTTATCGTTATTATCATGATCAGCATCATCACCAGCATCAGAATCAGCAACAGCATCGTCATAAACATTATCATCGACACCATCACCAGCAGCAGCACTACCACTGTAGTACTAATTAATGCCAAAGTTGTCACTATCCCTGTCACTGTCATTGTTGTCTTCTTTGCTACTAACTGAAGGGGTGTCTGGAATAAACCCCTAAGAGACTTGTGGAAAATTTTGAGTTAGCTAGGATTGAAATACCTCCTAGCAATTTTCACATTTTACTTTGGTTTTCATTATAATTATTGTCTTAAAATAACTAGTTTTTATTACTAGTTCTTTTAAGATAATAATTAATACTAGAATAATCTGTGAAAATTGCTGGGAAGCATTTCAATTGTAGCTACCTGGAAATTTTCCAAAAGTCACTTAGGGCTTAATATTCCAGGCACCCCTTCAACTGTCATCATTGTCATTGTCATTGCCACTGCTGTGCCATCATCATTTCTCTTCATGTCAGGTGTTACATACACTGTTTAGACTTTCAGGTTACTTCCCTATTTTTGCTGTCCCAGGCTCCTTTCGCTTCATTTCACCCAATACATCCTGCTTGCTAATACACTAACCTGCTCACTGGATCACACCACACTCTTCATGAAGAAACCAAATGTTTTTTTTAAATTTTTAACTGATCTATTTCACTGTGAAAGCTATTCAGTACAGTAACTGTGTTACGTGGATAGTTATTACATGTATGTCCAGTCTGTTCTGTGAAATAAGATTAATATAATTCACTTATCTTGATATTTTCTGGAATTTACAAGGGTTCCAAGATTAGAACTATCCCTCCAATCTTGACATTTTCACTGCTGAGGTTTGACTATGACTTTCAACGAGGTGAACGATTCAAGGTAACTGATAATTTTCATTTCTCTTCCTTGTATTCCTCATTGCATCCATCTGTCAGCCAATCCATCAACATTGAAGTAGCTAGCTGCTTATTCTTTGATCCTATTTCCTTTTCAGGTCCTTTACTCCCTTCTTTCCATTCAGGACATTCATTTCCGCCATTCCCTCAAGTTTATTCATTCTGTCTTTTTTCCTTTTTCATTTATTCCTCCTTTCCCTGATTACTCAATCCTTTTCTCAGGTGCATTTGGTCATACTTCCATTTACTATATCTTATCATCGATTCCTTGTTTGTGATTCATGTTGATTTATAGGACAACAAGAGATATTCCTTTCCAATTACACTGGACATGACAGAATTTTGTGAATCTAGTTGCGAGGAAAAGAGCAATCAGGACTATGAATTGTTTTCGGTTGTCATCCATGGGTAGGTAGTGTCCTTATAAGAATGTTTCTTAGGTCATTCTCTTGGTCAGTGAATATCATGTTACACATCTATGGAACCAACTACCTACATATATTGAACAGTCACCTAATTTAAATTAATTTCACAAGAACTTAGAGACTTTTAAGTCAATCTTAAATTGACTTTTTTTTTTTTACAATTATTTTTATTGTTTTATTAGCACTATTGAGAGATTTTAGGTTCTTTTTCATTACAGTTTTAACTAGTTTGGTGCATGCTGGAAATTAACTTAACAATAGCTGCATACCAGGTGTGACATGCACAATGTCAGCTCAGCCATGACTTCTGGGGTATACATGTTGCTGCCACCCCCTTATTGCCTTTGCAGGAGGCATTGCTGCCACCCTTGTTTTATCCCAGGGTACACCAAACAACCATTATAGTGCCATTAACTGCCCCAAAAAATATTGTATTATTTTTTGTGCATGTATTCCTTCCGAACAAGCAATTTAAGGTGTTGAAGGTTGCTTTTAGTAAAAGCTTGTTGTTTCATTTCTGTTCTTCAGCGGTAGTTGTTATGGTGGACATTATCATGCATACATTCGTGACGTGGAAGGACTAGCTACATGGTGTCAGCCTGTAAGTAGAATGTGATTCACTTGTGGATCATTACTGGTTAGTAATATTAAGTTTGTACAACTGTGGTAGAGCTTGTAATCATAGTTGGTCATTGATTATAAGAAATAGGGATTGATGTATGGTGTAAAAAACTAAGTTAAACCCACATTTCAGTGGAAAGAGTATTAATAGAACAAACCAACTAAAATTTAAACCTTCATAACTAAACACCCTTAGAACGAGGAAAAGTGCCCACTTAGTCCAAGGGTACTCCCATATTTAAGCTATGTGGGCTTGTGCCGTTGTGAAGGGTGTGGTTTTCAGGCAGTTTGTCTGGGATAGGGTATAGAAATCAGACAGTTTTGGTCTAGAATAGGGTATTATGTATCAGGAAATTGGTCAGTGTATAAATAATTTAGTCTAGAACAGGGTTCTTTACCCAGGGTTCTATTATTATAGAAATTTCAAAAACCAGAAGTGGGAACTTCACATAAACAGAATTACAACGGCATGGAAAATAGCTAGTCTGGGATAGGGTCGTGGTTTTTGGTGCCTAGTCTAAAATAGAGTTGCAAACTGGTCTAGTATAGGGTAAGGGTTTCAGTAAGTGTTCCAGCAGCACACCCCCATCCAAAGATTTACAGAGTACCCCACTGGCCACTCAGGAGGTGTCTGCTTACAGTACGTTGAAGTTGTTAGTTTTATTTTTATATGGATTATGGCTACCTTGTGGAAGGTGTCTGCCCTCAGGCAGTGTCCATTTGTAGGGGTTCATCTGTCAGTTGTCCAGGCCTAAAGAAGTATTATTTTGTATCAAAGGAGAAGGAACAAGTGAGAGTTGTAAAAGAAGATGACAGTGGAAAGAAGGATGTTATATACTGTGAACACCCTGTGGACCTGATTGTGACTTTACTAAAGAAGCTTGGTGGCACAGCATCTGTCAATCAGTTATGTCAGGTAACAAGTGATGTTGATTACTGGATAGCAAATTTTAAATATGAATAGAGAAATGTCCTCTGGAACATCTCAATCAGTAGCAGTTGCTGACTTTCAATGCCCAGCAGTTCCTTAAACAGCTAAAAGTGATTGCTGTAAGGAGAAAAATCAAGATAATTTACTTACTATAATGTTATTAAAAATGTTTCAGCCACTAGCAGTTCATATTTTGACATACCAGTTTATTTCTGGTTTAGTGCATGTCAAAAGAAACAGGAACCTCTTGGAATAAGCGATTCAAAAGTCAGTATGGACCACTGACAAAGGTACTTTATTTTTTACTACTGTGCCTATAACTAGCAAGGTACATTGTGTTGTAGTGAGCTTTCACCTTAACTTACTACCTAACTTGAATGAGTAATCTAGAATTAAAGTAAGGTAAGATTACTATTTACTTACAGAATGCATACATGTGTATTATTGTACATATATATGATTCTTAGCAGACATAAATGTGTAAGATCTGCTTCACTAATTAAGGTAGAGCACACCAAATGTTTCAATGCAGGAGAAGTGACAGCCACTCTTACTTTCTCAGTGGTTCTTCATTGCATTGTATGAACCATGTGGGAGTGTAAAACAGCGGATGATAGAGCACTAGCAAAGAAAGCCCTTTTTCTCCTTCTCCAGCCTTACACTAGCACTCTCCCATAGAACAGACCATTTAATATATCAAAAATTTATTTTCAGTTTTTCAAGAAACACTCAGATGTTTTCCGATTTAGTGATTTCTCCGGATGGGTTTCACTGCATAGCGGCAGTGAAAAAGATTCTGGTAAATCACAATCAATTTCAGTACCAAAACAGGAAGAGCCAAGTTCACTTGGAAATGATTCTGATGGAAGGAGCAGTCAATCCCTGATGGAACGGTATGCTTTTGATTCCCATTTGCTTCAAATTTGCACTAAATTCATAGCTAGTTGACTAAACATAATTTCACTATAATTTCCTTAAAGAGAAAATTGGCCTGAACCAGAACATTGTTGGTTTGATGTGAATGATTCAAGAATATCCTGTATTCATGAGAAGGATCTCCAAAATCAGTTTGCTGGAAAGGAGAGTGCTTACATGCTATTCTACAGAAGGAAAAACATGGTCTTTTCTAAGAATGATCCAAGTAAGACACCACTGCAGTTAAAAATTTGTGCTATTATTAACTGTTTTCTTTTTAGTTGTTGAGTTTGTTAAATTTTATATCATTCTACAGTTCTCTCAGTCCCTGCTGTCTTAAGAAAAGAAGTTGAGGAAATGAACAAAGATCTAACAAAGCAACGGTAAGTTTTAGTTTAAAGTGATATAAAAGCAGCTATTCTCAGTTTCTCATTGCAGTGGTTTCATAATTAAAAGGATAACCAATGAAAGTATTTTGATTCCTATTTATTGCTATTCCCAGTAAACCCCAGTGCTCCTTAATGCAAGACAAAGTTAATGAGCATGTCTAGCCTATGGACTGATGTTTTTAATGTGCATGGTGTGCCATGTTTGTATGCAAAATGCAATCAACTTCCAAAGTAATTAAAAGAAAATATAAAGAGGCTGCATAACAAACACCATCAGAGATAAAAATACTATATAAATTTAACTTGCAATTACTTAGTACATTTCCAAATTCTGTGTAGGGAAAACTATGATGTCCATCTAAATCAAATATCTGTCAGTGTACTTTTTGGCAGCCACTATACAGTGACAGACGGCATACTTATGCTTAAAGAGGTAAACATTACATCTACATTGTTATTATAACCGTCATGAAACAACAATAATCGTGTAGAATATATATTTTCTTAATGTACCACTAAAATTTAAAAAGTAATTTGAAAGAAATTTATGGTAACAGTTAACAAGGATTAGCACAGACGCCTCTTGTTATCTTTGAAAAGCCAATCTGACTTGCATGTTTTTTTTTTTTGTTTTTAAAAATTGAATCATTTTGTTTTACTAGGTAATTTCGACTGAGCCACTGGTCATATCATTGGACAGGAGAAATTCTGTCACTGATCTTCTGCAAACTATTTTCAAGGTAAAGAGCAATGTCTACCAACATCGTCTTTCAGAGCTTGTGATTTCACGTTTATGATCCTGAAACGGTCAAACCGGATGATATATCATTTGAGTATTTCTATCAGCACTACTGCTAGTCTTATCCCACAATCTAAGCAATATGCATTAGGCAATTTGGTCATTTGGTTATGCTGTATTAAGTAGCTGCGAATGTTTTTAAAGTATGCTTTTCAGTATCAAGTCAATGTGCGCAGAAATACATTAAGTTCATTGACGTCATAGTTAAGTGTCTTCTTCTCATAAATGCGGTGGATTTATTTGGCCTGTAGTGATCATAATGTTTTTCCATTACATAAAGAGAGTTTCATGGTATTCTGCAATAAATACATCAGTCTGAATTCTTTTTTATTATATTCGAAGTCAATTCATAATATCTATGTAATTACGCAAGCTACCGGTACTATCTTACAGATCTTATCAAATAAATTTTTACTTCTGATATTATTGTTCTTGAATAGCAGGTATGTAGTTGCTGTGCTCTTGTAACTCAATAGTAATGCCAATGCCAGTGTTGGGAGCCTCGTGCCTATGTAGGGCTGATACTGTGCACAATCAATACCATATTACCACGAGCACCAATAGAGCATGGAGAGGAAATCATATACTGATGCCTGTATTGTGTGATGGATAAATGCACTGCCTTTTATTCATGGGACAACCACACTACCCCGATGAAATCATCTAATGTAATGTGCTCCTGCACACATCAATAAGATACCAGCATAAAAAAGGATTAATTTGGTCCCTGCTATACTACTACCAACAACCAGTTTTTAGATATTTAGATGCACTGCCTTTCATTCATAAGACAGCAACACTATCCGAATGACGTCATCTAATGTAATGTGCTCCTGTACACATCAATAAGACACCAGCACAAAAAAGTGGTTAATCCGGCCCCTGCTATACTACTACCAACAACCAGTCTTTACCTGATTGTTTCTGGACTATTTCTGTTTCTTTTTAGCTGGAAACACTCGGAGACAATGTGGAATGTAAAACTCTTCATATTGCAAGGCGATTGCCATCAGGCCTCCATCTTTTTGAAGAATTGACACGTGAGTATTGACTCAGTGTTTCATGTTCTTAGTGACATGTTTTGTTTTTTGTTTTCAGTTCCCTTTACACTTTACTACTTCACCGCAGGGCATCCTGAAAAGTCTTTCCTACAAAGTGGAGTTAGTGGGGGTACAGACGTATTTTTGTGGAATGGAAAGGAGGTACGAGTCAGTTAATTCGTTCTCAGAGCTTCAAGTGACATATCAAATCAAATTTCTTGATTCGCTGTTTGCTGGTTATGCCTTGTGAAAGAAACATTTAGTCAGCAGTGCACAGAGTGACAAGGAGTATTGTTTGACAATGTGGATTGTGTGTAGATAAAAAAACCAAAATAACAAGTAATATATGAAAAGTAATAGCTAACGATTACAACAATGGTAAATACATTACTTGCGAAAAATTCGGACGTTTTATTTCGGACAATTAATATTCGGACACTTTTATCTCACTTCAGACAAATTTCGGACAAAAGATTCGGGCACTTAACTGAAACAAAGCTAAAGTAAATTTGCGCCCTCAAACACGAATTAGACTGAAACAACATATGTGAAAATGATAATTTTACTGCACCCTCAAGGTTTTATAGATACACCGAGGAGAACATAACACATTTCTATCAAGACTTTACGTAGCGGTTTCTCAACTAGAGTTCGCTCCATGAAAGGACACCAAGAGCTTTGAAACTACTAGTGTATTGCTGCTGAAAATGATGTCTAATGTCATGGTTGTAAGATTGCTGTTGGTTTCATTGGCTGTAGGTGGATGGATGCAAGCTCTATCCAGGAGAAGACACTGCACCAGTTCTATTGAACATAAAATATTCATTGTCGCGAGATCAAGAAGCTGTTGAGATTCAGAAACATTTTAGAAAGGACACGACAGTTGGAGAGATGAAGGTTTGCAGGATGCGATGCTGATGATTTCACCTATCTCTTTTATATAATAAAGAAACCAAAAAAAATGTTAATGACTTCATCTATACGTCTGTCCTTCAACAGATCATAAGTAAGAACTATGAGAATAATTTGACTTACTGTTTTGTGTTGATAACTAGAAATTGTATAGTTGTTGATCATGCTCATTAAAGTGTTAAAGCAGTATAATAAAAGCACATCTGTTACCTTTCATGTCAGATTGTGTTGTGCAACTCTGTTGGAATTGATGATCAAGATCTGCTCCTCAGCTGGGTGAAATCAAAAGGTAAATAGAAGTTTGGATATCATAATTATCTAGTTATAAAAAGACCGTAATTCTAGCTTGAAACCAAGAACTTATTTTTCTTTGTCATGAGCCTGACTAATGTAAACTCTAATGTCCTTTTCTTGTAGATATATTTGTCATTATTTTATTTTTACAGGTAAAACCAGTGAGGTTGTACCATTGAACTCTTTTCAGGTAAAGTTTTTCAACACCCTGTTTTTGCTTTGCGTGGTTGTCGACATGTCGTTGTGTGTGAGGAGCAGTTGTTTAAATGAAAAATCTTTTTTTTTTCCTTAGGATGGCCACGCAATAAACGAGGTCGGCCTTCAAGATGGTGACCTTCTGGTTGCCGAGAAAGCAGTTCAAATGCAGTAAGTGCAGTTTCGTCGTCTTCTCGCATCCTGTTACGCTTTTCTTTCAGTTTTCTTAAGTGCTCGTTAGTAAGTATTATCGTGTTACTCTTTTATCTCTTGGTGTTTAGATCCAGTGTCGTAAATGGAAGCTTAATACCTAGTTTGGCTTCTCAAGAGAATGAGAAACATTCCAGCATGATGTCGTTTGTGGTTGAGTGTAGGTGTTTGGTGAGTACCATTCTTATGTCAGAACAGTCAGCAGTTAACGTGTGTGTTTTTACAAAAAAAATAGATGAACGCTCGTGTGATATCTCGCTGCTTTTACTGATACAGGCGGCAGAGTCCGAGGAACAGAGTCACAATGACAGAAGCAACTGTTGGCCAGTTTATCCTGTCAAAATTCACAAAGAGCAGGTAATAAAGTGGTCGACTTCTAAAGGCATGGATCGTACCCGTCTTCTAAATGTGTTATGCTCACGGCTCACCGTCTAGCCCATTGAGAACAAGCCGTCTGGCCAAGCCTGGTCATCCAAGTAGCGTCCTTCAGTAAGGCTGCTGTCTTAAGTTAAAATCTCTCTAAACAGCCAATTCTTGCTAGCCATTCAGAAACCAAGTGTTACCAATTGTAAGAATGTTGTCACCCATTGATTGGCAACTCCTCTGAGGAAAGTGCGGGCTCGGGCATTCCCACCACCTTCGAAGTCACCTACGAACGGTTCTATCTTGGCAAAGTGGCTAGATTAATGTCCAGGAATCAGTCATGGGATACATCCTACCTTAAGACAACTTAGTGTTACATTGCTTACTTTTTTCAGACCATTGGGGATCTCAAGGCCCAAGTGCTGTCACATGCAGGCTTTCAGACCATGCAAGGTTATGATACTTTGAAATAAACAGTTAGACTGTTGAGAGAGTGATGATCATTGCCATGTTGTCGACATTGGGTGATATTACTTGACAAGACTGAGATTCGTAACGGCAGCTTTGGATTCGTGAGGCTATAAAAATGTCGTTAACACTCAGTGTTTGCCTAGGCAATTAAGCCATTCTTCTTAGCCAAGGGGCTGACCAGGTGAAGTCTGTTTCCGAAGTTAAATAAAGTGACGATGAACCAGTGTCGGCGTACAGAATTTCTGGAAACACAGAATGTTGAATGATATTGTTAGACGATAGTAGAGAGCAGTTTTCAAATTACTTGCCAGTTAGACTACTCAGCCAGTCTCAAACCGTAGTAAAACCAAAATCAAAACCGAAGCAATTGCCTGATTACTTTCCTTACTCAACTAACAACCGCTCTAAGCAGTCTGCCGCATAAACCCCTCATTTAAATTACCTTCACTTATATCATATATTGGTATTTTTTCTTTTATCGTAGAATTTGCTTGTCGTTTACGGGTGGATGATGATTGTCAAGGTCTTAGTCCTCCGTGTAAGTCAGTATGTAGGGCGTCATTTGCCTACAACTACCAGCATGAGCAACAGGAAAAGTAAAGGATTCTAATTTATTATTACTTAAACCTCGCTACGGCTTCAAAATTGATATAATAAAGGGCAAACGAAATGAATTCTGGTAGTTGTAATCAAATTACGACATCCTGGGATGAAACGTCATCCGTCACTTCACTTTCAATTTGATGTTAGAGCTTTTTGTAATTTAAGTTCGTTTTCGACGGGAAGGTTACTGAGTCTGTCAGCTCAGCTGTTCTTTTATCAGTTATAGACACAACATTAAACATTCTGAGCTGTTGCATATAGTTGAAATCAGCAATCTTGCACATGTTTAGATGGAATTAGCCATGTAATCATAAGCCGAGTTTTGTTTGAGGTTTTTTCTTCAGTCCTTGTTTAAGTGAGCAGGGATGGTGCAGTGGTGACAGCGCTCGTTTCCCACTAAGGTGGCTTGGGTTCGATTCCGGCCCGGTGCCATATGTGGGTTAAGTTTGTTGATGGTCCTCGCCTTGCTCCAACGGTTTTTCTCCGGGTTCTCCGGTTTTCCTCCCTCCACAAAAACCAACACTCCAAATTCCAATTCGACCAGGATATAGGGCCTGCATGAAAACCACCTAAGGCTGATGTGGCTTTCTGTCTAAATACTATAGTTTATTTATTTTTATTTTTTAACTTGGCGCTGCAGTATATGAACATGAAACCCTGGACGAGTCTTGGCTGAACGATGGTCACAAGCTTGTTTTAGAACAGGGAAAGCCTCTTTTGCAAGGAGAAATCATGATCCGGTGTTATGTCAAGTCCTCAACCAACAGCAGACAAGAACTCGAACAAATTATTGATAAAAAGTGCACTGTTCGTCAGGTAAGTCTTGTGCTTGATAAGAATGTTTTAGTTTAATGAATCTCAGTACATCGTGTAGCGGACAGGTGAGGAGAATTGAAAAGGAATCAAGCATGAAGGAAAACGACTAGAAATTATTTCTTCAGTGGACACTGGCTTGATTTGCGTATAATAAGATGTAAGATAACACTGTTCAAGTACGGCTTTATTGATTTATTTTTGAGATGTAGTAATAATTTTCATTTGCTTTTTTCAGTGTTTACAATTGTTGTTGGAGACTTCCAAGCTACAAGGTACAATGTACTGCACTCTATTCCAATCAGAGAGTGTGCAATTGTTTAAAACCTTCCTTGAGGGTGGTTAACAGTTTACTTTTTTTCCTCCACGTAACAAAATGTGTTGGTTTGCAGACATAACTGACATTAAAGTGTTGTGTTCTGTATCACTGGTCGTTTGTTTGTTTGGATTGTTGTTTACTTATTTCAGTCTTTTTAGAAGTCACGGTTGTATGTGCTAATGAGTGACCTTGACGTGCTGGTGTCATGTAAGGAGCAGAAGGGCTGTGTTCTGTATCGCTATTGGCTTGGTTTTGTATCACTATCGTTCTCGTGTCATGATTGGTTATTATTTTGACAGGACTGACGTGGCACTTGAGGAAAACCAATTGGATTGGAGAACCGACCGACGCTTTGGACAACGAGGTGAATACCGACTATGTCATTTTATCAAAAAAATCTTTAATCTTGTTCGATTACATTCCATTTTGTCTCATAGGACGCGACACTGGAGAGTGAAAACATTAAAAATGGCGCCACTCTTATTGTTGAAGAGGGACGACTTCCCCCAAAGGTAATCAACCTTGAAACATTTAACAAAAGACTTCTTCAGTCTTATTGAATGTACACAATAGAGCCCTTGTGATGTACAGTTTGACAGGGTTTTGGCGCTTTTCTTTTTCTTTCTCGCAGGGATTTCTTCGTCTTTCATTGTGGCAAACAAAAGCGAAAGAACCAAGTTCTGAAGGCGTTCTCACCTGGATTGCATCGGGTATACAAGGTCAGCGGACCTAATTATTTTTTTGCTCTTTTTGCCTTAGTTTGAGACGCAAAGTCCTGTTGGTTAGTGCGGTGAGTTCTGGATGGAGCGATCTCAGTTCGAGTTGTAGCTTGGGTCCTGGTCACTTTACTCTCAGTGTCTCTCTCCACCCAACTGTACCAATAGATACCGACAAGAGATTATTAAAATCTCTTGATACCGACCAGATGTTTGTGACGCTAGCAGCATCATAAACGACAAGTACAATGGACTGGCATTCCATTCAGGGAGGAGTAGAAATACTGCTTGTCGCCTCATGCCACGGAAGCCCGAGCCACTGTTTTCAAACTTACAGGGTCGGTCAACCTCACGTAATTCCATTTTCTCCCTCTTTTGTTTTTTTCGACTTTAAGGTCTTCTTGGGTCATCTTCAATAGAGACTTCAGAAAATGTCGACAACTCTGAGGTGAGAGAAAGTCTCAGTAGGCCATTTTCGTATTCTCGGTATTGGACTGGACCTAGCCTGCAATGGAGGCTCATGCGAAGGAATATCATGAAAAAGAGGTTAATGTGATTTACATTTGAAAAGACTCCCCGCATTAGCCTCACATCCAAGCTAGTTCCAGTCCATTACCGAGAATACGAAAATGGTCTACTCAGAAGGAACAGCAAGGCGTTATATAGATTACGTGTTTTCGCATTCATTAGGGGCGCGACTCATGGGAGCCATTGGAAGATGTAGAGATATCCCAAGAAGCCTCGGTGTATGATCTAAAGCTGCAGATTAGCCTCTTACCTCAGGTTAGTATCAAACTGTACAATGTGAGAGCAAAGTGTCTTACCCAAGAACACAGCACTACGACCCGAGATCGGACAGCTTGATTCGAAGTCCACTGTTTAACACTATGACAACAACAGTCGTGTTTTGTATCGCTTTGTCATTTCCCTTGATCTGTAGTACAATGAGCCCGCAGTATTCGGTTGTTTCTAATTTAAAACATCACGTGCCGTAATGGTGACAAGCGACGTCACAGCTTTTGGAGTGCTCTTGCCATTGCTGATTGGACAACACGAATCGGAAACACTTCGGGAACTTGCACGAGGATATACGATAACCGGCAGTGGTTCTCGAATGAGGTAACATTGCGTCAGTTGTGGAACTCGACTCATTCGCCTTTTGCCATTCCTAAACCTTACTCGCGAGTCAGTGTTTTTAAACCAACTGGGTTCATCAATTGTAGAACAGTGAAATCAGTACAATAATGACAGCCTGAATTTAACGGCTCAACCTGTGCAAAAATATAATCGCGTGTTAAGTTAGCCTCTTTTAATTTGACATTTTTTCGCAGTTATCAGCTCACGTGATCCCCACACCTGGATTTATCAGACTTCAGGAAGTCGTCGACAGTCAGCTGACAAGAGTTCTTAGAGGAATTAATCAAACTTTAAGGTTCACTTTTCTCGTTTTATTCTTTCAGTATTTCTCTGTTTTGAAATTAATGAGGAAAGTTAGCCAAGCATTCCATCTAATAAACGAACCGAAACTTTGGCCTAGCAAATATCAAACATTATTCGAGTTGGTATATAACTCTGGTGTATGGGCCTACGAATGCGATTCCAAAGTGTAACAGAGCTAGTTCGTCCTCATTTGCTTACTTACAAATTAATCGGCTTAGGAGAGGAATGTCTATCGTTTGTCTGTGGGTGTGGCCATGACTGAGTGCCCGCTTACTCTACGTGTCCATTGTCGTAAAACACGGCTTCTTTTTTTTGCAGGCAGCTAAAACTGACCTCCTCTACTCAACTTTCTGTGTGCATTCTTCAACACGAAGAGGATTTAAGGTACATGAGAAAAAATACTAAGTCCTTCCTTTTAATCCCGGTTTCAGTGTCTTAAAATGATCAAAGTCTAATTTCTCGTTAAAACATCAATACAATGTGATGAGAATAAAGACATTTATCAACCAAGGACTATTGTCTTGATGCACTACTAATTTCTCATGACTGATGTTATGAGTATGTTAACGACTTAAGGATCAGTTAAGTGATCGCTACTGATGCTGTAATCGTTTGTCAAAGTCCTTCTGCAGTTCTGTTAAAATTAAAAAGACGAATGCCAGAGGAGAGACGTTACTACGACGAACAAGAGGTAGGATAGTCCAGGTCTGGCCCTCTCTCTGTCACGCAACGCTAGAGCGTAGTGTTGTGTGACAGAAAGATAGGATAGAGGCCAAGCCAGCTTCTTAGGACCACAAATAGATTCGAGCGAAAGTGCGATTTGGGTATACGAAATTGTCTTTATACGTGAACAATTCTCGTGCCATGTATTAACTTTAGGCCACGATGTAGATGCCTTAAAATATTACATGTAAATATATTTGCAGATCAGTGGTCGGCAATTACCTTACCACCAAACAGCAAGACCCGAACCTTGCGTTTTTAAATTTGCCCATACTTTCAGTCCACGTGTAGTACACGTGAACTCAGACAATGGGAACGAGAACCCGCACCGCATTGCAACTTGCGCTAGTGACTTGGAGTGATTCATTTATTGTGTTCTTGTCAGGTGATCTTTGAGCCGTCTGATGGTGCCTCGCCAGCGTCTTTACGTCAGTTTGTAGCCAAAGTTTGTAATATACCTCTTGATCGACTTCATGTGGCTAAGTACTTCAGAGCCAAGTACGAGTGGATGGTTATTAGAGACACACCCCAAAAGCAGGTAATTCACTGTTGTTGGATGCCGGCATTGTTTTTTTCGTTCAATGGTTATTTTGTTGAGACCTCTTTCAGTTAAAATAGTTCATCAATAGTAGTAAGTTAAACTAAGTTGTAGCAGCTTACATTTTAAAATGGGAATGAACATTCTTTGTCGCGCTGATCTTGTTCCGTTATAAGGATGTTGCATTGAAGGTTTCGCTAAGCAGTGAAATTAAAAACTACTTTCCAAAGTTGTTAATAATTCATCAATTTTAAACAAAGGAAATCATGACCGTGACGGTGTTTGGATATCCTTAGTTTTAGTCTTGATCGAGAAGATATATCAAACACTGGAGACAGTGTTTGACCACAATTTCAAACAGCTCTCTTCTCGGTGTTTGGAAATGTGGTGAAAGTTTCTTTTTTCCACAGGGTAAACGTAAAGGTGGGAAAAAGAAAATCAATTTACGGCAATCTCCTTTTCATCTTCAAGACGGGGACGTCCTTGGTGTGAAGGTAATCGGTTGTTGGGTTGTCAGGAGTGGGATGTTGGCAAATTAAAGAGCTGTTTAGCATTTGCCAAACATTGCTAACCCTGCATATGACTTTCCAACACCAACTTTAGAGGCAACAGTACCGGAATAGAAGTCGTAGAATCATGTACAAATCGTAAGAATATCAAAATAGCAGCTAGTAATGAAACTACGAAACGATGAAATGATTAAAAAGCGTTATCCACAGTAGAAAGAAATTAAATTTAGCGCAAGTTTCACAAGGTTTTCATAGATTTTATTTAGGGTACATCCGTACGAAGCTGCATATATAAGATCGCAAGATTATTTTCTATTGTCCTCTGGATTCTCTCTGTCTTTCATGTTGATGAGTTTGTGATGTTTATTTAGTTATTTATTATTTTAAAGGAATGCCTGTTCGATGCTGAAGACAGAGATGATTTCAGTACACCAGCTGATGACGAAGGAAAACAGAAACTTCGGAGAGAAGAAGAAGAGAAAAAGCTTAGGTACATGTAATCAAAAGTTTGTTCTCGGGGTGTGATAATTGAAAAGGCTAAAAATACCAAAAGAGAGAGATGTGTGCAATGTTGCTAGCGACAAATTTACCAACATTTCAACCTACGACGTGAACGCTGTCCTCAAAGTTTCGTTTTTAATTTGTTTCATCTTCTAGGAAAAAAGAAAAGCGAGCTCGACGACCAGAGGTCCCACTAAGCATCCACGTGGACGACTTTAGATAGCAGATATTTATTCGGGAAGGAGATGAGAATTCTTTTAATAGTACTTGAGGAGGGCGCGGAGAAGTCCAAAAGGCCACGGGCCTATAAACTGCGCTTAATAGGGCGGGAAGTCTGGAAACTAAAAGAAAGACATCAAACAACAGGCAAAGCCTGATTACAAATAACCATAAAGTCCACCGAGTAGCAGCGAATATCGCAGCAAGAAATTTCTTAACGGACAGAGTTTGAAATAATAAAATGTACGCTAATTTGGATTATAAAACATAAAAATTAGGAGACTCACTAAGATTTGAGCACGAGGTCGAGTACAACTACAACTTTTCAATGCTAGTTTGCAGGCTTCATTATCACATCACATACCCATCTCATCCCATGAGCTACTCTCTCTAACTAAATCCAACATGAAGAGCGAGGGCTCTGGAAACGTCACTGGTGTGAAATTCAAAAATCGTACTGATACTCAATCTCGTACTCCTGGTTCAATCTAAAGGTCTCTATTACTAATGTAGTGACACAGCACGTGTCTAATTTATTAAAACTGTTTTACAACCTTTATGTAGCTCTAGCTTATTCAAATTAATTTTTTGTGTAAGATTCTATGACTCCATCTCGCTCAAGATTATAAATTTCCTTGTCACTGTATTGTAACATATCTGTTAGAATTTCTGTTGTATGTTGACCTAACATAGGAGGGGCACTGGGCACGCCTTGACATGTTTGGCCGTCATATTCCACAGCGGGCCCTGAAAACAGATAAGACAAGTCAGAATGTCTCAACAGAAAAATATGTCAGTTTTAAATCGGTAGAGCACAAAAAAAGTGTAGCGAGCAAACGAATCTAACCGGTAGCATGTGGGGGGAAACATGCAACCAGTAGCAAGGGCGGGAAAAGTCACGTGAGTGACGTCACCGAGCCTACTGCAGTAGCTTGGTTATTATGGACCGGACCTCTTCATATGAGCCTTATGTAAAAGAGCTGACACTATTCACGAGAAAATGGGCATTAAACAAGGCCCTTGAGATGTTGCGCGGGAAACCATACTTTGGCACCAACCAATTTCGACCACAACGGGTTTCGTTAATTTGGTAAAGAATCCTAATAGGACACTATTCAAACCGTTTTGAAAACTGCTGGGCGGTGGTTAAGATTTTTCGAGTTTTTTGGGGAAAAAGAATTTTCGGTTGATTTGGTCGAAAGGATTGTTGAACATTGACCAACCGTTCACACCGAATGGGTTCAAGGTGTGGTCTACTGAAAAATTCAAGCAAATCACCAGGGTTAAATAAGTTTGATGCCGGTTAAAAGCGTTCATTAACCAAACCATCCGAAAACCTAGAGAAAATGAGAGAAATCTTCTCTTGCCGAAAACGCATTTTCCCCTAAATTATAGGACACACACGTAAAAAAAGCAATGAACATAACCAGCTGATAATGGTTGGTGCCAATGGCAATAACAGGCCTTTGTTTTACTGTCTGCGTGGTGGGAAGGGGGTGAGGGGTGGGGGGAGGGAGCTCGAAAAATGCTGAGCAAACCAAAACAACACCGGCCACTTTTGTCTGAAGAATTATCGCTTGTGGATAACGAAATAAATGTGATAAAGAAAAGTTGTGGATAACAAAATGAAAATAATGAAGTAAAGTGGTATGTCACGTCAGTGGTCTCCTTCACAGCTGTTATTTGAACGCACAACTAACTGCAGCGAATGAGAACTGTCACGTGAACAGTTCGCGTGGTAACCTGGTACTCGTATCCTTCCTGCTGTGGGGTGTTCCAACTCCTGAACCATTTCTTTGTATTTTACCTGGAAATGAATATCCCGTGTAAGAATGCGTACTGCAAAGAACATGAAACATAGTTTACATCTTAGGTTTGTAAATTGATTTACCTGCGGATCGTCGAAAACTTGCTTTATGTTGTTAATTGGACCGCAAGGGATGCCGGAATCATCAAACGCCTCGGTCCAGTCCTTTGTGGTTCTCTGTTGAAAACTTTTATGGAAAAGAAATGTTCATTACTAAGCTTTACTAGTATTTTCATCCATGTTTTAATTTCTAAAAAGCTAGAATGCATCGCAACTTAACAAGTGCTACAGGTCGTTTGTCCTAGAACGTTTATCAGTTAAGGCAGGGGTACACATGAATTTAAGTGAAATTTTAGGAAGTTTAAAGAGGGGTTAAAAGGATAAAAAGGGGTTTGGAACACCACCAGACAGTTGATTGCCCCCAAAAGGGCACCCCGGGTTGGTGGACAACTGTTTGGTGTACGTCTACCAATTTCTAACTTCAAATTTTAATTTTAAAACAACATCAAATCTTCAAAATTTCCTATTTCCATAAATTTCCTAATCCTTTGAGAAAAACTACTTATCCCCAAATATACCCAAAAATCACCAAAAAATTTACAAAACAGCCCAAAACGTAGCTATGTGAAATGAGCAGAGAGATTTTTCACTGCTTGAAACGTGAACGAGATATTTGCATTCAAACCATAATACCCAGCAAAAATATGGCCTTCATGTTAACCCCCGCCTTAATCCAGTGTAGCCTGCAGAACAGGCGGATTAGCGGGGCAGTGAGCGAGACGCGATACACGAGCGCGGAGCGCGAAGCGCGAGACGAAAAAAATCCGCGCTCGTGTATCGCGTTTCGCTCTCTTCCCCGCTAATCCGCCTGTTCTGCATGCTAATCCAGTGCAACCCAACAAGGAATCTTGACAGCTAAAAATATTGGCTTTTCTTGCTGTACAGCTTAAGTGAGACCAAAATCCGTGATTATCATTCCTGAGCGAGACGACGAGCATCTCTGACCTTTTAACATGAGAGCCCCCCCCCCCCCCCGGGACTTTGATTAGGCTCCACAGGAGCTCGTCTCCTCCTCACACTTGCTAAAAGGAAACAGGGCCGTAGCCGTCGTAGCCAGTATGAGGCAAACCGAGGCACTTGGCTCAGTCATTTTTTTCGTGTTTTTTTTTTTTCTTTTTCGAAGGGGGAAAGTAAAACACCGCTAAATACCTAGGAAGAGAATTGAACCATGGACATTGCCTCAGTCGTAATTTTTCTGGCTACGGCCCCGGGAAAGATTGTTTGACGAACTCAAAGAATGCACGCGCAGTTCTAATGCTAACAAGATCCTTTGTTTACACGCCAACTAAAAACTTGCGACGAGGAAATATAACACGAATGGATATCAGTGCTTCGCTATCGCAAGGTTAATAATGTTTTCTAGAAGCCTTGTAGATCAGAAGCAATACACCAGGAAATATCTATATCCCCAAAGATACAATTTTGGGGGGGAACAACTTGCACAAATGAACACAACTCAAAGTCGCAGTTTACTAAGTTTTTATGTTGACCCTGTGTTAAGTGCAATTAAACTAACCAACCTTTTTTCTAGGATAGCAAGTAATTCCTTGCGATTTTCAACTCGCGCCGCATTTGAAGAGTATAACGGGTCATCGGCCAAATGATCTAAACCTAATAACTACAACCAAAGAAAACGATTAGTTTTTAACCAAAACTATAAAAAGAATTCCAATCAGATTGGCTGTCAACAGGCTCAATTTGAGCTCAAACAGGAAAGTGTATTTAAAATGTTTTGGCTCGACCCCACAAGCGGCAGAACTTTCAATTTTTCATCGGCTGTCTGTCTGTCTGCCTGTCTGTCTGTCTGTCTGTCTGTCATGCTTGTAATTGGACAATGTGATTAGACAGTACGCGTCATTTTGCGCATCTCGCGCATCGCATTTTGCTCTTTCTTGGACAAAACACAAAGAGTTTAATTTTTATCAAGAGGATGAGCGAAAAAGAAAAACAACCTGTATTACCTTCCCCATTAGCCAATAAAGACACATTCAACTTACTTTACAAAGTTTTCTAAACAAGCCATCATTCCCAGCACCAACCAAGACGTATCCATCTTGAGTTTTAAAAGCCTAAGGAACAACAGATGACCTACGCGTACAGTACACTGAGAATAAAGACGTACGTCCCTCGTATTTTTCAGGTTCAAGTACAGTGTCTAAAGGCAATTCAGTTTCAAATAACTACAACACTATGGAGAACATTGTGGTAGGAACATTTAATCAACATTTCTACCAAAGTGCATGTTCGGAAATAAATCGTGTGCATTTTTATTGTATTTTACCATCAGAATGAATATTTTTCCCAAGGCACCTCTAGAAGGTCTGCAGTAACCTATTTCTTTCATCTTTGCTGCTTTGGGAGAACTAACAAGTTTGCACTTTAAAAGCAAGGCTTGCAAGTGATAAAAAGACGCCAATCTGATAAAAAGGCTTTTCATATTTTAATTTGGGATACTAGGTCCATTACGATATTAGAACTCAAGATATTTTCAAAAATAATACGACTTTTTTAATTTTCACAAACATGCTTCGACGGTACATCCGTCATCGTCAGTGTGACGGTTATGAAAGTTTACAGTGATTTGAAACGTGCCTGTTACAAATCATACGTTACATTGCGTTGGAAAACAATACGCTAGATAAATTTCGAAGTTAACGGAAATAAAAAGATGCGCGTGCGCGTGCAGCTATGGGGAAAGCGTCAAATTGATGTGTTTGACCTGTTGATTAAGGTCAGGCTTTTCCCACTTGATGTACATAGACTCCTTAAGCTTAACTTGTTTGTGAAAATTAAAAAAGTCGTATTATTTTTGAAAATTTCTACATTTTTGCTGCTGTCTCGACCTTTTGGAACTCAAGATATATAAGGAAAAAGTACATTTGCCAGGTGTGTTTTAGTTTTTGTCTCTCTGCACGTAAAGCATGCCTATGTTCTCACCTGATATGGGACAATACTGTGATGTGCGGTACCATACCGTCCTGTTTCAAACCCAGCATTGAGGTAACTACTTCCAACATGACTTAACATGGCTATCTGACACAACAAGTTTCACAAACAAATCTGGGATAAGCCTTCTTTAAATTGAAACTTGAGAGAATTCGTCATCACTTGCTTTTTCTTGTGATATTTATACTAGGATTTCTATTGATATTGTACAGAGTACTTAGAAGCTGATCACTGTTGGGGATGTAATGAGTGAAAAAAACACCACTAAAACCATAATATTTGCAGCTCATTTTCTTTTCCTTCAAAAAAGAGATGCTACTTACAGTCTTGAGATAATAAATTGCTTGTTAGTTAATTTTAAGATATACTTTAAAATAGAAAACTAGCCAATTAATATGATTTATATGATAATAGCAGACGACATTAAACACCTGTGAGGCCAGTAAAGAGCAGTCTATTTTCTGTCCTAACCCTGTTGTTTGTCTCTGTATAAGAGCAGCCATAATGGCTCCTTGCGCATATAACCCTGTTGTTAAGTCGGTGACTGCGATGCCAACCTTGCATGGAATATCATTCTAAAATGATTAGAAAGCAGCCTGTTAGTGTGTTATGAAAAATAACCTTTTCTAGACCCAACATGGGTCCTAGAGGTTTTTTTTGTCACATGATCTATGAGTGGCAAAGCACCGACTCCATGTGGCCATGATGTTTGTTGCATATCATACTGGATTCACCACTTCTTGTGAAAGAAAAATAAACCTCTGGCACCCAGGGTACTTAATGCAACATTTGAAATATTAAAATTGTCACCTTAGTTTCTCAATGTCACTGTTTAAAAAAAAGCTGGAGCTTGGGAGACCAAAACTGATCTTTGCTCCAGGAGGACCAACTGGTCAAATTACGTTAATATAAGGTGTATTTATATGGTATATCAATTAATTCATATGAAGCATGAAAATCACATGATCAAGAGCATTTAGATGAGGTACCTCAGGGCCCGTTATATACATCAGTCCACCAACACCTGACACCATGACATCATATCCAGGCCTCTGATCATAAGGTCCCCCAGGTCCATATCCCGTTATGGAGCAATATATCAAGGAGGGCACAGATGCTTTGAGCTGATCATATCCTAAATTCAGCTTGTCAAGTTTTCCTGGCAGGTAGTTTTCTACTAAAATATCACACTTTGTAGCAAGCTGTTGAGGAGATGAACATTAAAAAGATTCACTTAAGATAGAATCTTGCTCTTAACTGGTCTTTTCTCCTAGGGTTAGGTCGTACACAAAGGGCAGTATGGAAGAGAAGGGATCAGGGCATGCCACACGTTTATCTTGTTACAATCCTTCTCGAGTTACAACCCTCGGCCAGTGTTCCCTTTCTATCTTTAAATGGTTGATCTTGGTCACAAGAGGCCCTCATTTTCATCATTTAACTCGAGCTCCAAGCACAGTTTCCATAGAAGTTATAACGCAATCAGAGGTATGACTAGCATATCCCTCCCATCATGGAAAACTTCAATCTCAGATACACAGCACCTTAGCGTAACAGGTCCCCAACAATTCTCTATACTGCCACTGGAAACAAAGTATCTTGCTGGAGCTGTGCTTCTGTAATTGCAACTCTCTGCTTAAGTCCTATGCACTAAACATTTAACAAATTGACACCAGCTTTTCATGCGTCTGTCCTGTTATTGATCATAAATTTTGTCATAACATTGTCAAAGTAGCTGTGGATCTATGAGATGATAGCTGAGTGGATCAGCAGACTACTTTGACAATGTTATGAGAAAATTCATTGTCAATAGCAGGACAGACGCATGAAAAAGTCAATTTTACAAAATTACAACAAATTGTCAAATTGCCCAATCTCACTCATTGTCGCATCGCATAAATTGTAAACTTATGTGTCTGTCTGCTTATTGACAATGAAAATTAGCCAATAAGTGTACAAAAATTTCTGCAGTTATCATAAAATTGACCAAAGCTGCATTTTATGGAGAACTGTGTTAAGTATCTTTGAGGCTGGCTGCTTGGTTTTGATTGTTTTGTCCACATTAAGTAACAGTCAAATAAAATTCTGCCTTGTGAGAGTATCTTTGCAAACTGATTATCAGCTTTAAAACAACAATAATGTCTTTACTTTCATTAATAATTATTAAATATCACTACCTTAACAGTCTCTGACATCTCTTAAGCAGGGAAAGAATTAAGTTCACAATAAACACAATCAAATTTCTGCTTACTTTAAAAATAAATAAATGAATTAATACTTTGGCGATGAGGTGAACAGAAAAAATATGACAGACCAAGTTCAGAATTTTATCATTGCAAGTACCTTCCTGACTAGCTCTGCTCCTTTGGGATCCTTGATGTTTATAGCAATACTCTGAGAATGGTTTAAAGAAAAACACTGTTAGTAGCAGAGCAAAAAACAAATTTTTCATGGGAAAATAGTTTCCACTGTCCTGGAGGGAAGAAACAGCAACTTACTGGACATAAAATGGAGAATATAGTAGTTTGGGAGTGATATCATTTGCCCAGGAGTCTTTTTTTTTGGGGGGGGGGGGGGATGATGTGTTCTCAGAGGTATATAATTTGGGGTTCCAGTTAGAAATTTAACAGTGTTTCTGATAAGTTTCTTCTTTAGCACACAGGAATGTTTGTGTTATGGCTTTATCTCTTATGTGATTTGAGGCTGAGGATGCTAGGAAAATGCTCGGAAAATTTGAAGTAAACACCTAAAGGAGACCAGGGGGTGGCTCAAGCTTTTGAATCCAAAAAGATAACCACTTAAAATACATTGGACATAACAATGATGGCACCATTATGTTATCATTTCTTTGAGAGAAACTCCCAAAACATACTTTGACATCTCAACATAGTGGTGTTTCATACTGAACCTGAGTGAAACCAAAATCTGTGATTTATACACCAAACTGTGACGACAAGCCACACCTGGGCTTTATCCATTCCACCTCCTTTATCCTTGACTACTCTACTGACTACTGGAATCACCATCATGTTTGTTTTAAGTTTAACATAATTTAATAAATCACCTTTTTGTTTCTGTTGATGGCAAGAAAATATGTGCTTTGACCTCCACAGTATGGGGGTGCCCATAATCTTGTATCATCTCCAAGCCCTAAAGTCAACAGAAATGATGATGAAAATGATTGTTATTTCAAAAACATTCTTAATACTATGCATTTTGCTGGCTTGTTATTCTTCCTTTAACAAATGTCAATAATAATTCATTTTAAAGAGATGTCTCTAAAAGATATATCATTAGTATACCTGGTCTTTCAACTTTTATAATTTCTGCACCCAAATCTCCAAGAAGCATTGTTGTAAATGGTCCAGCAAGAATTCTAAGCAAAAATATGTATCGGTCATAGTCCCTTACTAATGCAAAACTGAACACTAAGTGTATGCTTTATATTTATTTATATCAATAAATGTGTATTTTACAAAATAATGCAAATTAGCATCCATTATTTTTTGCAGTTATAGACACTACTTGTGACCTAACCACTGTCATAATTTATCAACATGGCACTATACAATAAATACCTTGTCATATCTAAGACTCTGACACCTGTTAAAGGACCAGTTATCATTGATCTTCTACCTGTATCACATGAAAGATATGAAAATACCATTTGCACTTGATTTATTTGAATTATTACTGTTCTCTTCCAAAAGACATACATTCAAGGACAGCACCAGTGCAGCAAACAAACTCTGATTGACTGAAAAAAATCCAGCTGCTTGAGTAATAATTAATCCAGCTGCTGATTTTGATATTTCTAAGACAACAGTTGTATAAAGTAAATAATGGTAATGGTGATAACAACAAAGATAACAATGATGATGATGATGAAAATGATGACGATGATGACAACAGTGAAGATGACGACAAAAACAATGATGAAGACGTAGGGATTCAGGAAATGACTGATTGTTATCATGTCTGAAACACATTCTCTTAGTTGAGGAAACTCTCAAATAGGAAAGCAGTTCCACAAGAGATTTGCAATGCCATACTTTCTTTTTGTTCAATGATCAATCACCTCCTCTTCTCAGTCTTTAGCTTTAGCTTTAGTGTCAAGATAATTAATTACATGCAAGACTTTTGTAAAAAAAAACGTAAGTACTAATATGTATCCCCAGCTCAACGTAAGGTGTATATTTCGACTGATAACGATGATATATTGATGGAATGCATTAAACTCCTGCCATAAACTTTGCTCCACCCTCTGCGCCCGGGGGGGGGGGACTCCCATATAAAATGGACGGGGATGCTCGTCGGAAATTTTGAATTTAACCCCTAAAAGAGACCAATCTGGGCGTGGCCGAAGCTTATACAGACCCCTAAAAGAGACCAGTTTATAATAAGAATCGTATAGCAAGCAAAGCATGTGGATATTTTTAGCAGTGATCAAATAACCGTTCTGTGTAAGCCGCCGAGTTTCGTATTACACTCTTGTAAAACAATAGACAAAGACATTTTGTTACAGTGTACTTTATTGTTTATATGAACCGAGTAAATATAAAGAATCAAAATTCTTTCTTTTTTGTTATTTCTTCGCGTGCAACCCTAAACGAGACCTTGACGGCTAAAAATAATAAAATTTTGCCCAGAACACCCTAAGCGAGACCAAAATCCGAAATTTACACCCCTAAGCGAGACGACGAGCATCCCCGTCCATTTCATATCGGAGTCCCCCCCCCCCCCCCCCCCCCCCGGGCCTCTGCGTTTCTGTAATTCCTCTGGTCGGCTTTACTGAGGGTCAACCCGGCCAGGAAGACAGCCGGGTGGTGGTCATGCAATATCTGATAAAACACTCACCAATTATATTTTTGCAGAAACAGCCACCAAATGGTAAAACACAACGAAACAATTTCACAGTGACCATACTTTTACGGCAACGATCAAGAATTGTGCGTAAATAACGATTAGTACTTTATGTAATACTATTTAGCTGTACCAAACATCCTACCCTAATTTGAATATCCGCTGACCATTATTGCGCCCAAAACAGATTCCGAACTCAAAATGGCGGCGGTAGACGTGATTACAACAATCATAAGGAGAAACAGGCCGGGAACCAAGGCTGCTGTGGGTTTTTATTGTTATCTTTATCATTTTATAACCTCAGGGGTCCTTTGATTTTGTAGGGACTGTAGGGATAGACCTAGCTACTACTACTACTACTACTACTACTACTACTACACGATGCTCTTGAGTAAATCTTGAATAATTCCTGGAAATAAACCTGAATAAACATTAACCTGTCCTCTTTACCAGAGAATTAAGCTCTTACTTATTGTTTTCGTTCAAGTTCTAATAACTTTTATTTTAAGATGTACTGTCCCCTCTTCATTGTTACATTTTAGCGCCACGAATTGTAGTAAACAATAAACATAAAAATACACATCGATCTATTTGTTGTAGTTTCTGTTTATTAGATCGAGGTGCAGGCAACTAGTCTCAGTTGACGTTGGTGTTGTTTTAATACTACAGGATATGTACGGTTGGCCTGATGAGCCGTTTGAAGAGATGGACAGTACATTAGCAGTACAACAGGTATTGAAATACTTTTAATAAACTTGCGAGCTTCAAACAAGGATGAAAGTTGACGGCAGTCTCTTTTTCATTTAGTACATTCAACAGCAGATCCGAGCAGATTTCACAAATATAGAAGCCATTTTAGATTCACCAGAGGGTCAAGATGAAGGCGTGTGGAAATATGAACACCTGAGACAATTTTGTATGGAACTGAATGGACTGGCTGTCAAGCTTCAGGTAACTTAGAAATAATACATGAAATGTAATGAATGTTTATTTTCTCTACCCAATATCAATGCAAAGTCAAGCAAACAGATCATGAGAATTTAATAAATGATCACAGCTACTAAACTCAATCTTGATATTGATTGCCAAATTCTCCTAGTGCTTTACGTGGACTGTTTACCCCATGTTTCAATGTGTTACCCTCAATAGTTGAGATCATATGCATTCTTCAACATCTTTATTTCATTTGGTGATGTGATATTCCTGTTAGTTTGTATTTGCCATGTGAAACAAAAACATGTATGATCTCAGCCAACACAAACAAATAGGAGAGAGTGGAGAAAAAAAAGACAACCAAAGGACAGTGTCTTTCATAATTAATTTTTGCTAAGGAAAGTAACTTGTGGCTGAGTTGTTAAAGTTCATGTTGATTATTTTTTTTCTTCAGTCTGATTGTACACCTTCCACCTGTACACAAATGACAGCTACAGAGCAGTGGATATTCTTATGTGCAGCACACAAAACCCCCAGAGAAGTAAGACAGTCTTACTAGTTATCATAATAAAGAAATAGAAATCTCTTTGGTTTCTAAGTCATTTCTAATTCTGCTGCTGAGATGATGTGAATGGTGTACCTAAGTCACAACAAAGGGTTCTTCAGTTTTGTCATTCAATGAAGCAAAATGATGTATGAACTGTAAATCATAATTTATTAACTTAACAATAGAAACTGAATTTTCTTCTTTAGTAATCTGATACAAACTGGAATCCCTGAATTATGCAATTGATGAATTGTTGATCAAATTTGTGCTTAGTTACATCTGAGAACACAGTAATTAGAGAAACGCTTGTTATAACCAAAAACAGTCTGGCAAAGGTAATGTTTTCCTGTCTAACACAGTGTCCAGCTATTGATTACACTAGACATACTTTGGATGGTGCAGCGTCTTTACTTAATAGCAACAAGTACTTTCCAAGCAGGTAAGTCCAGGCTTTCACTGCCAATAATAATAAGAATGGATGCAAAAACTAAATATGCAGTCAGCAATGTTCACAAGGACACCACAGGATCACAGGATGTGTCTGAATTGGCAAAGTGTCCAGTGATATCATATAGGGAAAATATACATGTACATGTTTGAGGAATACACTCAAAACAATGTCCATAACAGTCTGGTATCTGTATCAAGTCAATGTCTGTGAAATAGGGATAGACCATGTTTGAATGCAGCTGAGGCTAACCAACTTTTCTCTTTAGCTTTTACTTTTGTAAAGTGCCTAGAACAGATCTGGATAGGCACTATAGAAATATCTATTATTATTATTTTATTACTAATGATCCTCAAGCCATATATTTCATTTTATGTTGTTCATAGAACTGGTTCTACAGTGACTAGCTGATGATTTTCTGTATTCCTGCATGCATAAAAACATACTCATTTTATAGACAGGGGAATGATATTTTGATCATATTTGTGCAATCACGACATGATAATATGTTTGTTTTATCTGTACTTATGTTAATGTATTGGTATACTTACTTTCTTATTTCTTTGCTTCCTTAAATGAACTATATCCTTTTTGATGTTTAGAGTGAGTATCAAGGAATCTTCTGTGGCAAAGCTAGGATCAGTTTGTAGACGAGTCTACAGGATATTTTCACATGCTTTCTTTCACCATCGGAGTATTTATGATGAATTTGAGGTATGTGACTTGTACAGAATTGAAATGAAATCCTCCTTAGTACAAATTAAATTCAAATGGCACTGGCTTAATACAGAGAGATCATTATCATTCTCATCATCATTCTTCATTTATCAAACATGTAAGGAATAACAGATTTATTGCAAAAAACATGTCAGAAAATTTTGGATGGAAAATTGTATTTAAGTCTTTGCACTTCAATAGCATTTTATTAGTGGGAAGTGTGGTGACATCATTGTTATTGCAGTTGTCTCCAGATCAAGCAGTCCGTGTTCAAACCCTAGCCGGGGATATTGCCTTGTGTTCTTGCACAAGACACTTCACTCTCACAGTGCCTCTCTCCACCCAGGAATATAAATTGGTACCAGCAAACTTAATGCTGAGAGTAACCATGCGATGGACCAATGTCCCACCAGGGAGGAGTAGAAATATTCCTAATCACTTCATGCTACAGAAACCGCGATAAGCTCAGGCCTGATGGGCCACTTTGGCTCAAATGCAGACTTTACCTTTACCTGCGTCAATAGCTCCAATGTTTACATGACATGAGGAACTTACTCAGATGTATGTATTCCGATGCTTACTATGCGATTTCTGTTAGTTACCCAGACACTCTTTTGCATTTGGCAGAATGAAACTCTACTGTGCAAGAGATTTACAATTTATGTGCTCAAGTATGACTTGATGGCAAAAGAGAATCTCATTGTTCCCATGGAGGATACTATGTCACCACCACCACTACCCCCTGAGGATTCCAGAGATGACACGCCAATGGACAGTGAAGCCTAAAGAACTTGAATGCATGGTGAAACAAAGCTGTCAGGTCCTGGGCAGAGGTGTTGTCCAGCACAAACAGCTTTGAACAGACTTGTATAGTGAATTTCAAGTTGAGAAAGAATGAAGGGAATGTACAATGGCCTGTCTTTCAGCAGTATATTCTCTTCCAGGTTAATGCCTTTTCTCTAACAAATGTCATATGCTCAAAACACTTCTCTCTCAATGAAACAACGTTTGATTTAATATAATGTCATCAGTAAATTAATAATTAACTAGATATCTCCTCTCGCAAACCAACAAGACCTTTAAAAATAACCTCACTCCACTAGAAAGGTAAACTTTGGTTTCATCAGCTGTGATTTCTGTGAAATGTTTTTATTGTCCTGTAATATACTGTTATTATAACAGAATAATAAGATTAGTTAATTTCAATGTGCCTTTTCTTATCAACCTCAAATAAAGGGAGCTCTGTCTTGGACTAGGGGTGTTGATAAAATTGGCCATTTTTTTCAAGTTTGTCATTTGTAATCCGCCTTAATCTTGCTCAGTCCAAGCCATGCTTTTTTACATTCAATTTTTTAGTACTTCTCTAGGCTTTTATACCTTTGAAAACTGTTATTTTGGGGTTGCCTTCCATTTAAAAGTACTTTTATAGCTTTAAAAACACGACAACGCTTTTAAATTTTCGGAACATGTTTTGATGTTTCAAACATAGATGATCGGTATATATAACTACTCCTATACAATGAAACTTTATAAATTCAAATATTTGTTAACTGCTAACTTATTTCAACTAACCAATCAAATCAAAGGAACAAACAAAAACAGCAAAATATAAACTGTAAACTACAGCAGATAAATTTACAGATGTAACGATAAGCAAACACGCTCAACTTGTTTGTAACACTTGTACTATCAAGACCGTTTGGAAAAGTAATTTTATAGATCAGAAAAGTGAGTCAATATCCGTCGTGGTAAAGCTCCTTCCAGAGAGCTCCGAACATTTTAGAGCCCTGCCTCTTAACGTCTCCAACTAAACTATCAAGTTTGCGTTTTTCTTTAGAACTGTTTTATTCGTGTGAGTGATATTCCGGGTAAACGGAGCATCTTTTAGAGCGGTTTTCAGTTCAGTGTCGTGAAATTAAAGTAATCACTCTAACCAACCACAATGGACACAGCAATCCATTGAACCAATCAAAACTCGAAGTAAATACATGTAACTGACGCAAAGCACGAGAAAACGTGTGCGAACGATTTACGATTCGTTTTGGTTTTACTTCTGATTGGATAAAAAAAAGTCGCGCGAGTTTTTTTGAGCCAGTCCTGTAGCGTAGTTCATGCAAAACCAATTACTTTTCAACTCAAATGAAAACCGCTCTAACAATACTGGTACAAGTAAACCCAAAGTAATTACAGAGCTAATCTACATGAAAAGACAAAATGTTCATTTGAGTGCTCGGAATGGCTGAAAATACAGCATATTGTAATACGGTGGATTAGATCCTGATTGACTAAAAATAGAGAAATGCGTAGGAAGTAGGTAACATAGGCAAAATATTGTCAAAAAACAATTACTGAGCAACACAACAAAACAAACTTACAATTACTTTGAAATTTAATTGAAGAAATAACTTTGAACGACTGTTGTTTACTCGTGAAACTATTCGTAGACCTGTTACTGAAAAAAACACTTGCTCTATGGCGAGATTTCACAAACTAGGCTTTTGTCACGGTAAGCGGCGGCTTTTTTTTTTTTTTTTTTTTTTTTTTTTCGCTTCAGTAGAAAAAGAAAACCTCTTAGACCTGAGAAGTCAGGATAAATGGAAAGCCTAATGTAACTCGGCAGTGTAAACCAGCAGGTAATTGAAACTACTAAGATGAGAAAAATAGTCTTGAAGCGGCTAATGTATCCGTGGCCACCACAAGAATTATTTACAGGACGCGGGCCAATAGGACACAGCGTTCCCGCAACTTTGCCCAGAAAGGCATCATTTTGGATCAACAAATAAACAATAACGCTGAAACAGTGAAGAACCAGTGAAGAAAGTCAGCGGGACCGTCGTTCCTCTCTACTGAGGCGTCATACACCTTGTTCTCTCTGTTCTTCATTTGTAGTTTTCTTTGTTGTTTTAATGGCAACTTTCAGGGAGTCAGTAAATTGTGGGTCATCTTCTCTTTCCTTGTTTCGCTTCTCCTCAGTTCGCAACTGATGTCCTCTTGCCCTCCAGAGTCTCCTTTGAATTATTACGTAGAGGCACATGACTTCGAGCTACAATTTCACACAACCTTGAGTGAAGCTTTTGTTCTAGGTGCTGGTTCCTTGTCGCTGAGGTCTAAGAATTAGTTCAGATACAAAATCAATTGCAAGCAAGAGTTGTAGAAGAACGTATATGTGCACTTCAGTTGTTACAAATTATAGAATTTTAATATTTTTAATCCACAGACGAAGACTGGCTAAATAAGATATGGTAGCATACGCTCTTTATGAATATTGTTTTTCCGGCAGAGGGCGAATATTCTTATTTTTCTGCCGATTTTAGGTTGAAATATTCTTGTGAATATTGTTAGATCATAGCGTATGACATTTCTGTTTACGAATGTATTTGGTGTCTGGATGGTGTTAAAGTAATTTTGGAGCCAGCCTGAAGGCATTGAAGCCTGATATCACACACATAGTTTCTTGTAGAGATGTTATCAGCATCGGACATACGGCTAGAGCTGTTTATGTTGCTTTTTGGTTAGTTTTGCCGTCAAGAGAGAGGAAGAATTTTATACGGTTTAGATGTTTTCAAAATCGCACCCTCGGGTTTATTCGTGAAATATTCTTAAAATTTCGCAAACTTAAGCTTCAATATTGTTATAAAACATATTCTTATAAAAGAGAAAGAGTGTATCTCCTTTTTTTATTCGATTTAGAGCTCATGGTCAAAAGAAGATTGCGAAAAATACGATATGCAATCGTTTAATTTACAAACCCTGCTCACGTATCACCAAATGCGGATTCATTGAAAATAAATAAGATAGTAATCAAAATTCATTAAAATTTTAATTTCGATTGCGCTAACACTAAAAAAAATACATACGTTACAATTTTTTTTTGTTATAAGAATATTGTTTTTCTGGCCGAGGCTGAATACTCTTTTTATATTTTTCTGCCGATTTAAGGCTGAAAATATTCTTGTGAATATTCTTAGATTAGAGCGAATGACATTTCTGTGTTCGAATGTTAAAGCAATTATGGAGTCAGCCTGCAGGCATCAGTAAAACCTGATATTACGCACTATTAGCATCGAACATACGGCTAGAGCTGTTTTTTCTTTTTTTCCTTTTTTTTTTTTTTTCTCCCTCCCTTTTGGCTAGTTTCACCATTCAGAGAAAGGAAGAATTTTATACGTTTTAGTTGAAAACATATAATTGTGTCATATCAAGAGAATATTAACAAATTTTCAACAAAGAAAATTATATTCTTTTCAAAATCAGCCTCGGGTTTATTCTTAAAATATTCTTAAAATTTCGCAAATTTCAGGCTCGATATTCTTAAAAAACCCAGCGTCCATTTTAGTTTTTCTTTAGCATTATACAGCATTCGCATCAATTTACAGTGATAATTACATACATTGTTGAATGTCAGGATCCCGTAAGCTGTCGATGCAGAAGGTTTGTACTGACTGTCTGCACAGGACGGCTAAGTAATCAGTGAATGCTCAACTTACAAATTTCCATCTCGAAGTCTCCATAATATCTGTTTTTCTTAGCCACAAATAAGTTGAGATCCATCGCCAGCGGTTGCTTTGCCGAACACTTGATTTTATTATTTGACCGTTCTGATCATTAAAACTGGCTGATTTCTTACCTGACAAAATACGATAGTTTGATGAAAACTCGCTGGAAACTCAGCAAATTTCAATAAGGCTGCGGCAACACTATAAGCCGGCTGCAGGCAACAGTACTCTCGGCGAACTCAACCGAACAATTCAATCCTTTAAGCTCTAGTATTCTGCGTTTGGTCTTCTTTGTTAAAGGAAAACAAATTGATTTTTATTGGTGTATGTGTAACAGGTATCGCTGTCTCATATCGTTTAAATACAATAGCATACTTACAAAAAAATTCGATTGTCCAGACAACCATTTTCGAGTTTCTTGTCGAACAGTTGAGGAGCAAATTTCCATTTGCTTTCAATATAACGTAGATAGCAACAAATGTAGCAGCAGAACAGAAACTCGGTTAAGATTTTTCTTTGCATTTTAAAAAATGAGAGATATATTTCTTTGGTTTATATGTTGTAAATGGATGTTTTCTTTTTCGCTGAACACTCCCTGGGGGTGTAAACTTGATCCTCAGGCGTACTGCTGTTTGGAGATCTCTAGAACATTAAGATGGAAACAAACAAAGAACTGGGCCGCCTTGACTAGCACTAGCTATCCGAGTAGTAGGATTGTAACAATGACAGTTGACAAACGAAACAAAGATTGCTGTTGTTGTTGAATTTTATGATTCGCTTTGGGAAATAAACGCTAGAGATCATTTTCACGTTTTCAAAGCGTACATTATGGGTCAGTGATTTTCAAGCAATTCTGAGTATGCACGCCGCGTGATGAAAAGAGTCGAGTTACTTGTGATTTCACCATATTAAAGTTACAATCATGATTAATTTGTTCATGAAGTTCCGCCAACCATTTGAGCCTCATTAGAATCTCAGCTCTGATTTGGTGCTGTGAAAGTATGTTAAGAGCAACAGGCAAACATAGATGAATACTTAAAGGGAAGGTTATGGACAGTCTCTGCTTGATATTCAGAACATTTTACTAACGAGCGTAAACCCGGCGTAAAACAGCCACTGTGTTTTAGCGCTCTTGCTTTCTCCTGTACACAAACAAATAAGCTGTACTTTATTTCTTGTCTTCGAACCCTTTAAGGCTGGTTTCCATGGTTGTTTACCATTCTCCCGAAAATTCCGGAAATTTCGGTAAGAATGTAATTGGTAACACTGACAATTTTGACTGGGTCGACTGAAAAATTTTCGAATTAAACGGAACGTCTTGAAAGGTGGTCCAAAATTTCCAACCTAAATATCCAAGTGGAAAATGTGCTTACCATTTGCAATTCTTTTGTACCCCCACCTTTGGAATTATGAGCAGGTTTAACTCGTCCTAGTCTCTTTATGGCCAATACGGACGGAACTTACCATCAGGTATTTTTGCTTACCATTTGCACAACCGTTGATGAAGTGGTTTCTTCATGCAAATGAAAACAACCCATATAATCGCTACCGACAGAAAAAGTTGAGCGATCCTTTATTAATACGACTATCGCTGTCCAAAGCGTAACGATCTAATCTAGAATCGAGATTTCCCACGGCCAAGCGCAAGGGAGATTTCCAACCTCGTTTGCAGGCTCTCTATCCTCTGCCTCCCTTGTTCGGGAAGCAGAGGAGAGAGCCTGGGAACGAGGTTGGATCTCACTTTTCAGTGTCAAACAGAGTAAGATCTGGATACGAGACAAGTTTTTTAGGTCTGGCAGAGTAGGTTCTCCTATACTTAGGCATAAGACAAATTGTAAGTCGGTTCAGCTTAACAATCGGAAGTAAAACCGTTTTGCAGCCTCGCTTTCAATCGTTGGTTACTGGAATAACCAAAGTCAGAGGGTACACCAGAACGTCCTTAGCATTATGAGACTGTATGAGGTCTTTGAGTCCACAATACTCGTGAAATGAATAGGGACTCTAAGATATGGTACGGCTAGGCTGTAGTACGACGGCGGATAGTGAAGATCACTTCCGGTGACATCATGACGCGCGTACCAGTACGGCTTTCCCGCCGTAGCCTAGCGTTGCTTTCTACGAAGAGAAAGTGCCTGGTTTCACGTACTCTTCACCACGTGAGTATAAGCCTGCTGTTTACTTCTCATTTTAACGCTTTGTTCACTGTTTGAACAGCCTAGTTTGAAGATAAAGTTCTCAATCATAAAAATCAGTTCTAAGATCATTGTTTCTCTGTCATTTGTACAGAAAATTTGAACGATTTTAACACCTACCGCGAGATGATCAATTCAGTCATATTAGTATCGGGCCCGGGGGCGGGGGCACTGCCATATATGAGCTGTATAGGTATGTGCCGCTGTGAAGGGCATGGTTTTGAAGCAGTTTACTCTAGGATAGGGTATATAAATCAGAGCGTTTAGGTCTAGAATAGGGTGTAATTTTTCACAAAACTGACCAGTTGGTTGAAGATTTGATCTAGACTAAGGAAACCAGGAATTGTCACTCAAAAGTATAAAAAAATCAAATCGGCAAGTTTAAATTTACGCAAATCAGCCTCAACAGTGTCGATAGATGGGGGGATTTGGGGAGTTTACTCTAGTATAGGGTAGCAAAATTCAGCTGAACTAGCTCTGGTATAGGCTAAGGGTTCCAGGGTCCCAGCGGCACATCCCCTCCCAGAAATTCCCAAAGTCCCCCCCCCCGGGGGTATCGGGCCGAACAGCCGTAGATAAGAAAGCTTCGTATGTGCTAAACTGAGCTATAATTGTTTATTACTGTTCAAAATATATTTCATTATAATCGAAAGTTTTGTATTTTCGGGCTTCTCACGTAATCGTTGTACGAACAACCTGTCCGTGTTGAAATCGAGTTTTTTTATATCAGGGTTTCTATTTTGTTTTGTGGTTGGAATTACAGGCGGTTCTATCAAGTTCTAAAAGGCAAATCTGAGTTCTGGGAGATGTAAGACGGATACAAGAGAAGGAAGTCATTGTCATTAATCAAGCTTATTTCGTATGAAAGTAGAATAATCTTTGGTTTCCTTAAAAGTAGTCATTTTTGTAAAGACACGTAGAGACTGCACATACCGTTGCCGTACAGCAAAATATTAAACCATTTGAGTTTGGCGAGTAAAACACCATTGTCAGCCTAGTCCCTCACGGCCAAAGCAGCCGTAGTAGCACCTCACCGTAGCGTATCTTAAAGTCCCTAATGAGGTTCGCAGGCTCTTATCTTTTTCAGAGTGGTGCAGGTCACGCAATTTTCAATACATATGGGTAATTGACCAAGATTGAGGTCAAGATAGCTGGATTTTTTGCGTTTTTATCAGACCGAGACGTCGACGTCCATAAACACGCATAAAAATTTATATCCAGCCACCTTAACCGGACAAGCTTGGTCAATAAAAGATTTATTGTGTGGAAAAACAGACGCTACTTTCTTGCGGGACACCGAGGGTAGTCCCGGGCGGACATGACAATGCTGGCTTGTCCGCTCGGGTAGCCAATCACGAACGTGGGCTTTTGACTTGTTCACTGTACCCAAAAAATTCGCGCCAAACGTAGCCTGCGAACGCAGACGTATTTTCGGCTGTCACTTGGTTCCGCCGAAAAATAACGTCTGCGAACCCGAGCCAGGAAACGATTTCTGTGACGTAATGACTTTTGTTTCTCCTTGGCCAATCAGATTCCATGATAGAATGAAACTCGAGTGCTCCTCGCAGCGAATACCTCGCGCACAGTCGCGCAGTAGTTCTGGGGTTATTTGAGCTAAACTGTGATTGGCTTAGAATTCCTACGTCACAGAAATAGTTTTCTGGCTCGGGTTCGCAGACGTTATTTTTCGGCGGAACCAAGTGACAGCCGGAAATACGTCTGCGTTCGCAGGCTACGCCAAACGCTGCCACAGCCATTTTGTAATGCTAGAATTTCGCGCCAAACTTTTAGAAAACAAAGTCTGAAATGAATTTAGCAGTCTACATCCGTATAACTACCAAGCCTTCAGTCTTATTCACCGAATAAGAACCTTTAGGACTAATGCAAGCGTACGAATCACCTTTAAAAAGCTACAAGTCAAAGGAATTTGTGCGCTTGCCCTCAGATTTGCATAGTAGCCAGCCAGTTTAACATTTAAACATAATTTTTATTTCGAAATATGGTATTTTTTAAGAATGATTTTTGTGCGATCACTACACATCGAAAATGTTCTGTGACTTTTCACTGCAATGACCCTTTTCACAGATAACTTTTCTCATTTACATTACAATATAATCTAGCCTGCAAGGTAATTTCGGGCTTTTTTGTAGTTTCAGCCCAAAATTGCCTCACATCCAACTTGGATTACATTGTAATGTAAATGAGTAAAACCAACAATTTATTTTATCTCAAAATTCTTGGCAGTTTTTTTTGCCAGCTCTGTAAGTTTTAATTTGATGCAGGAGTTTACAAGTCTACAGTTTAAACCGGACGCCCCGCATCGCTTGGACGCGAGACACCTTAAGGCGGACGGTAAACTTAATAAAAACGAACAGGACAACACAACATGGAGAGGTTCAAAATAATTTAATCTGGAGAAAAATATGGGCGTATATGGTCCATCGATAATAATTCCAGATAGGTATCAAGAGAAGTAGTGTACAATAGAGAGTAGTATCAAGGCTACCAGGTGTAGAGTCCCTCAGCCAGCTTTGGGTCACCATCAATTAAACTACACAGTAGTCATAAATACAACCATTCAATAAACAGTCCCAACCAAGAAATCGTTAAGTCTTTCTAGGACCTCATTTGAGTTAAGAGTAACTAATGCAATGGCCAATTTAAGTTCTTAAGCTTATGAATGAAGGAGTAGGAAGTAACCAGGTCAAAGAGAGCTCAGAAAAACGAGCTTTGAAACTTGCGAGGTTCTTGAAAGAGCCACGAGTAAAATCTTACATAAAAAAGAACGGGGAAACAGAAAAAGCACATGCAAATAGTCTAACTCAAACTCAAACCCGAGTATTTCTGTAAACACCGTGCTAGGATTGATGCTGTTCTATGAACAAAGGGTAAATCAACTAAGAAGCAGCAAAGGTAAAGCCTCATAAAGAAGCAACTTGCACGCGAAATTAGAAGTTGCCATTAATATCTAAAAAAGAGCAGAAAAATTACTTCCCCTTTAGGGGTGAAAATGGCAACAGCAGGCACGCCTAAAACATTCCTTAAAAATTACAATCTTAGTACACAAATCTACTTAAAGCTACTTAGTGCAAAAAAAAAGGACCTCAAAAAAGGCTCGAGCAACTTAATTGATAAAATACTATTGGAAGCATGCATAGCTATATTTGAGCAACATGTAGACTGCTCTCAGAGTTGTTCCACAGGCACTAGACCGAGTGAACTATAGCAAACTGTTGACTAGAACCAGGCAGCAACTTAACTCAAGAACTTGCCATAAAATTATACTCAAATAAGTCAATATATATATAATTTTCAAATACTTGGTTCTTGGGCACACAGGCACATGTTAGGGCACTGTCAGTGTACCGAGTCTGGGTGTGGCCTTACAAAACTGCTAGTTTTCTTTTCAATCCTTAATACAGCAAGATTACAGTGCATACTACAACAGCACTACGATCAATTGTCATAACTACCTCTAAGAGTTTTTTGTTTGATTAGCTTCATCCAATAGCATTGTGAGTAAGATGCTCAGAGCCTTGCTGGTGATGAGGTAGCATATGCCAACATACACCTGGCATACCACAATACCACAATACTATCCTGAATAATTTGTCAGTGAGTGGGTACAACAGATACACAGGCTATGAGAGTGATGCCAGTGAAGTGACCAGATAGGTGATAGGTACTTGGCATCTACACAGTTTTGTTTCAGCTGTAGGGCGTCTGCCTCCTCGGTGGGGGAGATTGACAACGAGCTATAGCATCATGAATTTGCATCTGAGCGCGCTGCAAAAAAAAAAAAGACTTCTTTTGAGACTACATGTAAATAAGGTGCTGTAGGACATTTCATAAGTCTAGTGAGTGACTTAGAAATAAACCTGATGTGAATGGGATTTATCAATAAATAAGTTTCCTGTTCCTTCTTACCACACCAGGATCCATGAAAGTCCATTGCAAGTTAATGTGTGCAAGATCCAGTCTGGGGTAACAGGATACCAAATTGTTCAACACAGCATAAAATTGTGACTCACCTGTCCACTAGCGAAGCTTTCTTCGATTACTATAATTGCCTCACTGTTTTCCGTAGTTTCATTGCTTGTTACGACTTTAATACGTACTCCTGTTTGTTTTTGCAGTTCTTTCACCTGACTCAGACAAAACAAAACAAAGTGAGAAGGAACTGAAATGTGAAAGAAGGACTCACAAGTTGAAAGACCCACAGGTCACATCAGTTTTCTTATTGAAGTCTAGTACAGTGCCAGAAATACCTGTTGGTCATCAGGCACTGTCTGACTAAAGTTGTGAAATTGTCTGACTTATGTCCAATCAATAGTCTCTAAAAATATCTTTCAGTCCTTTGTCAAAAAAGTGTCATTAGATTCACTATTGAATGATGGTCTTAACCCGGAGCCTGTGATGTTAATTTCAAAAAGATGATTTATTTAGTATCTTGTTACTATTTCTTGTGGGTGTGGTTAAGTATTTAACTGGATTTATTACTTGCACATCGTCAAACACAAATTCATTACATGTACAGTGCTAAAAAGAAAACATCACTGGATCAACACAAGAAAGACTGAAACATTTAACCCACTGACTTAGCTGTTTGTAAAATCATTGCAAGGTTGTGCCCTATCAGTAAAAAATAGAATAAAAGGCTATGTTAAACTGCTTCTATCAAAGATGATGATGTTTCTACTTACATTATGTCCGTCTTTACCAATAAATCTGCCTATTATGTTGGGTTGGTTCTTGCTTCCACCTCTCAGAGGAATGAAAATTTCTATTTTCAGTTTAAGTTCACCAACATTCTCTCCAGAGTTTGTTTTATAGCCTTCTTCAGCAAGCTTACAGTAGACACAGTGTTGAGCCTGAAAAGATTTAGCAGACAAATAGTAATGGTCAAGATGTGGGCAGACTTTGTCAATTTCAGAATTTAGCAATCACTTTCACAATACAAATGCTGTCTTTTTTCGCAATAAATCAATTGGAAGATACTGAAGCAACAACAAAACTGATATACATGTAGACACAATTTCACTGACCCAAGGTTTCAAAGACCTGTTACTACACACTTGTAAATGAAGAATGTAAAACTGATTGCAGATCATAAGTGCATCATAAAGGGCTTACTGCATTGAGACATAACTAGACAATCCTAATACCAGAACGGGGAATAGTTGGTGACCCTTGTAATACTCGTTTGTGAAAGATCACCGAGAATAAGACCAAGCTACCTTATTGGTACTTAATTTTTACAATTTTCATGATTGATTCACGAGAAATTAAAAAGACCAGTGAAAAAAATCCTTGCGAAGTTTAACCATGCAAAATTTAACACCCACACAGAAAATTCAAATCACAGAAAAAATGATCAACATGTAATAACAACAACATATACAGGATATGTATCGAAAAAATACACTATCTACTACCTGGTTTTACTGACAAGTTCCATTTTGTATCTTCTGTTGTGAGACAATGTTATAATGTTTAAAATGCATTTTGCTTGTTCCAGTTTATCTAGAAATTTTAACAAGTTCAGACCTTTCAAAAATAAAATGAAGTTGAGAATGCTAGAATAGTGAAATTTAATGCCCTTTTTCATATTTGCCTATTAAAATCACAAAACTAAAACCCCGCCAAACACTGTCTCACTAAATTCATGAAATTAAGTACCTGCAAAATTAAGTACCAATAAGGTAGAAGTAGTAAAACATACTTACAAAATATTGTTGCAGAGGAGTGCCAATGATCTCTATATACCTCTCTGGTGCATCACGATCCTTAGGAAACACATGGATATTTCTAGCTCCACTGAATTTCTTTATGTGAGCAAGGTTGGAAGCCTTTTTACCAATCAGAGGGCCAGCAAATTTGGACGGGAAAGAGAGGTGAACTTTCACTTGCATCTGAAATATCATAGTAAATGAGTACAATCTAGTTTTAACACAAGACCCAAGTGAATTTGTGCCATACTACGTTTTTCAAAAGAATGCTGCACTTAAAGTGCACATGACAGATGTTTTTTTTTTTATCTTCTCGATGAAATCTACACGAGATTATAATATGGAAAAAATAACGAGGAAAGTTGGTTATCGTTGTTGTTGTTTTTTTTTTTCACCACGTTTTAGCCATCTGAAAACATGAAATTTCACTTCTAGTTGGGTCAGAAACAAAGGTGGTTAGGACCTGGGACTAGTCAGGTTGTGACATCAAAACTAGAAAGTGAGAAATGTAACTGTAAGTAAAAATGACCACAGTTAGAACAAAACTACCTGTTGTAGATGCATATATCCTTGAGAAACATTTCCAAGTATTCCTTGAAACCAGTAAGGTACAAATGGATTGTTCTGCAACAACATTAAAATGTACTGTAACTAGGGAAATCACAGACAGGTATATGGAACACCTCTGTGTAAACAGAAGACTGCAAGACACTCTTTCAGGGGGCATTTTTTAAACTTTAGAGAGACATATCATTGCAAGTATAGGTAGTGACCCGTTCAGTGACTGAAAGGTCTTATTAATTATTATTTGAGAACATCTGTTGGTATTGGCATAAAAGACTGCGACAGGTTTTTCATCTTAGCAGGGGATGGAAAGAAGAGAAATGCTAGAGCCAGGGTACAAAGAAACTTAAGTCTGCAAACAATTGACATAAGGAAGAAATGGCATATAAGCAAAATAGCATTTAATGAGCAAACATCTTATTTGTTTATAGGAACATGGAATATCCAATTGTAGGACTACCAATGAAATTCAGGATATCAGGAAAACTGCTTCTAAAAACTCATATATCTACCCATGCAAGTTCCTGTGTTATTCCATAATATTATAGCTATCTCAGACAATCTATAATGGGTAATGTGGATTACTGCTTCTCCAACACTTTAAATAATACCTAAGAGTACAATAAGAGTATTACACATAACTGTACTCACTGGTTGAGGGTTGTAGGAAGGTGGTCCCATTGGAGGCCACTGCCCATGAGCAGGAGGTTGTATATAACCCTGCTGTGGGTTTTGACGCTATAGTTTATGAGTAATAATAATAATAACAGCAATGATGAAATTGATAAAAAATAAACGCAGTATTCAAAATAGAGGAAAATCTACACACTACATTTGTGCTGTCTTATCTAAGCCAACAAAGAATTTAAAAGCTTCAGTTTTAAACGTTCTCGGGGTATTACAGGTGCACAGTTTTTCGGGAATGTTGTTCCATTCCATTCCAACAGTGTATTGGAATGCGGACTGACTCATTGCAGTTTTGGTTCTCAGGAGATGAAGTTCCCTACATGTATTAGCACAATTAAATACTGAAATGTGTATTGATTTTATTATTTATATCTAGATTATAGATTATATAGACTACTCCTTATATCCTTAAATACCTGTAAATGAAGAGAAATTAAAAACAGCCGCTCACTTAGTGATCCAAGAACAAGTTGCAATAAAATTAACTTCGATGATTGCTTTTGTTCTACAAACCTCTCTCACAATGCTTTTGAGGCAGTCATATGCTTTAGAACTGATCATGTGTTCTGCTTGACTACATTTTGAAAGTGCACCCTCTTCCAGTGAACTAAGCATGGTGTCTTCCTCTAATGTTAACTGTTCTGGTGGAATTTGATACTGTATTGTTATCACTCTATCCAATTGATATAATGGCTCTTCCCTACAGCCTCCCCTGTAAAACAAGTCTCCCCTGCAAAACAAAGAAAAAATAAAAAATTCAGCACAGTCAAAGGATTGACAACTAACTCTGGTGTAAATAATAATAATAATAATAATAATAATAATAATAATAATAATAATAATAATAATAATAGTAATAATAATAATAATAATGAACCAGCTACTGTGACAGAAAGCCAAACAGCGACTATACTTTGGGACATGCCAATCCAAACCGACAAAGAGATAAAAGCAAACAGACAAACAATGGAAAAACTCACAAAATACAAAGATCTTGAGACTGAAATCAAGAAAACGTGGGGGATGAAAACAACAACTGTCCCAGTGATCATTGGAGCTCTCGGGCTTGTCAAGAAGGGAACAGAAAACTACATCGGCAAGATCCCACGCAATATTGGAATAACAGAGCTACAGAAGACCGTCCTCCTTGGAACTGCTCACATACTTAGGAGGACTCTATCCATCAAGTAATCCAGCAGACTTATGACTGCTCTAGGCTCACGGATTGAACTTGGCACCATAAGTTAAAAGCAGCAAGACTTTAAGCACTTATAATAATAACAACAACAACAATAATAATATTAGATTTATATAGCGCTAAAATTATAAAGTATTCGAAAGCGCTTTACAATGCAAGATTAAGATTACAGTAAAAATTTAAGAAAAATGTGTTTACAAATAATACAATTTAAAAAACATTATAAGACTATGGCATGCTATACACTAATTTAAAAAAAGTGAGTAAACCATAACAAGCCTGCAAATAACAGTCGGTCATCGGACAACTGTCTGGTAAATTTGAGGTTTTGACGGGTAAAAGCTTAGCCTGGTCGGACAGTCTGACCGGGTATTTCTACTAAAATGAAAAATATTTTAACTGAAAATTTGTGGCCGAATATGGGACAAGTTATTTTGTTATACTGCCACACAATACTATGCAAAAAAGCTTTGTTATGGGTTTCGCTTTCATTCCAATTCTAAGAATTTTATCACGCGCGGTGCGTTGTCTCGAATGTTATAATTATGTCGAATTGTAAACACATCACATCAGCGCCACTATCCCTACATGTTAATTTACGCATATTGCAGTGGCGTTGTGAAAGATCATGAAGCCCCATTTAGTCTGAATTACGTTCATCTGAAAAACTACTAAAAACTGAGGTCTTATGTAATTACTCGTTGTTTGTTGCTACCAAGTGTTGTGGAATTAATTTTCAGTCATAATACATTGACCCGATTATAATAGTATGGAAATTGAATACACGGCTCAAATACTCACGTTTCGTTTATTTGAATGCAATCGCTTTCAAAAACTTTAAAACCTCTAAAACGTAACCAAATGTTTTTCTAGTCCGTATGATCAAAAATCAGTTTAATTTTTAACTCTTATAGTTTTTTTTACATCTGTCATTGTGGTTGAAATATAGTTTCCGTACCACAGAAATGTTTTTGTGAAAAGCGTGAATGTACAGATTAGTCATGCTTTATAGTCACGACCACCTTCAATTCCACATTTTAAATAATTATGCAAATGTTTTATTCAATTGACCCCACAAACATCCAGAGGAAACTTGCTTTCAGAAAAAGTCGAAGAATTCATCTCAGCCAATTTTCAAGTCTCTGAAGGTCCACGCGGGAGATTGTTTCATCGCTTTTCCCGTTTTCCTCAGACGTCTTGGGAAACTTGTTACGTTGGAAACGCTTGTGTGACTAGGGGTACAAACGTTTGTAAATTTGTCAATTTTCAACTGGTAAAATAATACCAGAAGTAATGTAAAGGTCCCCTTGCTGGTGCTAGTAGCGATTTTACACTCAGTTGACTTATAAGCTTTTAGAATTTACAACCAATATTTTGGCGAAGAGTCTACACTAAAATACCAAAATGTCTTAAATGTCTCTTTTTAATTTCTAACAACAAACAATTTTTTTTGTCCAACCAGACTGGCTTTTTGTCAGGTCAAAACTGGTCCTTGTCCTGACAAATGACCTGCCTATAGACAAAATTTAGTTGCGGGCTTGCATAAGGTTTAATGTTTTCAGCACGAGGAGAACTGGTTTTCACAAAAGGGCAAAACCTTTTGAAGGAAGCTTTTTATAAGAAAAACTTTCCTGTAGATGATCAAACCTGGCATGCAAAATCATCCACACGGCTGGTCAATTGGCCCGGTGTCCGGCCCTTAACAAAATCCCTGTTATGAATGACTAACATTTACATGTACCATCCAACAAAAATGAGAGCAAAACTCAAAAAAGGTGCCCACATCCAAAGTGACCCCTACTTTGCAGGAGCGGCCTCAGCTACTTTTATCTGGTGAGTCATAGATGTTGTTCAGTTTCTCTCCATATAATATGCATATTATGTCAGAAGTAATTTCAAAATCTTTACTTCCATACATAACATAAGCATTTCATACTACAAATTGTGATCAGAGATAAGGAAATGTTGATTAATAATGGTAATAGGACTGAGTGGAGTCCAATTCGGTCTGTAATCATATGAGTGATTAACAAAATCGGACGACCACAAAGCAGGAGTCCGATTTGTTAATCATGAGTATGATTACAGACTGAATTGGACGACACGAAGCCCTGTTACCAATTAATCAAAACTATGACAAAATTCGAGAGACGAACAAACCATCAATTGAGCGCTTAACGATTCAACGTCATTATGAATGCTGAAAAACACAGCAGTTTACTCAACAAAGTGCACCACAACAGCACGAGCAAACTGACGCGTACTGTCCAATTACAAGCATGACGCGTACATTTTCCAATTAATGCTCAAATCGGGCTGCCGATAGCCAATCACATTCGAGAATTTTGTTATAGTTTTGATTAATAGGAAAATGTGTTTACTAAAACTGTTCCTCAAGGTAGTGGTAGTGGTAGGAAGGTATGCCAGCATAATTATATATCCCAGAGGTATCACCAACATGCGAATCAAAATTCACAACTCATCAAGACTGCCTATTATTTAAACTGTATGTTGTACATATTATTGTTGTTATTCATACAGAAATTAATCATAAAGCCCCTTCTATCTGAAATACATATGTACATAACAAATTTTTTGAGAACTTACCTCAATGCACGAACTGAAGTACCATTTGTTGAATCAGAAACCTGTTTCAGATGGGCATGGCCTCTACCTGCCAAAAAAAAAAAGGTTTCCATGTTTATGAATAGGAAAGCTCTTTGTTAAAGTGCACCTAACCCCAAAAATTTTTTTTCACTAAAACGAATCTACTTGTTATTTAAAATAGTTCTGTGAAAATATTTTTGGATTCCGTTAAATCCTCGATTTTCTGTGCCCCGACGAAATCTCGAAAATAGCTCCAAAACACCGCCATTTTGTTTCACGACCAAGTTTCTGGAGAATGGGTCCAGCGGCTCTTGTGACGTCTACCCAGGAAGGTTGGATATCTCATTTCCTCTCATTTCCTTCAGGATGGTGCAATACACATTCGAAAAATGCGCACAAACGCCTTCCAGAGGTGCTATCGGCTGTTGCAGCAATATTCCGGATTTAAAGAAAGATATACTGTACAATTTACTGACGATGATCGGCTAATGGTGCAATAAAGACGTCAACGATGGTTGATTTTGTTGAACCGAAACAAGCGAACTGAATCTGTGAGAACCATTGAAGAACTCTCACTTGAATTTGTTCCGCAGACTTTCGAACACTGTTTTCATAAATTTTATGCTTAAAGCTAACCAGATATTTGTAGAAATACTACCGACAACCTATATCTTCCAATCCCGCAGTATTTATAACATAACCGGCAAAGTTGTGTGATCCGATCATGATCAAGAAGCGTTATACTGATATGTAAATGGATCGCAACTGTAAGCTGCTAACCAACACTTATTTCTCTTTCAATTTAGATGAAAGTCGAAGATTAATCCTTTAGAATTACATGATAGACTCAGAGTTTTTCGAAGGCTTGGAAATCAGCAGTGCGACAAAGATTCTGTGCGATAGCGTCGAAAATATGGCTGTGTAACATTATCTGCGGACCGCTTAGGGAACACATTCTTTTCGCTTATCCGACGAATTTCACTGCAAACTTTGAGAACAATTTGCATTGGTTATTTGGAGTTACGACTTAAAACGTGTGACAATGTGAAATCGGTAATTGTATGAAATGTTTCCTTCCGCCTTGCTTCCCACAGCTTCAAAAATACAGGTCCAAACAATACGATTTTCAATCGATCGAAGCCAATGTTTTGGAGGTCATCAGGTCTCGAAAACTGCAACACACATGTCACTCTTATAAACATGAAGCATTCAACTGAAAGTAAAACACAAACTGGATTTAACAGAACAATCACACCTTGACAAAATACATTCTCGCTAAGGACAAATGTAAACGGGCTATAAACACGCGTGGGAATCTTATGTTTAGTTGACAAAATTACCATCCAAAGCTGTCCTTGAGTTTTCTTTCGTGCTTTTCGTTTGCCTGCATCTCCACTTCGTATCTAGCTTTCCATTCCTAATATACAAGCAACTCGTCTGCAAAGAAGTCTTCCCCTTCGTCGCTTGAAATATTGTAATTTGCTCTCAAAGCTCTAAGCAGTGAGTTCACAGTTGTCGAACATGCTTGATTGAAGTTTATTTCGGAGTCTTCCGAATCGAAACTTAACTCTGACTCCAGTGACAAAAAAGAAATGATTCTGAGACAAAACTTGCACGTTTTAGTCCCAAAATACATCAGAACGATTAGTTTTGCGTTCCATTTTCTCGAGCAAATACAGAGAGTTGACTGAGGTGCTATTGTGTTTGGTTCCTGGGTAGACGTCATCAGGTACCGCCGCCCCAGACTCCCTAAAACGAGGTCGTGAAACACTTCAAGCACGACTTTGAAAGGGCATAGAAAATCGAGGATTCAACCAAATTCAAAAATTTCTTCGCCCAAATGCTTCAAATTAAGTCTAGATTCGTTTTAGCAAAAAAAAAAATGGGGGGTTAGGTGCACTTTGAGTACATACATGTATGTTGGACTCTACACTGCCTGTACACTGGGCACAAGCATTTTAGGCAGGTAAAATTTATTGAATGAATAATAATTTAAAGACTTGTTTAGTACCATTTACATTGACGTTTTTTTCCTTATCGACAGCAATGGGGTGTATTCACATATCAATGGTAAATCAGAGGTACCCAAAAGAGCAGGTGCGGAGTTGAAGATGAGCACTTTCTTGCTCTGATAAGGGGGGAGGGAAAATATTCTGTTCTTTGGGCATATTTTTTTTTTTTCAGCAAGTGTGTGTGAAGCCGAGGTGGAGATGGTGGACTCTTAACCTAGACCTACATGTTTCAAGATGACTTTTTTCCCAATTCTCCCTACGCTTTTAGGATCAACCCCAGCAACCTTTAGGCTAAGCTCCTAACTTCCTATATAAGGACGCCCAAAGGCCTATTTAAAAAATTCCTTGGGCAGCAGCCTTGTTACTGCTAAATCTTTAATTAAAATAACCAACACAATTACAATCTTTCAGTTTGTTCAACTTACACATAAAAATATTACACAACTGCTTACCAATCACTTGTCCAGCAATACAGGTATCAACTAAAACACGCATCTGAACCACTGGGCTAGAGTAGACAAGACCAATATTACATTAGTGACTAAGTTACTAACGGTGGGGGCAGTGTAAAATCAACTTTTAGTAACCTACTTGGAGAACATAAGCTAGGAAACTGATGATTTCAGATATTTATGATGCCCCAAGTACTTACACTGGATTAAATGCAACATCTGAACCTAAATTGCTTTTCACTCAAAAGCAAGGAATCCTCATTACAAATGAAGCCAGCCAACAGTTGCTGGTGGGTTTTTCATACCTTCTCTTTGCTGGATCAGTTTCTAAACGCATTGTTCTGTGAATGCTGAGGTTAGCTTCAGTACACTGCTCAGGAGATCCAACAATCTCAACAACCTACAGAAAATAAGATTTAGATCAGTTCCACAAATACCCTGTCACACAATTCTGTGGCAAAACAGAGTGTTGCATGCATCAATGTGAACTGGAAAAGAACTGAATTGTACTACAGTACTACATCTTATCACATTTCACAAAATTTCAACTCCAATATCTCAAGCTCACTTCTTGTTTAGACTAGACTCCAACGTCAAGAGTCTTGCCTAGAGACACAGGACAGAGTTAGGCCAAGTTCAGATGCCGTACTTCACATGAGCTGAATCGAATGCAAATGAGAAAAATCCTTTGTTCTCCCTCATTAGCATTCAATTCGACTCATGTGAAGTACGGCATTTGAACCAGGCATAAGTGGACCAGAAATTTCTTTGTTATGAACATGCAATTTGTGTGCTTTCTCAAAATAATTTTACATTTTAATTTTACAATTTTATGATAGTTTTACATAGGTTCTTTCCACCATAAAAACCCTTGTCAAGAATACCACATTTTAAGCATTTAATGATCCTCCCTTCTTCTCGAAAAATGTGACTTAAAAGCTGATATATATAAACAATAGCTTCCCAATGACTTTCAAAATATGTACAGATATTTGTCTGCAGACATTATCTGTTCTGAGAAGCGAACAGTTTTCCGAGGGCGTAGCTCAAGGAAAACTGTGAGCTTTGAGGAACAGATAATATGCAAGGACAAATATCCAAGCATATTTTCAAAGTCATGGAGGCTATTGCAGTTTTGAAAATTGGGGAATATTCTCAGATATTCCTTAGTTCTCGGTTGCACGATGCATTTACACCAATTGTGCGCAAGCAAAAATATTTGATGGATTATAATGTTACATAAAACCTCACCTTTTCAAAGGGACTCTTGTCATCTTTCTTGTGCACAGTGATGCTTAAAAATAGGAATTAAACAAATTAGTGATAAAAATGACTTAACATCTTGTTGCAGGGTTCAGCAATTTCCCTTCACTAACTGCTGAATTCCTACCAAATAAATGGAAAGGAAAGTTGCTTTCATCAGCAATGAAAACATCACGGGAATACTATAAACTCAATACAGTCATGATCATGTACGTGACCTGAACCACGTTTCCAAAGCTTCTGACAAAAACTTTCTCTGTTTCATCGTTAGTACAACCCTATGAGCTTGAATTAAAAGTGGTGCTCATCTCTGCACAGCATCCAAACAGACCAAGTTCACTGGATGACAATTACAGTGTTTCTTGAAAAGAAATTTTCATTCCATTCACAAGAAAAACTTCACAAGAAATAGGCAATGCAAAACTTAAAATAATCAGAAACCCAACCATTCGCTACTTTCTAGGGGTGCTTTCCATTCAACCAAAAGTTCCAATACGGGACAGAAATTTCCTGGGACAGGTTCCAGAAAATCCGGAAATTGTTAAATTTCCAAAAACCAAACCAATCAACCAAAAATTCTGGAAATTTCAGAATGAAAATCAAATGGAACAGAAATTTCCTACACCTTGTACCTTGGCTAAGAAATGTAAAAAGATTTATAACACATGCAGAGCCATTGTACCACTCATTAAATCCTTTGTTTTGTTATGTTTTTGCTGCTCTTGTGGTTTGTATAAGGTCCCTGCCGTCATGGGCTATAAAAAGTCACCTATTCAACATATCAGTGCTCTGTATGTTTCTATATTTGCAGTTTAAACCTTAAAGTGAAAAATTCCAAGCGAACAAAAGAGCAAGTTATTGCTTTCCACTGTGATGCAGTCAAGCAGAAAATTCTGTTCCATTTTCCCCAGAAAATTTCCACAAATTCACACTGGAATTCTTAGTCAAATGGAAAGCACTCCAGTGCTCAAATATTTTCAGAGAGCAAACAGTGCAAGGAGAGCAAAACGTTGTCAAATTTCTCTTTAAATGTCAAAAGCAATCTATAGAATGTGACTTCTGTGTTATGTTCTGATCTGGATGCAATGTCACTGAAATTAGTGAAATTGTTGGGTTCTGTTTTCTTCAGACTACTCAGAGGAGTAGGAAACATTGCCTACTGTGCAAGGTACTTACTCTGTTTCCGTTTTTTCTGTGAGATCTTTAATTTTCTTTCCTTCTTTACCAATAATGGCACCCACCATTGTGGGTGGTACAAGAACCCTACAAAAATTAAAGTCAAAAAACTTTAATTTAGTGTATTCTAATGTACTTCTTATCAAAGAAGCAATTTTTGCCATAACAAAATAATATCATGGATTTCCATCTCTAGAGCAGTGCATGAAATGTAGGAAGTAACCAGTTGAAGTCCATTAGCCAACTGTAACACTGGCTGGGCTGTGCACACGCCCACTGTAACATTTGAAAAAAATACAAGTACCAAAACTGGAATTGCATATACCTGATGAAGTAATCAGTATCTCTTGGCTGTCTATTGCGACTTGATCTTGGTTTTCCACTTCTTGAACCATTTCTTCGATCTCTTCCTCCATCGGGAGACTGTGAATTCCCGATATCTTGCAATTCATGATCATCTTCTCCCATATAAGGAAACTAAGAGAAGTATTCCAACAAGGCAATTTGCTTCTTCTTTTTTTTTCACAAATTCTCAAACAATTTACAAGATTAACATGCTCTTTGTAGTTAAGGTATCAGTATACTCCATAATTGTCCAGCTTTAAAAAAAATTGTTCTTCCCTTTTTTAGACATCTTCTTGTGATTCTTTCATTTAAAAAACTTTCATGAAAAAAGATTGATTCTAAGCAAAGTTATAAATGAAAAACATTTCTTTGCACTAATTACCTTTAATTGATAGCTGTCAATGGGTTGTCACAAGAATTACATTAAAAAGCACCCTGCAAGGAAAGCCTTTTCTTATGGTACACATACTTTGTGCCATCTCCTCTCCACTCAAAAGAGAGATAAAGAGGCTCTGCTTGCAGGGTGATTAAAAAGTTGTGTGACAGATTGCCACCTAGTATGATGGTCAAACATTTGTGTTTGGTAGTTGACAAGCTGTGTTGATTTGAGCATAAATATGTCATCAAAGAAATGCAAAAGTTCGTGTCCATGTGCAAGTGTGAAGAAAGCACCACGGAGAAAGAGGCCGGGGCAGAAAGGTTTCAAAAACATACAATCAAAATTGGGCTGATGCACTAGCTGGCTAGCGACAAAGGTTCCTGCTTCAAACAGAAGTTGCTTGCACTGGATGAGAGAGACATTCGACATTCTCCAAGAACTATTTCCTTGGTCCTTTTGCTGTTTAAAGCGGTAACGGTAACATCTCAAAATTTGGAGAGACTTGGAGAGAATGTTGCCCGATAATCAGGGAAAAAAACTGTGTCAGGGAATTTTTGGTTTTTGCTTCTTTCAAAAGTTATGACTACTTTAGTGAAGAGAATACATGTTATATCACCTCTCAAAGTTTAACTGCATGTCAAAAACAAACCAGACAAGTAATCACAATTTCCCGACAACATTTTTTAGAGAAAGGTGCCAAGAAGACATCATGATGTTGATCCCATCCTCTTGCTCAAATCCAACCAGCAGCATACTTGATTAGTTAACCTCTGTACCATGGGAAATAGAGTGCTATATTCGGAAAACCTTATTTTTTTTATTTTAATAAGTATACCTTTGTAATTTACAATTCTTGAGCTTTCAAAAATATATACTTTATTGGGGTTTGCATCAAATGTCCGACCATAAAGTGGTGCCAACGAGTGATGGTCATCTGGGATATGCTGATACCTTAACCATTTGCTCAACAAACACTGAAGCTTGGTGGCTAAAGAACTCATTTAAGTGTGAAGGAGCAATGTGTGGGTTGATTATGAGCAAGGTTTTGTGAATACTTCAAACTCAGTTAATCTCTGCTTAAAGAGCCCTGCCCAGGCTAACTTGCACTGTCATTAATCAATACTTTTTAAGGTCAATAACCTTTAAATTCACAAAGCTAAATAAATTTGACTACAATAAAATAGAAGGACATGGAAACAGAGCAACGGCCAAGACATCTCCCTCTAAAGCCTTATTGCCCACAAGTTCACAACCATGACAAAGAAATATCACATGTACAGAGTTATAAATATTATTACCAGAAGATAAGATTTACACAATTTTGAAAAAACACTTGTGGCTAAAGAATTGAGAGGACATGTTTTACAAGCTGCTCTGTTTCTCTAAGTCATAGTAAAAAATTCGACACTTGTGCTAGGATACCTAAAAGTATAGAAAACATGTATCAAGGGGACAACACTTGTCTGTCAAAAATTATCACAGTTTTAAAACAGTCATATCTATTAGGGGATACAACCAACGGTGAACACTTGAAAAAGTTGTGCCAACTAAACATTGTTACTGTGTCATGCAACTGTTTCAAAATTGTATCATCTATGTACCCTTAACAAGTTCCAACTGCTTCTATTTCAGACAGTGTTTTTTTTATGAAATTCACAATTCCAACTTACCCTACCCATCATAAAGAAGATAAAGTGCAAGTCAAAAGTTGGTATCACACAAAGAATCTGACAAATCCTTGATCATCTCTTGGTTCAGTGGTTGAAATTAGCATGTGTCTACTGTTTGACTAGTAAATATTTAATGCATTATTGACTAAAGGTTCTTAAACTCAGTTCCCTGTTTGGACAGACTGCATGCAATTCAGACTTGTGAACATGGTATTCTGTGAACCTTTGCATGTATAATACAAAGTTTATGCAGAGATAATCCTTATATCTTGAGACTATTTCTTTGCTGCTTGAACTACTTCATAGACATCAACAAAGGGTTATGAATATTTCATGCTTTACAAATCAATTCATGTTATCAACTGAGTAAAAAAGGAACACATCAAGTTTTCAGAATCTTCTTTTACCAGGAGCACATGCATGCAAAATTATTTCTCATCCAACAGAATTGACAAAATCCTTTCTAACTGTACCATTTGTGTGAGTAAAATTTCAATGATTTTTTGGAAAAGAAAAAAAATCAAATTTAAAATAAAAAAGTCCTAAAACAGCATTAAGACAGCAAATTCAAAAGTCAGTTTAACATCACAAGTTATATAATGCAATTCAGACATATTTCAAAACTTATGGAGAACAGATTTTGCAGGGTAAATATGTAAACGTAAAACATATGACATGTTTTTAGATTTTCTTCAACTAGCAAACTGGTGTTTTATGGTGGCAAAAATTTTCTTAAATGGAAAGAGTAATTAACATAAGCAAAAGTACATGTTATTATGTACTTACATATCAGAAGCATATAGGACCATTAACTTTGGCTTTTAACAAGAATTTACATCTGATCTGCATTCAGATAACAACACAATTTTGGCATTTATCAGAAAATGAAAAACCCACAGCTATAAAATGTAACTGGCTTGAAAAAGGGAGAAAACTCTAAACAATATTTTACACACTTCCACCACAAAGGAAATGTTTGCAAATAAACATTGAGTGCAAGTTAAATTAACACCCATGCTACTGGTTTAAATGGGAAGCCACGAGGCTTTAAAAAACAGCCTAATCACCTTCACAGTAGTACAGGCTTAGACATAAATCTGTCAGGTCACTTTTAGGAAGATTCCTCTTGATATTTCAGACTCATTATCCCAACTTTGAATGGCTGATTAGCTTTAAGCTTCAATGTCTGAATTCAGTCCAGAAAACTGCTTCATGCATTAACAGGACAATACCAAGTAAATATGTAAGCTTAATGTGGGCTTAAGCCTGTCTTACTACGGGGGTCACCTCAGACTAGACGTGAATGTATTTTATGACTTCATCTCCTGGCTAAAACCTCACACTGCATGTTCATGCCTACAAATAATTTTAATTTGCAGACACCCTAAAAATGGTCACAAATGGCAAATCAAAACATCAATTTGACTAATATAGTATCTAAATATGAAATCATGTGAAGTATGGATGAGGAATGCATGTAGCAGCTCAGTTTTAATTTATAACTACAGCGACTGTACAACAAGCCAGGTTATAACTCTTATCAAGATTTAGCAACACAAAAAAAGTCTAGAGCCTCTAGAAATTAAACTGATCATCAAAAACTCTCCTTTTGGTAGCACCAGGTATTATGACAGGAAGCCTTTTGGTTAGCTACAGTACTGGAACTATTTGCTCACACTCCTAATCAGTAGTTTCACAAATTGATCAATTCTGAATAATCACATACCACTTAGTGTACAAAAGTCAGAGGTTGCATACTTGCCCTAACAGAAATATAACGAACCATAAATAGAAGACCAATAGAACTTCTCATCATTCATAGAATTCCCCTCAAACATAAGTGCTCCTGATTTTATCATTATTGAACTACCAGTGGATTGCAAACTTCACCAACTGAAAAAGTTATGGAATCCAAACCTAAAGGCTAAGTTTCATTTGCTTAACTGAGTGTGATAAAAGTTACTAAACTTTTAAAAACCAAAACGTTTTTGACCATACGGTCATCATCAGTGGTGTGATAAGTTTTCATCATGATGGTTACTATATGTTTCTTGGAGACAATTCCACCTTTTCACAATTAACAAGATTCAACCCATAAAGATGTCCATGGCAATGACAGAGGTCTTAAGAAAACTGTGTGATGTCAGACTTGTGAATTTTTATACAAGTACATACATATATAACTAGAAATCACATATGGAACCACTGAGGAGCAACTATCGCCAGGATCAATGGTGTGCAAGAAGACACATCCATCTAGCCCTGCTGATCTAAACAAAGGGCAAATCTGAGGTTGGGCCACCACCTCAGTTTGGTTAGTCTTGCATTGTGCTTCATTATTATATCCCATGATTCCCTATTCTTTGAGCCCACATTCCCAAGCAACGAAAGACAGCGTGGAGAAACACCAATGTAATGACTAAAGTTCATAGATTAACTGCTTTTAAACCGATCAATTTTACTTTACTCTAGACATTTACCACCACACCTCAGCTTGTTAAACAGACCAACAATAAGTATATATACGTATACATATAACCACGTTTGTGTAACCTTTATGCGTTAATTCATGTAATAGCAACCATTTGGTAGACGCTTCAGTTTCAACCTTGTTGTTGTAGAGTACAATGTTTCTCGATTACACTGGTTTCAACAATCACTCTTTCTATGGAGGTTTTTTCAAATTTTACCATCCATTGGTTTAGACTGATGCATTTAAGCCAGAACAGTTTTGACCATAAAAACTCTGCTGGGAGTCACAAATATTTGACCACCAATCTTTACAACCTCTTTACTTTGTACACTGTACTCTCAGGCAAAGTATGGCATTTGAGAACTATTTTAAAACATGCAACAGAGAAGATTCATCTCTCGTTGGGAACAATGCCTATAGCTATATTGTAAGACTTCTGCATACAAATTTCAATTCTTATTCTCGAGTCACATTAATACTGCCGTATTTGAACTTCATATTAGGTATTGTCAAGTGCAGTCTAGACATCCTTCTTTCTTATCTATATGTGTATTGTTACGCATTTTAGAGTGTACTCTGCATGTTAATCAGAATTTTAGGATGCACAATAAACAGAGTGAGCTACAACTGATCATGAGTGATCACCATAACTATTAAAATCGTTACCTGACTTGCTCCCTGTTCCAAAACTTGTCCAACAGCCCTAAAAAAAGAACAAATTTTAAATAAACGCAGCATGAGATATCACAAAGTAACAGAAAACAATCATAAACTCTTGTAAAATGAACTTGACAATTGCTAGCATCTGCGTTTAGATTTAATTTGGGACAAGGTATGGTGTTAAAATTAGCCAGCTTGTTAAACACACCAACCAAATGGTGACTTTTTCACTGTTTGACGAAAACAAAAAATCCAACAGATCGCCTCAAACAATAATGCATAACAGAATGGAAAAAGAAAAGCTCAGGTCAAACAATCGCACATGCCAATGTGTCAGCTATAAAAGATTTCGCTTTCAATAAACATGGCCGTGTGTATTCACCTGAGCGGTATTTAATTACCTAGACCAAATACCAGACAAAAGAAACAGACAGAAGATTCAACCCCAGTTTGATTATTGGCCTTTACACATAGGTCAGCACGTGCATGGAGATAAACAAACAAATGCTATTTTAATTTCGTGTTTAAAAAAAATTCCCAGACTATTATTTACATAAAAACTTTGATGTCAAATGCAAACAACCTTCAGAAGTAAAACTTAATAGTACAATACTACAGAAAAAGAGTATCTCGACCATAAATTTCACCATCGTGTATGTAGGACATCAAAAAAAGCTACACTGGTGACCCCAAAGGCTCGACGTTTATTCAACTACTGCTTTCGCTATAGAGAACATAAGTGCTACACTTCTCCAGACTGTTTAGTCTTCTCTCGATGCAAATAAATAGCAGGCATAAAAAAATCTTTAAAAAAAGAAACCTGCATAGAAACATACGCACGAATGGCATACGCTTACCCTTGTGGTTCTTCACGTCCAGCGTACTCCATCATAATATCTATGTTTAGCTGAAAGGTCAGGGAAAACCCCGCAAAATTAACGTCAGTCACACAACAGATAAAGAAAATTCATAAGCGGGTACGTAAGTATGTTTTGAAGAAACTAGTGCTTCAAATGAAAATTTTAAGATTCTGTTTTACAGAAACGCTAGCAGAACACCTTATCATTGAGTGGAGTTTATTAATCTCTGCTACTTTAACCTCTAGTAAACAAAAAAAAACAAATTCAAAACTACAACTTATTACTTAAACAGTAACTGTCCACAGCAAGTTTTAATCTAAACAAGAAAAGGCCTCAAACAACACGACTTCCACTCTCAATTTTTGAAATAAGCTTTTACAATTTCATGATTAAACTTCCCCCTACAATAAATGCAAAAAAACTACAATGTACATAAATTTATGTTACAAAGCTTACGCAGAAACGCAACACTTTAGTATCCGTACTTTGTATATCTATACCTATATTAACAAATTTAATATTATCAGTATAAGACATCATCAGTTTGAAACTCTTAAATAACGAGTCATTTGAAAAGGTAAACTTTTGATGTCTAGACTTTTCCGACACCCAAAGCTGAACCCTTCTGACCTACAATCGTGCCGAGCTGACACATTTTCGCGGGAATAACACTCGCAGCTGATGTTCCAGTTCACTGAAGACACTTTGAAAATTTGAACAGCTAAAGCAATAACTCTCGTTAGTCTATCACTTAAGTTCATTTTCAAAGTACCAACTCAAATGACAGACCTTACCAAAGAACAGAAAATATCAACACCTCAATGTCACTTGCAAGAACAACATTGGAAATTGTTCATTACAGTAAGTAAGAAATCAATGACTGGAAACAGGTTGTTGATTTCAAGATGTGCCCCAGTCAACCAGTAAAAAGACCCTAGAGAGGGAAACTAGTGAAGGAGAAGCTAATGATTTGATTTCTGAAAGGATTATTTGGAAAATCATCTCGATTCTAAACACAGGCAGTCGCACTGTATCTACAGTTCCTAAGACATTGGTCTTGACTCGAGGAAGCGTGAGATGCAGTCGTTACAAAGCAACATTAGGTTGGCTTCTCTTCAACCGTGTAAAGTCACGACATAGCATACATATCAACCAGCGTGGCTTCGTAAAGTAACAGCTCTTTTCATGCTTAATTACAAGTTAGAAAAAAAACCTTCGGTGTAACGATGGCAAGCAAACGGAGATCAAGTAAAGCAATTTTGAATCCCAATAGTTTCTGTGCTAACGAAGAAGTCACTTTGAGAAACCGGGATTCTCTTTTATTTGACGAATTCAACAAGTGTGTTGCTTCTTTGAGAGACAGACTGAGACCCAGCAACACTTCAGAATTTTCACCGAGTCGCGTCAATTTCAAAGCACTGACGCTTTCCATCCTTCAGCCCAACCCGTACCCGTGGCCAGCAGGCGTCAACATCGACATTAACAAAAGCCATTAAAACACTATCAATTTTTACAGAAGAAATTATTCATCAAACGTAATCACGAGAAGAAAAGTTTCAGTAGGTGTTTTAAATCCTTTTATAACTGGCTTTTTCGCTTGTGGATCGAGGGCAGGATTTGGCCCGCCGCGCGGCAAGCTTGAAATGCAACAAGACTTGACTTGATTATCATGCGAGGTGTGTGTAATTCATTTTTACCTTGTTTCAGCTCTTTCTATAAAGATGTTCGGTCTAAACAACTAGTTTATCTTACACGCAGGAACACTGAACTTTCAAGACCCCTGTAAATAAGAGCGGTTCTTGAAAAAAGCATTCAGAGAGATCAGCTATCGCTAGTCCAAGAGATCGACCGACGCTATGATATCGCCACAGAACACAATGAAGGATCAAGTGCGTATTAACGGAGATTTGTTTGCATTTTTAAACTTAAAAGATGTTTTAAAGTAACTCTGGTACATACTCACCTAAAATGGAAGGCTAAAATCCAAGATATAGCGTTGTTTCGACGAAAGTTATCCTATTCTACGCTACTATGACCAAACAAGACCTAGCAAATAAAATTTAGGGACATGTAGTTAGCTGTGGCGTATAGCATCGGTAAATTGGAACACTGGTTTTAGACGGGCCTGTCCATAGGATCAACCTCCATAATACACGGACCTAAACCTAAATAAACTGAAGTCTACACAAGAAGGAAACACTCTCTTCCACCTATGCAAGTCTCGGAAATCGAGATGCTTGTCTACAACCCAGTCAGCTGCATGGAATTTTTGAACCAAAGAACCGACTGCACGCAATTGCATTGACGTTTCTCACTCCAAACACGGGGTAGTTCTTGAGGAACACAAAGAAGGATAAACTCTGCGAAATAAGCAGTGCAAGAAGCAGCTTTCAATACAAAAAAATTGTGGTTTAACTCCTTGTTCAGCCTCAGTTGTCTTACGATAAAATATCTTGTGTACTACAATAGAGTGTTGTGTTCGTAGCAAAGCCGACAAAACAGCTCGCATACTTCAAGAGAAGGTGTTGCTGGGATTTGCCAGCAGCCAAAAGCGACGGCAAAACGGAAAAGCACTTATGCGGTTGACTGCCAAGCGGTCTACTTACACGGTAACAACTTCTTCACTCCATTCACGACCCTCTGCTTCCCGTCTTCCTCTGCAAACGCAACGCAAAGCCCGCCTCAAATGGCCTAGCATCGAAAACAGCAGAACACTGTCAGAAACTGCACGGTTTCAACAAATTACAACAAGTAAACAACTCCAAAACACGTCACACAGCTGGAAGCTGGAGAAATTACAGATAAATTGAAGTAAAAGGCTCGTAGTTATGGGAAATCCTGACCTCCGAAAAAGCTTCAAGCGTAGCGAAAGCCAAGGCCACGTGCCGCCGGTGTAACAAGATCACGTGACCCCGTGACATATGTCAGTTGAACAGGTTATGCAATCACGTTTCAAGACGTTTCATTGGCTAGAATTGAACACGTGACATGTCAAGCATCTTCAAGAAGCTGTGTAATGCTATTCACAATGTCACAATATTCATGTGAACAACAGGTACTAACAATATCACTACAATTTATTCAGCGTTATGACACAAGGAAAACCCGCAAGGCCTGCTGTTATGTTGTTATTGTTAATTTTACGGTATATAGTCACATGTAAATCTATTTACAGTCTCAAACTTGCAGTTGCAATAATTATTTTGTTTTAAATATGTCTTGATTTCCCCCTAACCAATCAAGTTATGGGTACAGATTGCCACACAAAGGGTTGCGATTTCGCAACATTTTCGATCGCAAGCACTACAGCTTTCCTTTTATAGAACAATTATTCTTATGAAGTGACGCGGAAATTGTACTTGTGTAGTTAGTTGGATGTTTATTTGTGGTCGTGTATTCTACACTTAACAGTCTTACGGACTATCATAAACAAAGTTTAACTGCACATGGGGATACATGTATTGGGTGAGCTCAATTCTGACTCTTTAATAGTTCCTTAGCATAGCGTTGCATTCTTATCTTCCTCACTTGTCATTTCTTCACCCATGAATCAATCACGCGAGGTTCACGTCTAGTTACCCGCAACCAATAGACTTTTTCTGAGTTTTTCGTGTTTTTCTTTTTATCGGATAAAGAAATATCAGAGAGTCGACCAAATGATGTGATTCTTATGCTTCTTACCTTTACTGTACTGCCGACCCCGGGACTGCCGATCGACGGAGCTGTTCCAAAACCTCAGTATCACCTGAAGGCTGAGTAAATGAGTATAACAGACTAGTTTTGATATCATGAAGAAAATACTAACACGTTATTTTCATCATAAAAAAAACAACAACAAATAAATCATCTCGCGCCGTCAGTACCTCAAATGCAATCTTCCATTCTAATAAGACCTCGCACGCTGAAGAAACGATTAAAATTTCCTCGCATTTAAATACATGTATTTTGGTTAACACCTTTCATTTTCAAGTAGAAAATTTTGAAAATGCCAGACAAGAAATAATAATGCAATAAATCGCGTAGAAGGGAATCGAGGATTATACTAACCTGAGACGATTCAGTATTTCAAAATGTTCTTGGGGAGCAGGTCCCCAAGACTGAGATCGAGGAACTGTGTTTAATAAACTTTGTTCAAATATGACCTTCAGAGCACTGACTCCAAGCAGGATATACACTTTTTAAATTGCTGTCACCTTGGCTTGGGACGTACTGTCACCTTGTACGTGAGTCCACCCGTCCGGTCAAAAACGTGATGGGAATCAGTTCCATGCAAGAAAGTTATTCCTTGTCAATATCTCCATTGAAAAGTTGAAAGTATTGGATTAACAGAGGACTTTCAACATCTTACAGCGTTTCGCTAGGATTCACACTGCCGTAACCGGAAGCGGAACATGGTATACGTGACCACTGCCAGTATGTTTCTTTATGATCAAACATCGCAAAAACGTGAGCCGATCCCTACCCATGTCATTCGTGGCGCTTAGAATGCCAAATGTGCTTGTATTACCTGGCCTTGTGGCAATACTGTTGCTGAAGGGACATAACTTTGTGGGAGGCAGAGAGCTTTGTTATGTTTTTCGCAACTGTGTGAGTATTTCTTATTTTATTTCAGTTCTCCAAAACGAGCATTGTATTATTTGAAAACTGCGCCAGCATTGTTCTTTTAATCATTTAAGAACCGTATAAAACTGAAAAACGTTCAAAATAATATTTTTTCTTTACCAGTCTTTCTTTTTTTTTTTGTTAAAAAAATATCCGGGTTAAAGTTTCAGTAAAATGCAACCACGACAGCGACAGCGAGGACAACTTCGATTGAAAACTGAATCAGTCACTGTATTGAAACAAGGGATCGCGCGATAAAATAAAGGTGTTCAATTTGTCTATCACTGATAGACCTATCTCAAAACTGAATATGTAAGACAACGTTAAATGCGAAAAATATATTCTAGCTGTAGTGTCTTACCTTCTCCAGACTACGCAGAATTTGGTCATTTCATGCCGTTGTTTTGCAGAGAACGGCAAAGAAATGTACCAAGGTTTATAACGCACGTGCAGAACCATTACACTCCCCATTGAAGCCTTTGTCTTGTGAGGTTCCGGTTACTGTCACCACGTGAAAAGAAAGGATACAGTTAGACGCACCAGGCTAACTCCCTAATGACGTACAAGGAGACTGGAAGAGAGCGGATGTCATGAACCTGGTACCCAGGTCACAAGCGACGACATTTTCACAGTCGCTGCAAAAGGCATCGTCTAAGGGTGAATATGTCACAAATGAACAAAAACCTGAAGTCATGAAATCATTTTTGCCTTGGACTCGGTAGATCCTGGACGGCCAATGTTCATCAATCAGTGAAATAATTCTTCATAGATGCGGTGCTTAATTTAAAACGCATCTGGACCTTTTGGGAATGTTTTCTAAAGTTTACAAGTGCTCTGATAGCAGTAAAGTTTCAACTGATAGATGGAGAGTTGGACAGCAATGCCTACACTGAACCTTATCGGAGCCGTTTCCCGTACTGTATGCACACTGATTTCTCTACTTATTTACTGATGGTTACTGCATTGTTGCAAACCTCACTGGATAATTGAAAATTGGTGATTTTATTTTCCTTTTGTTTACAACAGTTATGGAAAATAAATCAAAACTAAAATGAGAGAAAAACGCACGAGGCAGAACACCTCATACACAATAAAAGATGCAATAAAGATGAGTACCTGAGGAATATCAGTATAAGTAGATGATATCACGAGGTTCTATATCAGCCTGATGGCTGACCCCGTGGACTCGTGAGTAGCTACAGAGTATTTATAGAACGAACGTTCACGGGAAAAAATGTTAATTATGAAGTGAGATGACGCTGCCTTATGAAGATTAAATAATCATACCATATTACACATAATGAAAAGCTACAAAAAGGTTGATTAGGTATTCTGCACATCATTTTGAATCAAGTTTTAAACTCTCTTCTACGATCGATGAGCAATCCAGGATATGACTTTTTTTTTTCTTCAGGAATACCAGCTCTGTTGCAGTGAAGGAATTGTTCCTCTTTTACTGATGAAAAAAATCCTTTTGCCAGCTCTACATATTTACCGGTGAAGCTATTTCACGTACGTCGTGAATGAATGAACGAACGAACGAATGAATGAATGAATGAATGAATGAATGAATGAATGAATGAATGAATGAATGAATGAATGAATGAATAAGTTCTAAAGCAGTTGTGATAGAAAACTAATTTAGTGCAAGGCCAGGTGAACTTATCTCAGGCTGAAATCAGTCAGTCAGTATAGCTGCCATTTGGCGTAATTATAGTCTTGGTGTAGATTGCTCCGACAGATCTGTTATGGCTTTATCTAATAATCATGATCTAATCGCTATTAGTAGTAATCTAGGAGTGTCAGTGGCTACGCTACTTGCCATCTGTGATTCTGTTATGGATAGTATTAGCCTGGTACTGTGCACTTGTTAACAAAATGTCGGCCTCTTCTTTTGCGTTTTCCAAGTGTCTGTGAAGAGGATTTAGTTAGAGTTTTGAACGACTAGTAGATTTATACTAAAGCAATTAGATTATTTGCTCTGGATTTCTATGCGTGATCACTGAATCGGGCTGCGCCCTCGTCATCTATCACGCGATAGAAATCTCGAGCTCATAATCTAATTGTTAAGCGAATATGATGGGGCACATTCTTATCATATTATTACGGTCATTGCACACAAAAACTTAGCAATCATTGATTTAGCTAGAATTCACAGGCTTCACAAACTTCCTCAATAAATTGTTCTAACTGATTACTTTTGCTGGAAGTTAATTAATAGAATAGTTACTAGTAATAATAATAATTAATAGTTTGTTGTTTTCATATCAAAGGAAGAATCAAATGGGATTGGATGTGACCACTACTTAAGTATTGTATGGAAACATTCGTGTTCACTAAATTACTGGACAAGTTCTTGTTGGGTATGAAAGAAAAGGAGGATTTAATCAACCTGGGAAAGTTTTGGTGGCCAAGAGCAATCATTATCTGACCTCCTGTTGAGTTTAAACGGCTTCTTTAATTATATGTCGTGTAATATAATTCGTGCGAATTTTTTAATCATATGTTTAAATTATCGAGCTAATTTTTATACGCTAATAAATTATCGATTTTCCAGAACTTATTCGACAGTGACCACCACTGTGGAGACACCAAAACTTGGTCGATCGTCTTATGTGACGCTGGACTTTTCCCTCGTGAAAGCGGTACATGTAATCGGAACTGGACAACGGTAAATGAAACCAAGTAGGGGAACTGAACTCTGCCGGAGCAGCTCGCCTGACTAGCTTGAGGGTAGAAATCCGTCACTTATTTCTGGATACCGGGATTCGCGGCATCTGGAATTCGAACAGATCAAGGACTCGCAGAAATAAGCTTCAACGTAGTTTTATTCCTCTTCTGGACGTAAATCCAAGTGTACGTCTGAGAGTAGACCCGAGTGTAAATCGAATTGCAGTTTCAATATCGCTTGATTTATAGCAACGATCGTATAATTATTACATCAGCTATATAAACAACAAGTACACAAGAGTTCAAATAGGTTACAACATATACATTTCACGTATCACAAATTATTGTCTCAACGAAGTTTGTAGATTGTTTGGTACTAAAGATAGAAATTACTAGTCATCAGTACTTTTCCTAGATGATTACATCATCGAAGGTACAATCACTAAGGGTCTTAAGGTTTAACTGTTAGCCGTTAAAGGGCCAAAAGTTTAACCGTTAGGCGTAAATAAAGCTTAAAATTTAACCGTTAGCCGTAAAATAAATTGAAAACCGCGCAAATTAAAGGTCTCAAATGTTTTGTTATCGTGATGATGATTTAGCCGTTGAAGCGGATGAATTGGTCACTAGTAGTACTAGTAGAACGCTGATAACGAGGTCATGGAGCCAGGTCGAGGCGTGGACACGTTTTGATGTTTAAGAGGGCTTAAAACGGTAAGCCTTATCAAAAATGTAAAAAGAAGCACGATAATCATTAATTTAAAAGAACAACAAACAAAAGCAACATGTTTATAACGCCTAACCACATACAGGCAAACTGAATATAATTCCCTATCTTATTTCTTAAAAATTTAAGTTCCAAATTTCTACGTCCAGTAGTATGAGACTGATAATTATGTATTTGTGGACCAGATAAATTTCATTTTTCTTTCAAGCGAGAATGTTCCCTATAGTACTCATGATTTTGGCATGCTCCACACCAATGAAAATTAACTATTATATTTCCAGTTAATTTTATCATAATGTAAACCAACGGTAATTGATTCAGTTAAAGTTTCAGTTAAACGTAACGGGGAAAAAATTAACCGTTAGCCGTCAAAGGACCAAAACTTTAACCATTAGGCGTAAAAATGCTTAATATTTAACCGTTAGCCGCTACCCGATTAAGACCCTCCTTAAGGTACATTTCTTTGAGAAAATCCAAGATTGGATAAACGGATTTTGCGTTTCTTTTTTAAACAGACTAAGCCAAGATCTCTCGGATCATGGTGCGTCAAAGGAACCGAAGAATTCAGTCCGAGCAAGGATTCTTCGGTTCCTTTGATGCCCCATGATTCGAGTGATCTTGGATTGATCTGTTTAGTAAAGAAACGCAAAATGTACGTTTTTGGATTTAAGAATCCAATCTTGGATTTTCTTAAAGAAACGCGCACTACTGTCAGTATTTTTACTGAAGTGCTAAGGACAACAACATTGCAATTTATTCCCTGACTGAGGGTGCTTAAGGATATTTTGTGGTTCGTAAATGGCCTCAGTTATTTGCCTTTTTCCCGTGAAATATGAAATGGCCATTCATGTTCTTGTGAATCGTGGTTTCGTTAGTAGCAGCGAAACGTGATCTAACAAATAATTTCCTGTAAAATGACAGAAATGAGGATTAAACCGGAGTAACATCAGCACCTAGGCGAGCAAATCTACCAGCGGCGCTGAAGGTCACATCGTCAGATTGAATGCCAACTACAAACCCAAGACGACATTTACCTGGGTTCAGGCGGGAAAGAGAAAACATAGTAGTCCGTGAGAGACCTGGCGCAGAACGGTATAGAGAGAGAAAGAAAGGTCATCTCGGCTGCACGTGACCGAGTAGCATGGCGAAGAATTTCCTTTCCATTACCCCCAGAGGATTATGGCCAACTGTCTTGATTATGGCCTCTGTTATTTTCGACACCACTCATTTTGTGATAAACAGCCAAATTCACCATTTGTGTCAACACCTGTACTAATCTCTATTGAGGCGGAAAGCGCTTCTCTTTTTGCTGCGAGCTGAAAAGGAGAACTAGTAGAAAGCCAAAGATGATGAACAAGGTTCTGCTTTGAACAGGAAGTTTCAAAATCACATTAGTTTTGCACGCCACCATGTAATTTTATTTCTATCAAACAAAATCCCCGCAATACATAAACATACTAATAACGACATTTTTGACGATTTCTCGACAATGTTCGAAGATTTGTGACCACTTTCCGAAGATTTCCAAAGCCTTTTCTCCAAAAGTTGTCGGAGGGGCATGCAAACGTTCCGAAGATTTCCCGAAAATGTCCCAAGGTTTCCGAAAATAGAAGAAAATTACTGAAGATTTTCGAAGAAGATCCGAAGATTTTTCTATCATACACCGGCCAAGAGATTTAGGTACAATTAAAGAGCCAAAAATGATATCAAAAATGATATCACACATGTGTGGATAAAAAGGATATCCTGACATGTGGGATAACGTTTCTCTCGATTTGCTACCCCTTGGTATACCACTAAATTTTAAATGATAAACTATGCTACCATATACCAAACTTCGCATGAAGGTACAGAGTTGAGGGAGTAAAATAGAATTGTGGTATTGACGGTGAAGTAGGTAAACAATAAAGTAAAAGCACAGGACTTGTTAAAAAGAAATAACAACGATGTAATAACATCAGTCCGGTGTGATAATAATTCATTGCATAAATCTAAAGATGACAACGTGAACTGTATTAAATAATTATGAGAGTCCATTAACTCTTTGTTAGGGACCGTTCATTTTTTTTGAGGGAGGGGGGGCTGGTGGGATTTGGGAAGCACCATTTAAAAATCACATGACCCCCCCTCAGCTTACCAATTTTTTCACATGGCCCCCCCCCCTTATAGCGGTAATTTTTTGGGATGACCCCCCCAAAAAAAATTGAACAAACAATATTTAGATTTCAACTTTTTTAATATTTCTCTATTATCCCCCTACTTCACGTTATTGTGCTCACTATGAAGACAATATTTACAATCCCTATACTACAGAGAGCTGTTGTTTAAAAAACAAATCAAAAGAAAGAGAAGTCAATTTCGGATCTCCTAGTTATGGCTCGCCCTGAGCGTGTGGCATTTGGCCTCTCATTGGCATCTTCCTCATCTGAATTGATGAATGCAAGAATGACGTCACTTGAGTCATCTTCTCCCCCAGACTCAATGGCATCACTGTCATACTCATCATTGTCACTTTCATCCGTTTCACTGCGGTCAGCACTTGCCCTGTTGTCATTTTGTGTCAATGTCCTGGCATTTCTAAGTGTTGGTTGGCCAGCTCTGAGAGGACTCTTCTGCTGCAAGCATGAATGTCTTACAATTGCCTTTTCTTTCTCACTCTTGCTGCTTTTCAAATGCTGCTTCAGCCCGTGGTGGTTTGAGTACTTGTTTAGTTCTGGAACACGTAGCTTTTTAAGCTTGGTTAGATCTTCGCACAACTTAGTCCAAGGATAATCCTCCTCCCTACTTAACTTTGCCTTTTCTTCTGCTCTCTTTTTCCTTTTAAATTCCAGCACTTCAAGATGCTGAAGATAATCCACCACAAACTTTGATTTGACAATAAACTTATCTGCAAATAGAGCAACGCTCTCTGGGTGAGATAAAACCAGCCTGCCACTTCCATGCTCTTTCTTCGCTTGGACCCTTGGCTGCCAGTCATCTGGATCACGCCCTTCTTTTGGGGTCTTCTGGTAGGGGAGGTAGTGGTATTCCGGTAGGCAGGAATGGTCAGGAACTGGTTTAAGAAAAAGAAGCAATCTTTCTAAGTTCGGATGGCCGTTCAGAAAGGGCGAGTGAGTTTTCCATGCCAGGGTACCAGTTGAAGCCCAGTGATGGAAGAAAACTGAACTTCTCCATCAAAGAACACAGGACAATGGTGGAAAAGTTGAATGTCATATTGAAAGATGTAAAGGAACACGATTCCACACTCTTTCAGTCCAATGGGCTTGCTTTAAAGCAGGGCGAAGAATTTGCCCACAGTTTTAATGTAAAACAGATCAAATGTATAGAAGCTAAGTTGACGAAAGTCACGCAGGACATGGAAGCACTGGAAAATAAGAAGAGCAATTATAACAGCATATTCAAGGGCATACTCAAACAGCACATCAACAAAAGGAGAAGGAAAAAAGAAAACCGCAGAGAGTCAAATGAAAGAAAGAGGAAGCGGACTGAAAACAACGTCCAACGAGTTTATGGAATCTGTGTTGGAAACCCGCTAGGAAATGATCTTCCACAATGTCTTGAAGAGTGTATTAAGGTTGAGGATGTTGCCACGTCGATATTTAGAAGAGATGGGCCATACATCGCACAGCTCTTGGAAGGGAATTATTTCACCAATGCTGCAAGAAGCAGAATCACCACCAACCTTGAGCAGGAAGTCAGAGATTGTGTTTATACCTTCATGTACCCTGAAGAGTACACTCTGACGGAAAGCATTGCTGCTTCTTGCAGCATTGGTGAAAGAGACTCCCATAGCAGCACAAGCGGCGACGAAGAACTCGACGACAGCGAAGATGAAGATGAGTGCCAGTGAAAGTTGCATTCGAAAATAACTGTGTTAAATACTTTGTTTCAGTATCTACAAATGCTTTTTTGTCGCCAAACGTTTTTTTAAAGCAGAAGGAAAGTTTGTAATAAATTTGTATCCTGCCTTCTATGTTTATTCTATAGCAATTTTTTTGATATTCAGACATTATGCCATTTTAAAGTTTTACTAAAATATTTCACGTGACCCCCCCTTTTTCCCTTATTTTTTTGGGATGGCCCCCCCTCGAAAGCCAGTTTTTTTCGCATGCCCCCCCCCAAATCCCACCAGCCCCCCCTACCTTATAAAAAATGAACGGTCCCTTAGCTCAGGTACCTCATAATCAGTAGACGTTAGAGAGGTTTGCAAATGAGTGTCAAAAGTAATCAGGCAATTAAATTAGAACACCGTTAATCCGGTCACCAACGGGCCACAACAATCTCGCCGTATTAACGGGGTGGCAGTATTAAGGGCTTCTTTAAATAAGAAAATGACTGACTGAGCTTTCGTTCGGGCCAAAACAAAGTGGCCATAATAACGAGGTGGCCATATTAACGGGGTGGCCGTAAGGTAGGGCTCCACTGTACTGTTTACGATAACTGCAGAAATTCTCGCGCGCTCCTTGTCTAATTTTCATTGTCAATATGTGGACAGATACATGAATTTATAATTTATGCGATGCGTCAACAAGCGAGAGCAGACAATTCAGTTGACAATCTGTTATCGTAAAAAACAAATTGACGTCAGTTTTTCATACGTCTATCCTGTTATTGACAATGAAATTCGTTATAACATTGTCAAAGTAGTCTGTGGATCTACTCGGCTATCGCCTCGTGGATCCACAGCTACTTTGACAATGTTATGACGATATTCATCATCAATAACAGGACAGACGCACGCAAAACTGACGTCAATTTGTTAATTGGTTTTGATTTTGGTTTTAGTACGGTTTGAGATCACGGCTGAGTAGTCTAACTGGTAAGCAATAGGTTTGGTTTTGGGTTTACGACACTCAATTGAAAACTGCTTTATCATGTCCACGAGAGAGGAGTCGGTATCATGTTATCAGGGCATGCGAAAATTTTTAATTATCACCTAATGAAGAATAGCTAAGCAGTCGAATGATAATACTCTTTAGCTAGCATCTGATCAAGACATTCTAGATTTTATTTTTCATCTTAAGCTAAGAAAAACTGTTGGTCACGAGTGCGTTTAATGTAGAAAAAAAAATACACTTCACATCACTAGGTCGGACTAACAAACAGTTGACGATGAATGTGCTCGTTTTTGTTGAAGACCGTTACAAGTCCGGCTAAGACCTGGGAACAGTTACCCACTGAGTTTTTTATTTGTTGCCGGCATTTCTTACTGAGAGGGAGTAGAACGCATTACACTTCTTACAAAGACAAAGTCAGGGAAAGTGTCGTTGCTAGCTGAACCCAATCATTGGGGAGTGAGACATCATTTGTTTGCTTGAAGCACTAATACCAATTTCACCTTTTTCAAGAAGAAAGGGACCAGCTCAATAGTCCACTCTGCTTCTTCTGTCGCTTTAAATTACCTTCGAGTTTCAGCAGTCTTCGATTAAGAATAAAAAAAAAATAAAAAAAAAACCAAAGATATTTATTTGGCCAATCTCAAAAGAAGCAGCCAATCTAGTGAAGCAATCGATCACGACTCTAAAACGTGTAGCTTGCTCTAAGCGCCAGAGAAACGTGTGTGAACGGGTCACGTTTGGTCTCATTTCTGATTGGACGAGATATTGGCAAATGCAAATTACATTTGATCAACCTCTCTTGATAAAAACCATTCTAATTCTCTACTTTCCTGCTTCTAATACCAGTTTTACGTGTTGCAGCATTTAAGTCGCCAAGTGCTCCGGCAGTCCTGACTCATAAGAAGAAGAGGGCGTGGATTCAAGACGGGTCCTTGATTGAGAAAGAAGGATGGCTGCGATTTCAATATTTTGATCCAAATCTGTGAGTCATTTCACAGTGCAACACTGACAAATCCTGTCGTGTTGATAATAATAATAATAATAATAATAATAATAATAATAATAACAATAATAATAATAATTATTATTATTATATATATATGAAAATTACTCGTTAAAAAGAATATCAAAAATTT